>NC_079334.1:12759708-13090770 GCF_029582105.1 Oenanthe melanoleuca
AAGACAAGTAGCTAAGTATCAGCTGTGGAGAAAGCATCCAGTAGCTTTCCACTGTGGGGAACTACAAGTTTGTTTAAAAATAGATGGTCTAGAACAAAATTAAATCAACCGAGACTGTTGCAGTTGTTTGAGCCAGGCACACAACTGAAAACATCAGAGTTCATGCGACAACAGCCCACATTTAATAATGGGAGCCCCTTTTATAGGGGCCTCAAAGTGCCCGTGCTTACACACCTGATTGTTGGGGCCTTGGCACCGCCCACCTCACTGACCAATTGGATATCTGCAATATCTGCATCCTTGATTGAATGGGATTGGCTGGGGTAGTGTTTGAGTTTGAATCCAACCTATCATTGCCTCACCCAGGGACTTGTTATTTTTATTCTCTAAGGAGCTATGCTGGTCTGTTAGGGCCAATCCATTTGTACAGCTTACAGAGCAGCTGTAGCTGTCACATGAGACAACCTTGTATCCGAGAGCTGTTTGTTATTAACCAAAAACAACAAAAGAAGAAGTTGCCCTACTGAAGAGGGCTAGAAAAGACAAGAGGAGGAAGAAGGGAAATGCAGAAGGAATGGGGGGAGAGAGAGGGTGAAAGGGGAGACAGAGAGGGAACGCGGGCGTTACCAGCGGTAGGATGGGAGCGCTGTCGGTGTCCCGTGCCGGGGATGCGCCACACGCTGCCTGCTGGGATCTGGCAGCTCCGGGAGAGGCGCGGCCCCGCAGGCACGGCTCCCATGGCCATGGGCGGCCGCACTCAGGGCAGGGAGCGGGCGCTCGGGCAGGAGCTGCAGAGCCCTGGGCAGGTCACGGCGGGGATCACGGCAGTGCTGGATCGGAGGCAGAAGGGCTTGGACACAGGTGGCTCAGGCAGGGACGCAGGGACGAGGCGGCAGGGTGGCACTCAGGGACAGGGGGGGCAGGACAGGCAGGAACTGGGATGGGCGAGCGGGTAGGGCAGGACACAGGCCACACACGAGGCCCAGAGGTCAGCGGGTGTCCCGCCAAGTGTCCAGATGGAGGGAAGGCAGGAATGTAAGAGTGAGCAGGTGTCAGCAGGGGCAGGAGAGCCAAAAGGCAGGCTGGGCCAGGGAAAAAAGGACAAAAGGTAGGCTAGGGCTGGGACAAAGAAGCCCCCAGCAGGCTGGAGCCAAAGCAAAACCACAAGCCTCAAAAGGCCCCAGACTCAAAAAGCCCCAACTCAAAAATCCCCAGAGTCACCAAGCTTCAAGAAAGGAAGTCTGAAAAAGCCCAGAGAGCTTGTGATGCAGTTACTTTTATACCCCCAGCCTTTTTCCAAGTCTGCCTGCTGGCAGACCACTGGCCTAGTCCAACCTTCCACTGCAGCCCATGGTGGAGATCTTTTACCATCGGACTGAAGAAGCCTCTCTGGGGGTACAGTGACTCCTGCTGTCCCCTGTAAGCTGTGAAATGGTTGCCAGGCAAAGTCTCCCCAGAGACAAGGCCTTCTCCCATCTTCTTCTAGTTGTCTGCTGCACATGACATGTGTGCAACCCCTCACCCACATGCCTCTGACAATCAGTGTTGAAACAAAACTAAATTGGCTCTTCACAAACCTCAGTAACTCACTAGTGCCACACTGCCCACAAAACTACTCC
Organism: Oenanthe melanoleuca; assembly: GCF_029582105.1. NCBI lineage: Eukaryota > Metazoa > Chordata > Aves > Passeriformes > Muscicapidae > Oenanthe > Oenanthe melanoleuca. The sequence goes on from NC_079334.1 coordinate 12,761,328, forward strand.
TACCACCAGCAGAACTGTATGAGTAACAGAAGTGTCATTGCCTAGTGGCACCTTAACAGTGCCCAAATTTCAACCAGCCTTCAGGTCTGAAGAGTTCTTTTGGTTGTGAATCATATGTTCTGATGAACTCCTCAAAAGCCAGAGCTATATTCTGCATGAACTGCTGCTCTTGCAGGGATACAAGGAGACGTCCAGCAGCTCTGCTGGGCTGGGACAGGCTCCTGTGGTAAGCTGAGAGGATGGAGACTCGACCCCCAAGCTACAAATGCTGGGGTAGCTTTCCATCATGGGGCCAGGGAGCTGTGCTCACCTCATCCCCATCACTGCTGTCCTGCAGTCAGCTTCTTCAGTCTTGCCCTCAGCCTTCATTTCTGCTCTCTCAAAGCAGTGTTAATCTCCACCTCTTTTTCATTCCAGTGTCTTTTAGTTGCACTTTTGAAGTGAAGAGAGCCCCACTGAATTCTACCATTACATTGTAAACCACTCAGTATTGACACAGCCTGCTATGAGTTTTAATCCTCAGCTCTGCGTTCTAAGGGATTCTTTTAAAAACATACTGAAAACTTGTAAAATATGTAGTGTTCTCCAGAGCCAATGTTGACTTCTGCTCTGTGCCTTGGCACAAACATGCTCCATCACCTATGACATTCTTCCTGTATTGACCATTGTTCAAAGCTTTCCTGAAGGGGCCCAGTAGAGCAATCCCCTTAAACCTTTTACTTGCTGTGGAGTTTCTGTCAGAGCAGGAGTGTAACAGAGTGCAGATCCTGTCCTAACTCTGCAAAACACTGGTTTTCCTGCATTCCTTTCTGCTGTGCTACTCAAGGACAAGCATCTTCTATTTTACCAAATACGAGTACATCCCAAAGTTTACCAAGGACAATTTCAGCTTTTCCAATCTAAAGTTTCCACATGATCTAATGGCATTGTCATTTATGAATCACCGAACTCCAGGTAGCCTAGAGAAGTGTCTGCAGGCTCAGAGCAGTCTTTAGGAGCCTGGAAAGAGCTTGTTTTGATTTAGATGCCAGGCCCAAGGGTGCATTCAAATTCTTGTCTCCCCATCAGTGGTCTCTAACCCAACACTTCTGGTAGAAGTTTAGGAATGGAGGAAAGTACAGTTGTAGTTATTATAAATGTTTCATATAACTGTATGTAAAGCTAGATAAATAGATAAGTATGTACAGACATCTGTACACCTATCTGCATCAGAATCTATATACTGATATATCCTTATTAGACCCTTCCCCAAATTTTTAAGTGATTTGTGCTTATAAAGGCAAACAAAATGAGCTTTACAGTTAAGCCAACTTGGATGGTTATTTGTATCACAACAGTCTCTGAAAAAATGATGACAGGACTTAAAAGTCAATAATAATAATAATAATAATAATAATGGATTGTCCTGTTGTTTTGGCAGCTTATGCTTCTTGTTGTACTTACTGCTCAATGCCTTACTAGTTCAGTATGCCACTATGAAGCAATAAAGCAAAAAGTCATAAGGCTGGCTGTTTACCTTACAAGAAGTTATAGCACAATTTGGAGTATTATCAGTAAAACAGAGATTCTACCCGTACCATTAATGCAATATTTGCTCTGCAGACCTACAAAAATTTACTTTAAAAGATAACTGTGACCTTTCATGAACCCAATCTCATTTTAGTAGGAGAACTTCATGCATTTCTGTGAGAGATGTATCTACTAAATTCTTCAAAGGCCTTGTCTGACCTATTTATTTCACAACTGAGGGCCAAAATAGCTCAATATCAAATATCTGCAAGCACCTTAGTACTTTTGGAAGAGTGGAACTGCTGGATCCTCACACTGGTCACACGGTTTCAAAATGCAACCAGAGTCACCTCATTACACCTCCATCTGGAAAGGATCATAAAGTCATATTAAGACAAGAGTCTGCCCTAGTCTGAAGGCATGGGGATAATGGGAATTTGAGTCCAGAATATGTAACTACTGTTGCAAATGGAAAACATCTATCAAGAACAGAGACATGTATTACTGCATTAAATATAGTACCCGAGTCCCAAACTTCATTAACCTTAATTAAACAGTTTTGAAACCAAAAATTTTCTATAGTAGTTCAAATGCATTAAAAGGGCCCTATGCATGACTGGTTTTGATATGTAAATATGCAAGCACTGCCAGGAGGCCCACATCCTTAAAGACTCCAGATTATTTATATATGTACTTTATGAAGACACTGCCCCATCTTCTGAACCAGCCACATGCATGGGCCCCACTGCAACACTTGAGTGAGACACTGGAATAAAACTTTTCTTGTATTTAGGAACAAAACCCCATAAGTCAAATTCACAATCATTCCAGCAGTATGGATGCACCAAACTGCTCAGGTTTCCATCCCTGTTAAATCTGTAAACTAACCATGATACTGAGCTTTTGAAGGGCACAAGGGCTTCTGGTAATAGCACAAAGGAAGGAATAAATGAGTAAACAGGTATGTTCAGCAGAATAGATGAGGGATTTGTACCTAAGCACGTAACGCCACAGCCTCCTTTTTCAATTTGTACAATCACAGAATCAGAGAATGGTTTGGGTGGGCAGGGACCTTAAAGCTTATCTCATCCCATACCCTGAATGGACAGCTTCCACTAGACCAGGTTGTTACAAACCCCATCCAACCTGGCCTTGGACAATTCCGGCGGGGGGGGCAGCCAGAGCTTCTTTGGACAACCTGTGCCAGGGCCTCACCACTATCACAGAGAAGAATTTCTTCTGTATGTAGGATTTCTCTAAGCTTTAAAGTCCTAAAGTGGAGGCCACCTCAGGCTGGCATTCAAAAATGTAAAGAGTTTTTCTCAAAGATAACCTTAATACATGTTCAATGTTCATTACTTTAACCTTTTATATGCTCTTCACCAAATATGGAGTGCTTTGAAGACTTTTTCATAAACATAAATTTTAACAAAAAATACTGCTAAGCCATTATTAACACTGTATCTAGGCACAGGCTACCTGACTTGTAAAGCTGCCGAAAACATAAACTCTATTTTGATAACATTTGCCACAATTTTTCTTTAAATAAATAGTTTAAAATGATCAAATGTCCTTGCTTTATTTTACCACAGCAACGAAAAAAGCACAATCACAAGTCTGTACTTCTGTTTCCTATTACATTAATTTTCCCCACCCTATCCTTCTCTCAAAGCAGTGAACATGCAGGCAAGTAATCCTGCCATCACTCCAACTCGGTGGAGGATATAAACCTGCCTGCAGCCTCTGTCCCTCTGCAGCTAGGTGGTCATTGCTGCACCCAGGGTCTTTATTCACCATTATAACAGAAACACTTCAATTCTTTTGTTTTAAAAAAGACACCTAACCTTTCATCAGATAGCATCAACACTTCCAAGTGACTGTAAACCAGGCTGCCCAAGCCCAGCCCACTGGGGAGGTGCTCTGACTATGAATTGCAAAGGAATCCAGAAATTAATCACCTGCCTTACACCATTTCTCACCTGGTCTTGGCTACTTCCTTTCCTCAGGCTCTGGTAAGAAACCCAGACATGAAGCAATCCCCAAAGATGACAGCCATGAAAAACAATTTAGATTACTGTTAGTTCGGCACATATAATTATACAGCCTGACTAAATTAGGATACAGAATTTTAGACTTCCCACACTTTTGTGAGCAGAGGTAGGGTGTGTTATGTTCCTGTCTCATGGAAACCTGGCACATGGCAGAATGGGAGTTGGGTTTGTGCATCCTTTGCTGCTTATTCCTCTCTCTTCTTACCCTAAAAACTGGATGTGAAGCTGCAGATCTCCTTTTTACCTGTATTAGGGAGCAAAGAGGTGGCAAATCCCCACCATTAATAGCCTGCACATACAGACTAATAATGAAATACAACTGTACTGGGTTTGCACGGCAAAGCTTTGGTACCAGGGTGGGGGGTACAGGGGTGGCTTCTGCAAGAAGCTGCTGGAAGCTCCCTCCATGTCTGGCAGAGCCAATCCCTGGCAGCTCCAAAGATGAATGTGCTTCAGGACAAGGCTGGGCCAATTAGAAATGCTGGCAACGCCTCTGTGAGAACATATATCAGAAAAAAAGGAAAAAAGAAGTTTTTGCACAGTTGTAATTGCAGCCAGAGAAGAGCAGGGTGAGAATATTTGAGAGTAACAATTCTGCAGACACCAAGGTCAGTGAAGAAGGAGGAGGAGGAGATGTTCCAGGCACTGGAGCTGGGATTCATCTGCAACCCATGGTCCAGATCATGGTGAGGCAGCTGTGCCCCTGCAGCCCATGGAGATTCATGGGGCATGCAGAGATCCATCTGCAGTCTGTGGAGGAGACACATGACAGAGCAGGGGGATGCCTGAGAGGAGGCTGTGACCCTGTGGGAGGCTGTGGAAGGAGGAGCCCACACTGGAACAGCCTGTCCCTGAAAGACTGTACCCATGGTAGGGTGACCCACGCTGCAGCAGTTTGATGGGGACCTTCACCCATAGGAGGGACTCATGCTGCAGCAGTTTGTAGGGATCTGTTGCCTGTGAGATGGATTCAGGTTCCCATGGGAAGGACCCCAGTGTGCAGCAGGGTAACGACTCCTTTCCCTGAGCAGCAGGAGAAACAGTGAGTGATACACTGACCATAGCCCCCATTCCCTGTCTCCTTGTGCCACTGGGGTAGGAGGTAGAGCTGGGAAGGAAGGGGCTGGGAGGAAGGTGTTTTTAAGGTTTTATGTTATTTCTCATTATCCTGCTCTGATTTTGTTAGCCATAAATTCAATTAATATCTCTAATTAGACTCTCTTTTGACGGTATTTGATGAGTGATCTCTCCTGGCCCTTATCTCAACCCTTTTCTATATTTTCTCTCCCCTGTCCAGCTGTGGAGGTGAGTGATAAGAGAGGCCTTGGTGAGTGTCTGGTATTCAACTCACTACATGGGAGCCTGCTCCTGGATCTACTTCTGGATCCTGGATCTGCCTGGATTCTGCTTCTGCCCCACTGCCCTGGAAATTACAGCCTGTTCACAAGTACCTGCTAGCACAGCACTATATAGAAAAAAAATGAAATTTTCTTTTTAAGTATTTCTGGTGGCCACCAGCAGAAAAATTATATATTCACCACCCTATGCAACTGCCTTGAAATCTTGGCAATAGATGGAAATGATGGAAAAATTATTTAGCCTAAAAATCCTGCAATGCATCAGACCAGAGAACTAAGCATAGAACTCACAACAGCCGGAGACAAAAGAGCTACAGCTAAAGCTATCACATCCTCTGACCATCAGGCACACCTCAAAGGGATGTCTCATATATGGCAAAAGACCAGAAACAAGCCTGGTTGGTGGCTGTTCTTGATACCCAGCTGCTTTTCATCGATGTTTGGCTTATGTAATTCCACTTCAGGGCCGTAGCTGGATCCCCATCTGGCCATCACTCTCTCATGCCTGATTCCTTCCCTTTTAATGCTTTGCTTCATCCCTTTGGCACCTGCTGTTTCATATTACTCCATGTCCATCCCACACTCCTCTTTCAGTCCATGGGCAAGCCCCCTGTCAGCTATTGAGCTTCTCTGCTGTATAAGCCTCTCTGCATTCACCTTTACAAGAGGCTGCTTCAGTTCTGGCTGGTAAGCTGCACATACGTTGCTTCAAGTAACTCCTCATTCAACTGTGTATGAAAATCATCATAAACAACTATTAAACATCCAACTGCTTGTAATTGACCAGCAGTAACTCAGTGTTCTGCTGAGTACCTATAAAAGGTCACAGATTCTGTGTTTTCCAGTTCTGACTAATAGTACCCACCACCTGTAACACCTAGAAATAAATGGCAATTGCTATTCACTTCCCTCTTTAGCACAGTCTATTAAAAGACCATTTACCTAATAAATTATACATTGAGAAGTTTCTCTACTGTTTAAAGGTACCCTAAAAACTGGTTGCAATGAAGCAATTACATGCCCACCTGAAACTTGTGGATGTGCTAAATCAATGACTGGTCATTGATTAAAGGCTGGAGCACTCACCTTGAGTTTTAACACTTCAGCTGATCAGCATGTGTACATGAGTAAGTATTGGTGCAAAGGATTGTCTTCTGCTTCAACTGACAAACTGCTGGATAGCTTTTAAATGAAAAATAAAAAAGAATAAAATAAAACATAAATAAAATCTGTCTTCCTCCATACCCAGGGGAACAAACAAACCAGACCTTCTGGACCCAAGCCCCAGGCCCTGCCAGTAACAGACACAGCACTACGGGATGCACAGCACAGCCTTGGTGCTTAGGTTACCAACTCTGAAACTCAGGAAAGAAAGGAGAAAAAGGCAAACTTCTGGATTATTTAACAAAGTAATTTCAGCAATGGTCACTCTTAGTCACTTAATGGAACAGAAGAGCAAAGTCCTCTGCCCATGGATAAGAAGTGACTGTATGGCTCTGCTCATGGCCACATAACACACTCTAGAACTTAGTCTGCTTGAGCATCCTCCCTATGGGGACATCAGGGGCACCCTTGATGGCTGGATTCACACCTTTTTATCCACTAAGAAAATACTGAAACAGTCCTGACCTGATGCTGTGTGAAAGGAAACACTGCCAGAAGCATTTATAGGGTCAGTTCTGAAAGCAAAATGAGGTCCTGGCTTCATGTACTGCCCTGTCTTAACCACACAGGCAAACAGCGAAGAAATGCAACTATTTTCTGCTTAAACACAGCAGATTAATTGAAGAAAAGGAAAATTCAGTTTGAAAGAAAGAAACACTCAGGCAATGGTGATAATCTGATACATACTGGGTAAGAATCGTTGCCAACCACTCCCAGAGAAAACTGAAATTAAAAGTCACAAGGCAGACAGAATAATACCTGTTGTGAAAGCACACTATTTAGCCAACACTGCTGGTGGAGAATTGATAAGGGTGTGCAGACTGCACTGCACACCCTGGTGACCACATAAACAGCAAGATGTGCTGCTTGGCATAGTCAAAGGGAGAGCAGCTGCCTTGTTTGTGACGCATTTGGAAACCAGTGCCCTTACAGGTCAGGACTACTTGTTATCCCACTTTCACTGCATCACAGCCCTCTGGAACTTGACTAACACAGAGCAATCCTGCCTCAGGGCAGACAAGAAATCACCACGGGGAGGAGCTGGAGACAAATCACTAGTCCTTGTCACATGCATCACCAATGGCACAGCATATGCTCCCAGTTACACTGTGGGTCACAGTCTGGATGGAGATCTGCAGTCCTCCCATCTTCCTTAGAAGAGACAGATGCACATACTTTACAGCCAAACATCCAATTCGCACTTATCTTCCAGACAAAGTCACAGACTACTCACAGACAAACCTATGGCAGCGAAGTTACATTATGGTTTACTTGCTTGAGAAGAGGCCTCAGAAGTTGTTGCCAGTTATGCACAACTTTTATTTGCTCTACAGCACTATTTCATTGTCTAAATCCATCTAGCATATGCTCTGGAGGAGACCACAGTGGTTCTTGGAGCAGCAAGTTTTGCCCAACAGCTGAAGCCTTCCTCTAGTGCACAGCTGTTCAGGAACTGCTGCTCTTACTGCACAACACAGCATTGTCTTGCAAGTCTCCTGTTCACATGTCCTCCATCCATAGCAGTATTGTACAACATTTGTGTAGCAACATCTGGCCTCCATTTACACATGCAGTCAATGCAAACTGGTGAGTAAACTCATGGAAGCATTAAATGCGATAATGGATTCTTCTCAGCTTTTGTTAACTTGACACCAACGGTAATGCAATGCATAGAATCAGCCATGCAGCGTCAGACCTAAAAGTTAACTAAATGCAACATTTTCTTGCTAACAGTGATAACAGGAGAAATGCACAGGCAAAGAAAGGAAATAGGGCATGCTCAGTGCAGGCTTTCTTGGAGGATATGCTGGCGCTTCTAGCAAATAGGGATGTAAAAACTTGCTACTTGGGACTTTGCAGTAGACCTTAAGCATAAACAACCTGTGCTAGCAATTATTTAACAGTCAAGATGAAGATCGTCAATAACTGATAGAGTAACTTGTTTCCAGAAATAAAACACCAGCTTAGCTACCGAGTCCTCTGAAGAGAGGAGAGGATAGATCTCTTTGGTCCTTTTGCAAAATGTTTTTCTTGTGTGGTTGCAGCTTTCCTATTTAGGAGGTGGGTGAATGCAATGCTGAATCCTTCTGCTCAGTCACCCTCAAAGACAATGTTTCCTGATGTTCAGAGGACCTCCCTGTGCCTCTGTCTGTGCTCACTGACACTGAGAACCACTGAGAAGAGTTTAGTTTCATCTTCTTTATATTCTCTCTTTGGGCATTTTTAGCGATTGATAAGATGCCCCTGAGACATTTCTTCTCCAGGCTGAACAGCCCCAGCTCTCTGTCTTTCCTTACAGTCTTTCCTCCCATCCCTTTACACCTTCGCAGTGCTTTGTTGGAGTGTCTCAAGGAGGTCCATGTCTCTCCTGTCCTGAGGAGCCCAGACTGCACACAGCACTCCAGGTGTGGCCTCACAAGTGCAGAGCAGAGGAGCAAGATCACCTCCCTGACCTGCTGACAGTACTCTGTCTAACGCAGCCCCGGATACCACTGGCCTTCCCTGCAGCCAGGGCACACTGCTGGCACATGTTCTACTAATTCCAACAGGGCTCAGCATTTCTGGAGGACTCTGCATCTGAGAGCTTCAAGTCCCATAAAAGTGCTGAGTAAACTCACTGGGAGGGATTACAAGATCAACTGATCTATTTTGGAGAGACATCTCAGTAATGAAATGCCCTGCATCTAAGTAATTGGGAGCAAGGGACAAGGACTGAGAGTTTACTGTACCTGCTCCTGTTTCTAGCCCACTTGTCCATGTCTGCCAAACTAAAAAACTTCAGGTACGTCCTTCTGGGTTTCCCTGATGGCTTATGCTACTTTCATCCCAAAGAAACAACTTTGACATTTTTTACCCCTTAGAAAATAGATTCAAAACAGAATCAAAACTGCTTCAAGCAGGGACTAAATTTTGCTTTGTTGGAGCCTGTGCTGACTAAGCTGACCTGATCTGCTGGAAGCCTGTGTGCCCCGTTCCCCATGGGGCCACAGCCCAAAGGCAAAACATGAAAATGTGCCTGGGCTAAGAAGAAAAAGAAGTCACACCTCTGCAGACTGGAACAAACTGGAATAATGTAGTTTGTCCTCTGAGAGGGCTCTTTGAGCCCAATGGAGGGGGTTGAGAATTCACAATGGATTAACTTTCAGTAAACCTCTCAGACTATATTATGTGCGTTTGCAAACAGGTATTACCTCATGGTAGAACAAGTGGGAAAAGCAGGACTTGTACATCACACATTCTTATATGCTCTAAGTCAGAATAACTCCTGTTAGGTTAATAATTTTATTCCAGTTTACCATGGGAACCATGGGAAGCTGTGCCCTATGTTCATTCCTAGGCATTGATATCCTTTTTGCACGTGCTGGACAGATGCAACTGCATAATTCATGGTTGTTATGAGCTCTTGATAGCATTGCCTCACAATTTTTTTTTCCTCTCGATTTTATCCTAAAGCATTGGCATATTGGTAAAAGCCTGTACCTCTTGCTTTTCTCATAGCAACAGCAGTCACAGGAGGGAGAGGCAGAGGAGCCTGCCATGCCATATTGACAAGAAGTCAGCACTTCAGATCCCTGTTACTGCCCCAGAAAGAAATATCTTGTCATATTCACTTTAATCTCCAGCAAGTGCCAAATTTTGTCAATGTCAGTGTGAGAAGCTGTTCTGTCTCTTCCTTCCTTTCACTGGTGGTGCTGAGGCACAGACAAAAGATAAGGAAGACAAAATACTCAGCCATGATTTTGTTCAGCTGGTGAGTTTTTCAAATGGCTTGACTGCACAATAATAGGGAGCAATAGGATTTTTCTTTCCAGAAAGAACCAAACACTAAAAGCAGGCTAGTCTTTGCCTGACCTACAGATATCCAATGTCTTATGTTTCTTTAAACTGTCATTAAACATTTTATATGGGACTGCAAAAGAAAAAGCAGAAGATAAGGACCAATAAAAGATACTAAATTATTGAAAGTAAGGAAGTTACTTTGAGGCTTTAAATACACTGCTTAGGATTCTGCAGAAGCTGAGCAGCCAGTTCATTAAATAAGACCCAGCAAAAATAATAATATGCATTTCTTCCTTTTATAGGTTTAGGGCTAGAGATTGTCTGATTCCCACCTAAGTGACTCCCCTGGGCACAGGCCAGAGCAGTCCAATACACTCCTGTGACTTTCCAACAACTGAACAAATGAATCAACACAAAGATGAGTGTACCTGAAGAGCTGTTTATGGAATACATGTGAGCTGGACTTAGTTTATCTGCATTAACAAATGCTTTAGGACTGTCACCTTACACTCACGTGCAAATACACACATGCATGGAAATGCATGTGCAGCTCCATGCAGAGATCACCTGTGAGTTGCCAAATAATATGTGATGGTTAATGCCCAAGAGAATAAATCTTCTCATTTTTTTAGGATCCCTCCTGAAGTTTTTGCTGATCTATATACTTTGAGCTCATCTAACATTGCTGGGGAATTGATGACTTTTATGTCTGAGCATTCAAGACTTTTACTCAGCCTTGGGTGTTTCTCATTTATTTTAAGAAAATCCATCTTACATTTATTTTCAGGCAGCTATTCAAAGAGAAAAAAGGATGGCATAGCCCTCCCTCAGTGCATCCAGACTGTTTTGAAGAGACATCCCAGTAAAGGTTTTGAAGAGTCACAAACATTAATTTGACTGCTGTTACCCACTTGTGAGGATTTCTGACATTGCCTTTCAGTCACACTCCCCTTTTAAATCATTAATGAGCATCCTCCATGGTGCTTCACCCTTCCAAGGTGACTGAATCTACTCCAAGAATTTTCTTCTTTTCTGAAATACACTTGAACAGACTGAGCAGATATGTTGGCTGTGCCTTCTGGATTTTAAAAAAAATGGTATTTCTGGTAGCAATACAGTTTTCATCACCAGTACTCATCCCTGTGAGCCAGAAAGCAGCAGATCACCTGTCTGTCCTGACATTTTGCAGTTCCTCTTGAGGAGGCTGAGCTTCCATCAATCCCAGAACACATTTCAGGAGTCCAGGAGCCTGGAAGCCTGAGCCTGAGGCAGCCCTCCGGGTCTGTAGCAAAAGCTTTGAAGAGCAACACATTCCTACATAACTGTGTAAGTTCAATTAAAAATTCCTGGAAATTTCAATTTCAAAATTCAATTCAAAATACCTGGAAAGTAACTGATTTGGTCTAGAGCCAATACCCTTTCTCAGCAATCCAATACATGGAGAAAGCAAAGAAATACCAGCATACAAAATCTGAGTTCACAGCCAGTGCACTCCCCAAACACAAACAGTCTGCAGATTAGGATTAGCCATCAGGACTGGCTCTGAAGGGCTGAGTTTCCCTCGTCCATCACCTGCCAAGGACATGCAACTCCACACTCTGGCAAAATTCAGGATTCTTACAACAACCATAGAGAGCTGCATACAATGGAAACCAACAGATGCCCTGACCTACCTCTTGGCAATATGACTACTACTGAAACAAAATTTGTTTTTTTTCCCCTCAGTGCTGGCTAGTGCTTTAATTTAACCCACATAGCCACCTCCAGAGACCAAGTCTTCTCCTTGCTTCTGTTTTAAACATTTTCAACATGGCTATATGTACAACCATACTCTAGAGCTTTTTAGGCAACTATTGCCCAATTTCACCTCTACTACACAAGAGCTTTAGCAGAGCTGCATTAACTTCATACTGCCTAGATATCTGTTCTCACGTGTTCAGAGGAGAAACAATAGAAATATCCCACTTCTTGTTCCAAGGTTTTGTTCTCTTCAATGAATCAAGGCTCACGAGTGATACAGGAGGAATGAGAGATATTTCTTGGATTCGAGATTTTTCTTGAAGCCCAACAGTGAACCTACAAGAAGAAGACAAGGAGGCCTCTAAAGGACTTCTGACCACTGAGGTCAGTGATAACAGTCATAAAATCACTTTTATGATATTTGTCTCCTTGTTTCCTTCCCCTCCCTTTTTGTCCATCCATATACATCTACTCTCTCATGTATCAGGCTGCACAATCTGTAGTGCAAAGACCATGTTTTTATTGTGTTAATACAGTGCCCAGTGCATGAAGACTCTTGTCTAGCAAAAAAGGAGGCTTGGAGATACCTGGTGTCCAGTAACAGAAGCAGATGACAGCTCTTAGATTCCTGAACTTAATTGGTTTTACGCAACAGCCACTCCATTTACAACCGTATTTTGCAAAACACTTTCCAGACAGATTTCAGCCAGATGTCTTGCCAGACATTGGTTTCTGCTTTGCATTTGGATCAGAAAGCACTAAAGCACAAGGCTCTTCCTAATGACTTCAAACCAGAGGCCTCTGGATCCACTCTCGTGAGCACGTTCCCTCTCTGTGTACCTGCCTTGTCCCACCACAGCTTCCACCTGCCTGATGGAAGGTCATCCTCAGCCAAACCATAGCCATGGCCAGCCACTGGGCTCATGCCAAAGCCGTGACTGGGGGCGCTGGGCAGAGCTGTCCACATTGCTGGCATGACCTGTCACATCACTGTAACCTTGTGCTACAGAAGTTTTGCTGCCACTGCTATGTAGCTCACTGGTATCAGAAGAAGATTCACAACAGATAATGGTTTAAATCCAATAATGTAATCTGAGTCCTGCTCTCTTACATGTTTATCTGTTGACCTTTTCATTGCTTGTAATACCTATGTAGTGGCAAGCTAATGAATTTCACAGTATGTATCACATATCATCCTATCACATAGTTGTTTCTTCTGCAGCTGCAACAAAACTAAGGATAAGACTGTGAAATTACTGATAGAAGGCAATTAACAGTGTCCACTCACCATGGGAGACAAGATGCCTCCAAGAGACTCATTCCATCATTCCCCTATCTTTAGAAAATTACAACAAATTAGCCTTTTTATTTTTGGAAGAAATACACCACAAAGCAGTTGCCCTTTGCAGAAGTCCCTATGTTGCCACGCTATTTGCATGGGCTGCTGATTCTGGCACTGGCAACCACACACCAGGAGAGGAAAAGCATGGGGATGGGGGCTTGGTGATATGTCAGAGAAGGCAGTTCCATACCTTCCACAATTCCTTCTCTTCTCAGTGCACCTTCTGCAGAGAAGACTGAAGCTAAGACATTTTATATAATTTGTTTTGATCAACCTGTTAGCTTAAGTGGAAACAAGTTTGCCTGTAATAATAAAATTCTATAGGATACAGAGAGAAACAGGCAAGTACCAAAACCCCAGGAATCACTCCCATGGGAAAATAAAATTCAGTTAGGGAGGAAAAGAGTCAGAAGTCAACATATGGGAAGGTAAAAGGTGACAATGCAGCCAGCAAGATGATGGGAGAGGAAGCTGTGCTATCAGCAAGTACCAGTGTTCAGAATGCAGGGAGCTCTGTGCAGGCCTTTTTCTGCCACAGGAAATGCTTATGGAGCAGAAGAACGAGCACATGGGCTGCCTCTCAATCTCCTGGCAGGAAGCTTCTCCACTCACCTGGTGCCTGGACAGAAAGCTTTGGGCATTAAGAAGGTAGAAGCATGGTGGAAACTGCTCAGGGACCAGCCAAGCTACTGCACACCCTGCCCCAGTTCAGTGCTGGGAACTGATGGTGACCTGGCTCCAAAAACCACAGGAAAGACCATGTTTGCAACACTAGGAAATGACGCCATGCAGCTTTTCTGCTAGAAATCCCTCTTGACATTCATCTTGTGACCAGTGCCTGTGAATCCCAGCAGAGCAGAATGGTGAGGTGCCCTGACCACAGGCTTGGCTGTCCCTGCCACCTGCAGGGACACAGCTTGGTCACAGAGACAAAACCTTTTGTGCCAGGTACTGGTAAACACTGCTCAGGGTGCTGGTGGCACCTGGGATGGCTCAAAGCTGTGATAACAATCAAAAAGTTCATGCCACCTCCCGAGGACCCCACCTGTAATGCCCTGGGAAATTCAAAAGCTACTATTCCCTTGTGCCTTTGTCTGCCTGGGGTCATTCAGGAAATGAAATTATACTAACTGAATTAAGAACAGAAATCTGTTAAGATAAATTATGCTTAGGCCTCTCATGGAGAATTGAAGCATCATTAATTGCCTCCCTTCCTTTAATTCTCAGAATGAGTGTCCATACAGACTTCTAATGAGGTTTAATTAATTTTCCTTAAAAGTTGGCTTAGTTTAACTTTCTTCTATTCCTCCTGTAGACAATTCATGAATTACAGTATTAAATCACCCTGACTCAAAGGATTCTTGCACTGTGGGAATACTTCCTGCTAAGAGTTTTTCAACAGTTAAAATTTCTATTTTATTATTTATTTCTATTGCTATCTTTTATGCCAGATATAGCTACTAGCCTGATATAGTCTACTAGCCCAAATGGGTCCACAGAAGATGTACATTAGTTAAAACCTCCTCCCTCTCTTACTCAACAAAGTTATACAGCCTGCAATGACATGCTAATTCAGGATAAGAATAATTTACTGATTTCACTCTATTTTGGTACAGATTAAGGATTTGCCTAGCAATATACTTGTACTGGTTTTAATAGACTGGTTTCATCACTAGAGGCAAACTCCAGGAGACATTTCAGTTTAACCAGCTCTACCTGAAGATACACCTTTGGTTAAGTAACTGCTATCCTTCACAGAACTGACACATTCCCTAATGTGAGGTACTCTTAAAATGCACCATGAGTGTAACACCCAAAGGGAATCCGCACAATGCAAACTGCTTTCAAAAATAATTGTGTTTAATTGGTATGGACAAAGTTATGGCTGTGTTCTGAAAGACCATCCTTCTGCTAAAGATGAGGGACAAGATGCACATTTAAATTTCTATGACATGGTGTTCATGAGACAGGTTCACATATAACAAAGGAAAACTATACCATTTTATGTTGCTTTCCTGTTTTTCCACTGCTTAAGTTTACAAAACTGGCAACACATGGGGTTGTCAAATAAGCTAAGAGCTAGTTTTGGAGAGTAGTCTATTTGAAAAGAAAATCTCTTTTCAGGTGGCAATTGACTTATTGTCCTTCCATTGTTACAAAGAGGGTCCACATGAGTGCAGAACTATAGAGGTCTGTGGTGCAGAAGCATGGGCTAGGTTGCAGTTACTCTTGAACAAGCCCCTGCCAGTCATGAATGGCCAGGAGCTCCAACACTGCTCCCCAACCTCTGCCCATAGAGACATAACAATATGAAGAAATTCAAAATCAAATATGACAAGTTCTCTTCATCAGATGCTATGCCTTGTTAAAAATCCCAGCAATATAAATTCATTTCAGGATAACAAACCTGTGTCAATTTAACTGCAAACTGCACTTGCTGATAGAGACAATAAATAAACTAGAAAAAGAGAGAATATTGCACAGAAACAAATGCATCTACAAAATATTTTGAAGTGTGAATCTTGAGGGCCAGATTCTCAGTTTTGCATGTCTGAACACAAAGCAACAGAGGGCTCTGCCCTTTGTGCCCTGGCTGCAAGACTTCTTGCCTGACTCTTTATGTGGCTGATGCAAACAGCACAAGCAAACCACCCTTCCACTAGGAAGGAAGAAAACATCCAAATTTACGCACAACCCACAGAAAGCATAGGTTCTTGACATGGTGATTTATATTTAAATAAGGTATACAATAAGTTTATTTACTGGTTTCCTCTTTTTGTGTCTTCTAAACCAGGAACTCAGACAAAGGTAAGAAGAAATTAAAAGCATGTGGAAACTTCACACCCACACCACTTTGTTCAACCTATGCTTCAGGTCTAAAAGACTTAGTAAGAAAACCTCCCAAAAGCAACCAACACTTGTGAAAACATGTGACCACAAAGAATTGACTGCAACTGGCATCACAGTGTTACAGCACCTCTATAGCTGCAGCTTTCTGATAGCAAAGGATATTTTGTTTTTAACCACTATGCTGTCCTTAGTTTGATGTGTTGCTGCTGAGATGGAAAAACAACTCTCTGCATTTCACTTTCAGATCTTGCAATGTACTTTTCCACTCCTTTAAAATGGAAGGAACTTTGCAGAAATAACAAAAAGGTCATACTGGGCAGCTTTATGCATTTATTTTGTCTTCCTTAACAGAGAGAGACAACAGGCAAAGGAGTTCAAACGACGCACAGAGAGCCAAAGAGGAAACCACAGGTTTTATTTTTTTCGTCAGAACTTATATTTAGTGAGGCCTCATCCCCCAGCATGAGAGATACTGTGTTATGTTTTGTGAGGCCTTCTTCCAAAAAAACAAAAGATACTGTGTTGTGCTCTTCTAGTTTTTTTCAAATGTGTCAGGTCACCCTGAGAGATACTGTGAATTAAAATAATCCTGACATTAACTGAAAGATGCCGATGAACACTCTTTAATTCTTCTCTTTCAGGTTTCTCAGACCTCAGGAGAGATACTTGGAAATAAGATGCTCCAGTTTCAGCATCCAGGGTAATCTCTGACAACATACTTTGGGAAGCAAGTCATATAGTGGTACTTTTGCTCTTTGGTTCAGAAAGTTCTTTTCTAAACTCTTCCTTTGTTTACCCCTCTCCCCCCAGCACCCTCATTTTACCCAAACTGAGCTCCTGTGCTTCATTCTGTGCTGAAAAGCAGTTTTAGTTATTTTCCTTCCTTCATACAGAACTCTGCTCTTGAACTCCTTGCAACTTAAACAGGAGCATCCTGGAGGCACTTCAGCTTGTTCTGCCTGTGAGCAGCCACAAAGGATTAACATTTCAGTTTGTGCTTTGTAACTGAGTCAGGCTATGCTAGCAACTAACTCAGTTTGAGTGATACAAGGCCCTTCTTCCAAGCTGTGATGAAACTACCACTGACTGACAGAACAGGAATATCATTCCTCCCAGAGTTCTCACTTTGTTCCAAGATTGCTGGTGTGCAATTATACCAGGTTATAGCACTGGTGAGAAGTAACTTTATCGAACTGAAGAACCCAAGTCTAATAATTAACCTGAGCACTGATCTCTGCTCCTTTCAATGGAGCAGTTTCATTTCCTCTCTAAAAAATTTCCTTTTCTGTCCAATAAGGAAAGTGTCTTCTGATAAACTATCAGAACTTTTCCCCTACACCATGAGAAGCTAAAATATAATACCATATGCATCCTGCATTAGTTCCCAAAGCTCTGCCACTTTAATCCAGTCTAACAGAGTGGTGCATTTCAACCTCTGGCATTACAACTGTTGTCTTACAGAACATGAGCTATTCCTTAACTACATCACACAGTTGCATGAAGCTGTCAAGGACAAAAACAAGAAATCTCAGCATTAAGTTCAACACTTGGTCCAGAGCCAACATCACTGGCATCACCTTCTACCCATGGGAGTCTGCTCCAGTCACCAAGATTTTTATGGAAGAGGTATTCACAGTGGACACAAATCCAGATTAGACTATCAAGACATCATCTCTCAGTCCAGGAAATCAAAACCTGCAAGACCACCACGTGCTCACTGGACAGCTGAATTGCACTCTTTCAGCCCTAATAACAAATGGAGTTCAACTAAATTGAGAAAATTCCGATACGTCACTAATGTATAAAATTTGCTTTTGTTTAACACAACATTTGAGTTCAGAAAAAAGTCTTTGCTCTGGATTCCAACTACTAACACTGCTAAGTATGTAAATAGCTAGTTCCCAGATTTTCTTCTGACCTTTTCCCACAATTCCCATTAGATTTTAAACCACTAGATTAGCAGAGCTATTGCCGAGAAAAGACTTTCACCATCCCCACCACACAACCATAGGCAAAGTACACAGAAATAAACACCCAGGGGCAAATTCCCTCTCACTTGGTTATTGATTTCCATGAACAGCTTTGCAACAAGAATGGATTTGACCCTTTGGACTGAATCAGGCATCAACACTTTGGATTGCTGAGGAAAGCAGATTTGCAAAGAAAAAGTCAGGATGGTACTTAGCTGCCAGCTCACCACTGAATCCATTCAAAGCCAGATCCTGCCCACAGGCAAGACAGACTACCTATAGTAATCATAAAAAGCTTGCGACCTGTTAGTAACAATGCTGCTGAAGCCTGATTTAGAATGGGCAGTTGACCTCACACATGGGAAGAGCTGAGGCCTAAGAATATTCCTGTGAAGATTTTTGCAATGGGACTGTCTGGTGTGGAGTCTCGCAGCTGGGGTCATGGTTCAATCACTGTGAATTCCTTGATGCCTCATTACACATTTCATGCTCCATGCACCAGCTTTCCCCTGAGGCTCCTCTCCTCTCTCCAGACACTAGTTTCCATCAGACTCCCATACTGCTGTCATTGTGTCGCAATCAGCCAGCAGTTTCAAGAAGCTTCTGGAAGGTGGGGGCTATGAGAAGGGAGACAAGACCAAGCAGACATTCCTGTATGATAAGATCTTCTTCTGAGATAATCAGATTAAACACACCATTAAATACTCCAAAAAATTGAGACTGAGTTATCACTGATTTCAGTGAGAAGGGAAATCCCATTTCTTGACCCAGCAGACAGAATCTTACTCCTTTCCTCCATTTTCGAAACTGGCTGCATTAGATTATCATCTAATAATCTAGATGCTCTTCAAACAAATTCAGACACAGAACTAATTCATACTGTGATGAAAAGCAAAGAAGTATTTGTAAAAAAAATCAGAAGCCATGAAAATCTCAATTTCCTCATCCTTTAAAAATCCACTCCCGGTCGTCTCTTTCCCTTCTGCCTCATTTCTTTTCTCCACATCATACCTCATGCTTTTCTTTAATTAAGCAAATAAAAATATCTTAAAATTACCTTTTGGCTGGAATTCCTCATTTTGTTTCTCCTACCACTACACACACAGAAAACATCTAACACTGAAGGCAAATACCAGTATCTGGTCCTAATGTTTTTGTATCACCTATTTTGGTAGAATTTGGTTCCAGTGACCAATATGACTATGATTCAACCACTGTTGTATGAATTGTATATTGACTTTGATGCCTACTCCAAATGTGAAGCTTCATATTCTGAACAGCTAATGCAGAAACACCCAGCATCTAATGGAAATCATGTCAACACCACACACTTGTCAGCTTGCAAAACTTCATATTTGAAGGGCTAGCTGCAAAACAAGTCTGTACTCACACTCTCTGGATCTTATGGCATCTCTACAATCCCTACTTTTAGATATTAGGATGTTAAGATATTAGATAATTAGATAGCTTAATTATTACATTACAATTATTATTTTATTATACCATTATATGTCACATTATTATTACTATATTGTATAATTAGATATTCTATACTATACGACGTCTTATTATACTATTGGATAATTTAGACACTAGACATTAGGATATTTAGATACTAGAATATTAAGATTTAGGTATTATGACCACAGGAGCACAGGAGCCCTGGCAGTCTGGCTAAGAAGTTTTCAATGAATGAGCGAAATCAGATACTGTTTAAGAAGATTTTAGCAACACAATACAGAAAGACAGGCTGAGAAAAATACCCAATTTACCTGAAGTATTAACAGCATCTGAATAATAGATGGTGGAACTCTGGCTCTGGAACGGGATAATGCATCTTCCAATTTTATATTGAGGGTAATTATATTCCTAAAATGCAGAAGAGCCAACTGCCGAACAGACGGCTCCTTTCCCTTAGAAACACAAAGAAAGCAAGACAGATTATCAGCAGTGTGAAAACCAGTTTCAAAATCCTCTGTTCAAATTCCTTCCTCCACTCCTGAGGGATTGCAAGAATTGTAAATCTAAATGAAGCACGAAGGAAACATAACAAAGGACAGAGAGCAGCCCCCTAAGTCTGCACAGTAAATTTGATTTGGTAGTAATTAACTCCACAGATGGTGACTGCGTCTGACTGCATGTGGAGAGGATAAGGGGTTGGGGTGGGATGAGGGCTGGACAATATATGATTATTCTGCATTTTAACAGTACATCGCAAATTAGATGTATCATAAGTTAAAAAAAGGGCAGGGCTGCATTTCCATTATTTTGTAAGATTTTGAGTACTCCCTGTTTACTGTCCTCAAATTTGGCAGGAATCCTGACTCATCCCACCTGTGGATCTTCCTCTCTATACAGTTTGAGAGACTTCACAATAAGGCAGGAGCAGAGTCGAAGTTTCATATTGCATTTTCAAAGCCATCTGTTTTCAGTTCAACAATACCTTCTCACTGAGGAAAACTCCCAGCTGAAGAATACAACTGCAGCTCTGTCTGCAGAGATTAATGGCACCCGCCTTATGTAGATCTGTGAAACTGCTTTTCTTTCTGGCATTAGGCGTTTTTCGTTGAGCATACATAGCTGCACATATGCAAGGTTTGGTATTCAATTGGTGCTGACTTAAGTCTTAAATAAAGAAGCCTGATCCAACCGATTCCTTTTCACTTTCTAAATTATTTAAACTGAAGTAAAGAAGGCCCCAAATCTGCTTCAGCTGCTAATTAATAGAATTTACTAGAGCACATAAGCACCAACTGGGTTTGTGGAAGAAACGTCAGAACATGAGCAACTGGATCTATATGAATTTACATGGGACTTAGGACTCTTAAACCCCAAGGTTCCTTTGGAAATTCAAGTAATTATTTCCATCTAATAGGGGATAAGACTTGTGTCACTAAAATATTTTCAAAAGCCTCAGAAACACAACAGAGAATAGGGCTGTTTGATGCAATTTTCAAGAACAACTTAATGAGTTCTAATGTAGTCAAGTGCTTCATAAAAAAAGGCTTAGAGCCTACCTATACCTCTGTGTCCAAATATCTTGGATTTAAATTACAGGGCACTTAGAAAAATCTCCCATTGTGTTCTAGTATGTTTTTAATAACATCTTATTTCTATCACTTTAGAGCTTCTACTGGCAGCACAAGTCTTTGGGTGAAGCAACCCTGTATGTTTTCTGAGTTCTTCCCTTTCAGAATTAAATTCAGCGTGAAATAGCAGCTTTTCCTCTAAATTCATACTTGTAACTGTCTGAAAATGCAAATGGTAATACTGCTAGGATTCGGGCAATCACTTTAGGCATAAAGTGCACTTGAAAAAATGGGAGAGGGTTTCTGAAGTTTCCCCAAATATATTCAGGCACCAAGTTCCCACTACAATCTGTAGGCATCCATGAGCAACCGCAAAGATCACTTGAACCTGTCTGGTACAGATTTCTTTGAGACTTCAGTGATAAACAATACTCTCTGGCTATCACCACATTAGAAGATCAAGTATCTATTGTGCATCTAAAATTAATGGAGTCAAAATCTGTTCTCATCTGAACTGGTCAAACTCTATTGACTTCTGCTGTCCACTTACCATAGCACAGAATTTGATCTCAGAAATACAGTTCCTTTTCAAAAGAGATACTTCAGACAAAATTCACATTTCAGAGAAGGAAATAAATTTAATTCAACACAACTCCACTTATTTCACCGTGCAACACTTCAGTTTATCATTAATAACCTTTTTTGACTTTTAATGTGATTGACAGATGGACTAACTAGCCTCCCTGCACTCCACTTTTGTTTTAAAAGTTCCCCTTCATCTTTTCCATGCAAGCACTTCAAACCATTTGCGTAAGTAACTTATTTGCATGATATGACTAAACAGAACAGCTGCACTGGGAGGTTGGCCCAAGGAGAAAGAATTAAGGATTGTTTCCATCTGCTGATGAACCTGTAAAGTAGCTTTTTCCAGTTTTTCAAGATTCTATGATAATAGAGTAATTTTTTCACCTGCACAGGATAGAAAATAGCCTGCAGCATGGGCAGGACATCACTGAAGAAAAAATCCCAGGTTTCAGCTAAGGTATCCAGTAGTTTCTGCCCTGCAAAAACACAAAACAAACTAGTGAAGTTTTGGTTGAATCAGCTAGCTGCAAAAATTAAAACAAGCAGGAAATAATGTGAGTCTGCTACTATATATTAAGATGAATCATGTAGCAGCTCCTATTAATAATATGGAATTGATTTTCCATAGTGGTGTATCAGATCCTTCCATATTTTTATCTTTTCAGGTGACTCATCTAATGTTCTTAATAAACTCAGAGAGTCTGAGGTTACTCAGGAAAACCCTGTGAAGAATAAAGAGTAATAGCCCAGGTTATGTCCCCCTCTTGCAGTAATGTTTGCTGGGCAGGACCATGGAGGAGAGCAGAGGGAAAACACAGCCGGTTAAATGTGGAAGCATTCCTGCAGAGGAATTTACCCCACTGTGCTCCCTCCTGCCTTTCAAGCTGCAGGGCAGTAGAGCAAAACACACTCTGTGGAGATGCTCTGTAAAGCATCCTGTCAAACTGATCCCTTGTAACTTTTCCACTGTTCCATTTTCCACTTACAGAGAAAATCTCACCCAAGATCCATGGAAAAGAACAATCATGTTAGAGCTCTAATTTTTACTCTAACTTTCAAGCAATGCAGTTAGAATTTGCTATGGGGTAAGTTCCCCATGGTCCTCACAACAAGGCCACCTTCATGTCCACTTCTTCCCAAGCTGCAGCCCCCTGGAATCCTCCTGAGTGGGAATATGAAGAAGCTCTGGGCAGGTTGTACAACCAAGCTGAACACTGAGTTCCTCATAGAATACAGAGGCAAAGGCAGGAGCCAAGATCTAGAGAGGAAATCTGGTTCAATAAGGAGGGTTCTGGCTTCAGATCCCTGTCCCCCAAATGGTCCATGTGACCTTTACCATCCTTATGCCACCAACCCAACTGTAAGAGGAGAGCAATGCCCCTGCACCTCCATCAGCAACTCTCATGGAGATAAAGACATCAGAGATTCTGACCTATTCAGACAAGACAATATGACTTACCAGGAGGCAAATTCAGTAGCAATCAATCAGTCAATCAATCAATATTACTACTGGTGTCAGAATGTGATACTATTCTTAATTTTTGTATTAGAGCATTACTTTGAGTCTCACCCAGGGAGTATTTTGCCCAAAATTACACACACATCACAAAGCAATTATGCACGAAAGCACTGACACTGCTAACCACACTCAAAGTTACCAACTGCCAATCTTTACTATGGGATACTTGATCCCCTTGCCTTTTTAAACACATGATGAATAGCATCAGCTCTGGTGAACCTGCAACTCCTGAATTATTTCCAGGCTGATGACTTTAAGTGCTTTCAGTGACAGATGTGGATCACTACGCTATCCTGCAGCTGCTGGCCTGTGGAACACACCAAGGTCTTATTTTCAGCAGAAGTTCTCTCTGTCCTGTACAGTCATGCAAAAGACTGAAAAGGGTGTTCTCTGTTTCCATTTTTAAAACCTTTTAAAAAATCTGTTTTTCATTAGTTCTAATGAAATACAGCAGGGAACCAAATCCAAAAATTTCTAGCAGCTGTAGCAGTAGAATTAATAATAACAACGATAGCAGTAATAGTAAATAGCAACAGCAATAGTAATAGTAACCGTAATAGTAATAATAAACATGTGTTGGTTTTGGCTGGGTTAAGTTTTATTTTCTTCCCAGTAGCTGGTAGTGGCTGGAACAGTGCTGATAACACAGGGATGTTTTAGTTATTGCTGAGCTGCACATGCAGGGAGCCAAGGCCTTTTCTGCTCCTCTGTCACCCCACCAGGGAGGAGGAGGGGTACCAAGAGCTAAGAGTGGACACAGCAGGACAGCTTTTCCCAGCTGGCCACAGGGACATCGCAGACCATATGGTGTCATGTCCCCAGCATACAGAGCTGGGGAGAGACAGAGGAAGGCAGGACATTTGGAGTGATTGTTTGTCTTCTCAAGTCACCATGGTGCATCATGTGAAGTGAGTGAGTGGCTCCATGGGGAAGAGCTGGTGGCTGGGGTTAAACCACAATAACCTTGCATTTTAATATCCAATACTAGCGCCTGAAATACCAAAGTGCTTCCAAGATATAAATCAGATCATGAAGGAAAAGCCCAACCACTACACCCTGAAGGCAGAGTTTTAAAGAGTTAAATTTAGTTCAAGTTAAATTTAGTTCTAGTTCCCACAAGGTGACGTTAAAAGCCCTTATGAATCTGGTCCTTTTCAAATCTTGCTGCTAGAGCGGTATGAAGTAAATTACCTCTGTTGAGGTAAACATGCCTTTATCATCACGCACTTATTCCATCTTGTGGGCGGCTTGTTTTGAGATGTAATGGATTTCTGTACAGCAATTCAAAAAGGCTGCAGAGTTGAATGACTTAGGTGGGAAGGCCTTTTATTGAGGGCTGTGTAAGAATTCCTGATTTGTTGATGATGAGCATCTTTCACATGAAGGAATGTGACTTACATGTGCTATCAAGGATAGATCCTCTCCTTACTGTCAGGCAAAGATTTCTACATTTAGCGTAAACATTTGCTGGATTCCTGGAAAGTGGGTTACTCTAAATACTCATTTTTATGAAGCACAATAAAGTCAATTTTGTACGGCATAAAAATGCATTTGTTATTTTTCATAGGGCTTTTAAAAGTTAATTGAAACTCATGAAAGAAATATAATAAGAAAATTCTTCCCTTTGAGGGTGGTGAGGCCCTGCCTCAGAGAAGCTGTGGCTGCCCACTCTTGGAAGTGTCCAAGGACGGATTGGACAGGTCTTGGAGCAACCTGATCTTGTGGAAGGTATCCCTACCCATGGCAGGGGGTGGATCAGGCCTGAGATCTGAGGGCAGGACTGCTGCTTCTGCAGACCCAGGAAGCAAGCCCTGCTCAGAATGGGAGCTCCAAGACTTCCATACTTCCAATTCTGTCTCGGGTGTTTTGAGAACCATGGAGCCACTGAGTACAGGATGGACTTTGGGGCAGGGCTGCATTAGCTCCCAATAAACGTAAATTCCAGCCTTGGAAAGTCCACCAGCAACTTCCCAGGAAAGCTGTGTGTCAGAAACACCTCTGCTTCTGAATCAGATGCCTGAATTCCTACTATCCTCCTGTAACTTGCCAGTTTTAGGGAGGTAACATTTCTGATCACAGACTTGGAAAACACATGACCAGTTTAATTCTCATCTTACCAGAATTTCTGACCATATCTTAAGGGACAACCACAAAATGATACACTAAATCAAAAACCAAACTAAGTTTAAAATCAACAGCTTGCTGAGATTTGGTATTTCCTAAACATGGTCCTATATTTGAAAGCCCTTTAGTGGTCACACATTTTAGGTTTTCATCTAAGCTTTGATCTCAAACATCAGATACAGTATTTTTGATTTTCAAGCTGGTAATACTAGGAAAAAAAAAAGGATTGGACTTTGATAGGTCTGTATCTCATTTGCTGATTTGATACTTATAAAACTACTTCCTTTGTGATTTACACAGCAGCTATGAAGGCCTTGCAATCCCTACAGCTCCCCTTGTGCTCTCCAAACTGACCATGGAATTTGGAATTCGGCTTAAGGACTTTCACTACTTTTTTGTGGGCTTTGGGGTTTTTAATGTGATATTGGTTCTCTTTTTGCAATGTTCGGGGCTATTGTCTGTCCATCAGAAAAGCCTGATTCCATAACACTACCTTTATCTGATCAACTGTACTGTCAGTAATGAAAGGCCACACCCAGGATTTATATATAGCTGAGACTAATGGAAACAGCTGTCTCCAAGCTCCCACTTAAGTAGTGTATTTAGACTAAGTGACAATATGACTACAGCTTCAGAAAAGGAAAGATGCATTTCTTTAAAACTGCCTTCCCTACCCAAATATCTTTAAAATGTTTACATGGGCAATAATTCTTGAAGTTATTATGAAACCTTTTCACCATCTGATGTATAGAATAACAGAATCATTTGGGTTGGAAAAGACCTCCAAGAGCATCAAATCCAACCATGAACCCAGCACTGCTAAGGCCATCTCTAAGCCATGACCCCAAGTGCCACACCTGCATGGCTTTTAAATATCTCCAGGGTTAGGGACTCCACCATTGCACTGGGCAGCCTGTTCCAATGCCAGAACAACTCTTTTGGTAAAGAAATTGTTTTCTAACATGCAATCTAAACCTCCCCTGGCACAACCTGGATGCCAAATCTAGGACAAGACAGCATATTTAACAACACATCTAAACACCACATAATAGCATAAGACAAAATACTGGTGACTGTAAACCAACACACCAGGTGGAGGTTTATCCTTGATTTTACTTCCAGAGATGGCACCTCCAGAAAGTGTAGACAGTTAAATGGAGCCTTGCCTTTAAAACAAGAGAGACAGTGCCTGACATCATTTATGTCAGCACAACTCCAGAATAACTCTTAAAACAAGTACAGCATTATTTTGGACTCAGATACTTAAACTAACTGGGATCTTTGTGTTTAGTTTATTGTTTATTACATATTTCAATCCATTTTCACTTTTCCTGAGTGGGATATAGCTGAAGGAGAAGGAAGTGTCCTTGCTGGAGGCAATCCTTCCCTGACTCCCTCAATGCTGCTTGAGGCAACCACCTCCCCTTTATGAAGGTTAATGACCCAAGAACAGACTGTGGGAATGACATGCCAATTCATAGTCCCAAAAAGACAGTGGAAAGCATGCTGGTGCCTCCAGAGAGCGTTTGTTAAAACACCTGTGACATACACAGCCATGCTAAAATCCAAGTTACCTTCATAAAACCGGATCTTGTCCCTTAGGATCACCATGCCTTTTGTGAGCAGCTGATTCTGTAAATAAAACACAGAATACATTTACTCCATTCTGTACTTTCCTACAGCCATCATATTTCACATTTTGTTCAATCTTAACTTTCGACAGTGAAAATTTTTTATTTTAAAAATTAATCATTAAAGGACTCTTGCTTTATCCATCTTATTTAAATCACTTTGGACACTTGTGAAATGATGCTATAATCACCTGCTGCTTTTAGGACAAAGGATGTATTTTGTGCAGTACAAAGTACTTCTCAAATGACTTCAATGACTTCAAATGACTGACCTACAAAACATGTACTTAGACAAGCAGGCTTCAGCAAATAGCCTTTCCTAGTAACTCTACTGCAATGAACTTCACTGGTTTACTCAAGGACTTCAATTTTAAGCTAAAAAACTGTCTCAAACCTCAAGAAATACAGCAATGACCCACAGAAAACACAGTGACAGGTTAGGCTTTCACTAACTATATGGATGTATATAAAATCCAAATCTTAATAAATCATTAATTTCAAAAACACAGAGAAGTCAGTGGACATCTCTGAATGGTTACAACTGTCTCCAGGTCATAATTTAGAGTGGGCAAAAATTATTTTTCTCAGTAACATAAAACAGAATTGGATTTAAATAAAGAAAACACAGGCCTACCTGCAGATACTCAGTGAAAAATGACCCCAGTTCTGTTTTCAGTAATTGCCTGCATTAAAAAGAGCAAGAAAAGAATCTGTGTAATCAGCAAATCACATTGGCTGTGCACTGATGAATGAGGGGAAGTCACTAATAGCAAATCACTTTTGAAGCAAATTTTGTAGCCAATACACTTTTTGTGTATGAGCACAGAGACTGCCATTAATGACTAACTACAAAGAGAACAAACAGGGTCAAGAATATCAATACTCAAACCAGCATTTCTGCGTGTTGAAAAATATTTGCTATCATTTTAGATGCCTCAATTGCACATCTGGAAGGAAAATAAAATTTGATGAAAAGAGGATGCTTTCCATTCTACATCCACTCAGGAGACTAAAGACAGCTGAAGTTTCATATAGTTTCAATGAAAAGGAGGTAGGAATTTAACAGTTTAGCTCCGCCTTTCATGATTCCTCTACACTAAAATCTACAAAGCAACCTCAGAGAGCAATTGAAACTCACATGCAAAATAAAATCCCACAAAGTCCCAAATTCAGAAACTGAATTCAACTCACTCCAAATAAGCCTGTTTGTATCCAGATAAAATTCGCCACATGGCTAAAAAGCTTTGTTATTTAAATCTCACATGCTGGATGCTAGATAATACTTCTCTTCAGTCAGGTCACTATTTAGATGCATAAACAATAGCTTGGACCTTACAGAAATGTAGCCCCAGCTGGGTTTTCTGAACACATCTAAATCTCTTTTGAAAACCTGTCTGCGTGACCATGTCAAGTCCCATGAAGTAGTGATGGCAAACATGACTTGAAATCTAAACACTCACTTCAATTAGGGTAATTATGTGAATTATACATTCAACAGCATGTCATCTATCCCTCTGTGTTGTATCTTTAACTGAAAACTGATTAATCAAATTATTTAACAAGTAAACAAAGAGATATCAAGCCAAATCCAGCATATCCCTATATTCTGTGAAAGTCTACAGAACTTGATTCTGATGTTCTTACAACACATGCTTTAGCACAGCCTCTTGAGATCTCCTGCAAGTTCAGGAAAGACAGGAGCATGTCAGTCTTGAGGAGGCTGAAATATGGTATCTTGGTTTATTTACCCTTAAGCACATGTCCACATTGACCTCACAGCTCTGGAAGGTCTAGGCAGAAATTAAAAAAAAAAAAATAAACAGAAGGAACGGCATTTTCAGATGTTTCTAAGCAAAGTCCTTTTCAGCTAGAAATCTGATTAATTTGGACAAACTACTCATGGACAGAAGTTCTGAAAGCAAGCTGAGGCATTATCCACAGGCATACCCATGTCATGAAGAGCTATTAGGTCACCAGCCCCCTCAGCATGTGGCTGTAATGTGTGGAGGGGACAGCTCTGGTAGCTCCCTGAGACTCTGCCCTCAACACCAGCATTGACAAGCCCTTGGCAGGGGTTAAAAGCCACCTCACTCAAAGGCTGCTCAAGTTCCTGTGCCTTTAGAGAAGTCAAAGAAAACTAGGTTGTGACAGGCAAATTGTAGCACGTTCACTCCAAGTGGAGATTTACTGTCCAGTGAGGTGACTTTTTCCTAGATCACAAGTGATGACAACAAACGTTCATTTTACTTTGCCATGGATAGAGAGATTATTTTTAGGCTGAACTAACAAGAAAGTTGCAGATTTGAATTCTCCTATGAGAGTGACTATTTATTCTCATGTATCTCTTCGTGCCTCTGTTTCAAGAAAATACTGGTATACTTTATACTGACAGGTTTTGCTTAGTTTTCTACCCTCTCCTCAAGGTAGCTGCTCCAGATGGATTCCTCACAGTCTTGAAGAGGTGATGTGCAACTACCTTCTCTTTTAGTATTTTAGGTTCCTACTGATAAATTCTGGTAGGTCAGGAAATAAAAATGTATATTCTACTTATCCAACAGCCAGCTCTCTGATAAAACAAGATCCCACCACATCTCCATTTTTTCAACTGATATCAAACAACCAGCTTGTAGGTAATTATATGTGCTGGACTGCCCCACACCAGGCAGCTCTACACCTACATTAACATCTGTTTACAGGGCAGAAGAACTGACAGCACAATTCATGCATTTTGCTTTTTGAATCCCTAATACTAAAGATATTTCAAGCTACTTAATTAATTCCTAGTGAAACAGTGAGGTCCTTCGGCCGAATCAGAACACTGGTGTTTGATATTCTTTATATATATTCATTCAAAAGAGATCCACAACAAAACTGGATCCAAGACATTGCATGCAATTTCTTTTTCATCCTTCCTAATTTCCTTTAACAAACACAGTTAGGCCATCAGATCCTGGATAATTTCAATTACTGACCAACTTTATCTAGATGTGTGGACATCATAATGGAATCCAGTAAAAATCTGACTAAACCTAAAGGAGATCCCTGACCAGAGAGCAGATCTTATTACAAGTACATCTGCATTTTAAAGCAGGTATTTTGCACTCCTAAAGCTTCTCTATCACTGCTATCAGGTCTTCATTGCCTGTTTAATGACTTAATAAATTCAGATGGTAACACGAATTCCCTTAAAATGTGCTAAAATAGCTCCTGACTTTTTCTCTTCCCTGATGCTACTTCATTTGTTCATTTTAAAATTAACTCTTGCAACATTACTCAGAATGGAAAGTGTAACACTGCATAATAGATGCTAAATTAAGTTAACTGAAGCAAACAAGTGATTTTACTGGGTTTGAACTCTGGCTGCAAAAGAGGAAATGCCACTAAAATGTGCTTTGCTTGCATCACATCAGTATCCTGAAACTCAGAAAAGAGGCAGCTATAAATATGCATTAGCTTTAATACAGGACATTTCGCTTTCATTGTGTTTCCCTTTGCCTCTTTTTCTTCTTTGCTTTAAAAGTGGTCAAAATGAACACTCTGAAATTACATATGGCACATTAAATGAAAAGGGAGAAAACACTATTTGATTATTAATATTGCAGACATGGACCAAGAGAAAACTAAACATATGCATGGAGATTTTTATTACTAGACTTTTGACTCAATATCCTAATAAATCACCCAGTAAAGGCCCAGAAGAAGGAATGCACAGGCCACATGCTGGTGATACTCCAGATGCTGGGACTTTACTGTGCTTCATCAGCTTTAGCAGAAGAATTCAGGAGTCCTAGCAGTGTGAGAGGAACTCAACTCCCACATGGTTTTATTGCAATAGGGAATCTGTGGGTAGTGTATATAATTTCATATTTAAGGTCACTTTTTAATGCCACAGGAATGGTGTGAAAAGGCATTGGTGTAAACAAGTGACAGCTCTTACGAGCCAAACTTAAAACAAAAAGTAAATGGTACTGTACAGATTTGTACCCACTGATGTTTCCTTAAATAATCAGGGTTCAAAACCTTGAGATGTGTGTTCAGAAGTTTTACATATTTAATTGCACGTATGTGACATACGGTAGTTGAATATACATGACATTCCTGAATCAAAACAATGGAGTGCAAATATTGTTCAAATATTTACACTTGATCTGTGAGTCAACTTAGATATTCAGGGGTTTATTATGAAAAATATTCCAGAATCTCTTCTAATTCAAGTGGTAAAGTAAGATAACTTCTTTTACTGTCCTGTAACTATTCAAAAAAGTTAACTATTTAATATTAGCCATTTACCTGAATGCTGCCACACTTGAATTCTGCCCAGTGGAAATAATGGATTTGCTTCTTAATTTGTATTCGTGGGAAAATGCATCTAATACAATCGTAAGGCAAGTGTACACTTGTCCCACTTCATTTACGTATCAGGTATTTTTGCACTCAATAATAACATTAATCCGAAGAAAGTTATTTTGAAATAAATAACAAAAGCAGGAAGACAGGTACTTTTTGCATGTGTCAAATCAGTAATTTCATCATCAGCTCAGGCTTGAGGCACCAGGCATTCTCCCTGAAGTGAGCTATCAGCTGAGATACCAACAAAGCAGCATTATCCCTACCCGAACAAAAAGAAATGGCCCTATCAAGTGTCAGCAAAGCTGTTCATAAAAGGGAAAAAAAAAAAAGATCAGTGTATTTCTAGTCAGCTTGCCTGTTCAGCCATATGAAATGCTCAATTCAACTCAACTATGTTACCAAGCATCCTTGGGGTGCAGGGTTTATAGCCAAGTAAATTAAAGCAAAATCTGGGCACATTTCTATCTATTTGTTGCTTCATACTAGATTATATTTGTCTGACACATCGGCAGAAAATTTTTCCTCTCCTGTCCCTCACCAGCAGATGTGCACATTAAAAGAAATGCATTGGGCCAAGATATCTTAGTCCAGAAGTACCATTTTTTGTCATTTAGATAAAGCTGAAGAATCCTAACAGCACCTACAATAATAATAATTAACCATTATTCCAGTAAGTAACTCAACATGATTGATTGATCATGCTAACTGACAGACATCCTGGAAAAGCTATTCTTTGTATGTAATTTTCTCACTAACAAAGTAAAAAATAACTGAAGAGTAAGCTTATTTTAATTTCAAAAAGAGCGAACACAGGCCAAATATCATCTGGCTGGACTTTTCTGAAGATATTTTCACAATTAAAGGAACCAGACTGGGCCAACTATCCCAGACTGGGAATCAGACGGGGCAGATAAACCCAGAATATTTAGTATATTCAGTATATTCTGGGGAATATACTGAAGAGTCAGACTCCAGTGTCCAGCCAGAGGAGCAATAAGCAGTAGGGAAAAGGGAATAACTAAAGATCATTTCTGAAGACAGCTAGGGAATGTAATAAGCTATCTGTCTTTTGTAACTGCAGATTCCTTTCCACCATTTATTTTATAAAGCATTGGACAAATTTCTATAAGTAAATCTGCTACCTTGCCCTTGCCAGTGAGAGGGTTTGGTAAGTAATAAGAAGTGCTGAAAAAGTAGTAAAATGTGAATGTAAATCCAAATATCAGCTTATATCTTGTAAATTTTCTTTTCAACTGTAACTTAACTCAAATGGTAGGATTTTGACTTTTTTTTAAGGGAATAAAGTTCTCATTATACATCTCACTGGCCTACAGTTAGGCTGTTGCAGACAGTATCATCAGAATACAGGAAAAAAAGTTTGAAGCATAAACAGTGTTACTCAGGCCATGATATTTGACAGGACAGCTTTTCACTTCACATACGTTCATGCTGTGTGGAAGGAGCAGCAGATCTAAGGGACCACCAGGCAGGACATCTTTCCTTAACATGTCTCACTGAGACCTGGAGGCTTTACCTC
This sequence comes from Oenanthe melanoleuca, assembly GCF_029582105.1. NCBI lineage: Eukaryota > Metazoa > Chordata > Aves > Passeriformes > Muscicapidae > Oenanthe > Oenanthe melanoleuca. The sequence goes on from NC_079334.1 coordinate 12,793,867, forward strand.
CTTCATGGATGCAAGGGAAGCAGCCCAGAGTGGCACCTCTGGAAATTACCAGTATCACTGCAATACGGCTGAATCACTAGAGGGGCCCAGGTTTTCCCTTCCTTAGTTTTAAACCAGCACATCAAGAGAGACTCTGAAATAAAACCCTACTGCTCAGGGCTGAATTCCTCCCGCAGAAGGAGGGATCAGCTCTCACACACAGTGAGATATTGACACATCTGCAGCAGTGATTACTGAGACAAAATGGACTGTGCTGGTCAAAACTGCCACTGGGAGAGAACCTTAATGCTCTGCAGAAGCTGTGGAGGGCAAAGGCGGGCAAACAGTACTGAGCATCTGGCTGAGAACACCTTGCGCGGCTGAGTCTCTTACCTGACTCCTTCATTGAGGTTGTACAGCTCATGGTCTGGGAGACCCTTACGCTGGAATACCGCTATCACTCCATTGTGGATACTGAAAGAGGACATGATGAGTCATTAGTGCCCAGTAAGATTTTAGAAGGGTATCACCTCACAACTATCCTAGCTATTCTGTCTAGACATTTCAGGACCTTTTAAAAGTCATAGCTGACTTCTAGTACTCCCAGATGCCTAAAATGAAATTGCTGCCTAGAAAATAGATAAATCATCTTCGAAAATCAGTTTTTTTTGATTTGTTACTTCACTTTTTGAACTCAGTGATTTCAATAGCTACACATCTGAAATCAGTAATTTCAAAAACTTAGGCCAATATTTTCAGGTACTTTACGTATGTCAACTATGGCTTTTAATACATTCACATATTAAGTATATTTGAAAATACCATTTTTATCTCTGTCACTGCAGAGACAATTAACTGCTTTCATTGCACTGGAGTCTGTGCAAGGCAGCAGCGATCAGCTTTAGAGCTCTGGAAATGAGGACAAGGACCAGATCTGCCCATCCTGGAGGTACAAGGGTGTGTGGTTGCTGTGTCTTGTCAAGAAGAGCTAAAGGTGGTTGGTATCCGTTCAAAAGGTCTCCAAGGGGAGTAAGCTTCATCCCCGCAGTGGAAGAGCTTATCATGGAATCACAGGATGGTCCTGGGTTGGAAAGGACCTAAAGATCATCCTGTTCCACCCCTGCCATGGGCAGGGACATCTTCCATTAGAGCAGATTGCTCCAAGTCCCACTGAACCTGGCTTTGAATCCTTCCAGGGATCCAAGGGCAGCCACAGCTTCTCTGGGCACCCTGTGCCAAGGCCTCGCCACCCTCATAGGGAGGAATTCCTTCCTAATATCCAATCTAAACCCACTCTCTGTCAGTTTGAAGACATTCCACCTTGCACTGTCAGCACATGTCTTTTTACAAAGTCTTTCTCCTCCTTTCTTGTAGGCTCCCTTCAGGTGCTGGAAGACTTGGTCAGCCCTGGCCTCATCCAGGGCCAGATCCAGCTGCATGGGGCTGCTTCCACTGCAAGGGGATGTCACTGCAGGAGCTATGCCAGGCAGCAGCAGAGTGCCTTGGGAATGTCAGTGTCCACATTAAATAAGACAGCTCCTTTCAATGCCAGCTGGGAGCAGAGAACTGGCTAGAAGGTAAACTCAAAACTGTTCACTGAGAGGTTCAAAATGCAGGCACACAATAGCAAAAAGATGCACTACCAGAAAAACTCAGCCACCTTCATCTAAGGACAAAGGAAACTAAAAGTGGCAGGTGAAGAGTCTGACCCGCTGTGGAGAAATACAGATACAGACAGAAATAAGAACCATTATCCTCATCTCTCTTCTGTCCTTTGAAGGTGTTTCCAAGGCCTTACACACAACTGCTTCCATAGCAGTCCCTCTTTTCCCCCTACATCTGCAAGCACAGACATACATTCACAATCTTACCCAGATTATTTTGGCTGCCTCATATAGACACACTCAATTTATGATTATTTGAAAATTGGCAGATAAATGTCTCAGGTATACAGTGAAGTGACTTGGGTATCTTAATATTATGAGTAATATGGTAAGTAAGATTAACGTAGTGAAGAAAACAAGCAGTCTTTTCACACTCTTCTGATTCAGAAATGAACTTTGCAATGTTCCCTGCCAAACTTCTGCAGAGAAGAATGACTAAATAGCTCCTAAAAGGCAATGTACTCTCTCTCTCTCTGACACCCCTTTCTAAATAAAGGGAGAGGTCTTCCTCTCCAGATTAACAGGTCCATCATTATTCCTCAAAAAAATAAGGGAGGGCAAGCTTTTTTATCCAGAATTAAAGGGGACATGCTGTGAGCATTGAACTTATTGTCTGTATAGCAGAAGAGGATCTACATAAAACATCCTAGCAGGGAACTTTTTAATCTGCCTGGAATCATCCTTGTAGTGAGGGACTTGTCTGCAAAACAAGTCTCGGCCTCATTAAGTTGACCACTGGCCTTTCCTTCCCATCACAGACAGCAGCGCTTGTACGGAGGGTGCAGGACACAGCCCCTGCCTGCAGGTTATGTGGGAATAGCACTGGAACTGGCCCTCCCCACTTGCTCAGACACAGAGGAGTCAGAATAACCGGGATGCTGTTGGTGGCCTCAGTTTGAAAAGTTTGTTTAAATTTTCTAAGTTATCTTAAGCCAATGAAAAACCAAACCCAGACCTTGCTTAAATCAATGGGTTTCTATAACAAGCGATTGTTTAAAAAGATTTCGTCAGAATGGTTCAGCCTTTTGGTGTAAAGAAAAGTCCTTGATGCTTGAGGTGGGTGGATCACTTTACCTGTGCCTGCAAGCAGCTTTCATTGAGGCTTAAGTCAGTAATGTACATAATTAAACTTATATTGCAATAGTTAACCTGAACTGAAAATGTCTTGTAAACTCCCTTCTCTACCTCTTTTACAACATGAAAGTTAATAATGGATGCACTCATGCACTAATATTACTGTGAACACCTTCTCTGTAGTTGCTCTGTGTAAAAATGTGTGCACAGGAACATGGTACTGCAGGGAACAAAAAGAGTCCAACAGAGCCCAAAACACACTACAGAGCAGGCTTGCTGGAGAAGGGGAAATCAGGATGTAAAAACTGAAGAGACCAGGTTTTTTGGGGGATTGCCTTTAGAATGACTACAAAATGTTAGACAGCTCCAGCAATGTATTGTACTTATCCATCCCATGGGAGCTACAGATTGCCAAAGAAAATTAGCTACAACCAAGGCAGCACTCACAGTCACAAAAATCAACTCAGGAGCCTAAGAAACTTCATCTCGTTTGAAAGACAACTCATTCCACATTTGACTGGACCTCCAGAGGAGGAGGTGGCTCCAGCTGACCAAAACATGGAGAATGGCAACTTCAGCACACACAGCATAGACTTCTCCCACCATTAGCTTCACCACGAAGGGATCTGGAAGGTGTAAATCTGGAGCACAGAGCTGGATGCATGCTGATGGCACTCCCAACCAGCCCAACAGGGGCAGAGGTCAAGGTGGGCAGGGCGGGGTGGATTATTCTGATTTTTGCATAGCATCCATCTATTATTGGCTACTGACAATTTCTGGCAGAGAAATTTTTCTGGCAAAGCAGCAGGAAAACGTTGACATTCCATAAACATCACACAGATAATTTCAGTTTTTTAAAGTAGTCACTGCGTTTGTGTGCAAACAACACAGGTGCAAATATCACTATGACTTTTATGTAGTGTTTGCAAATTCCCCCCTGCTCAGAGCTCCAGGTGAAGTCCAGGAGAAAAAACAATGCTGTGTGACTAATCACACCCTCTGACTATCTACCAGGCAGTTAAAGACATTTTCATTTCAAAGGAGACAAAATTAGTTAGGGCAATTTTCCTCTGCACAGTTACATGATCAGATAATTAACAATAATTAACCTAATATACTTCAAAACCTTCTGGAAGATACCCTTGGTCCAGAGTAAAACATAATTTTTCTGATTTAGCTTAATCGAATTGGGAAGAGCCCATTTTCAACACAGCTTCAGTCCAGCTGCAACTCCACCAGCTTTCCATGAGGCCTTGACCCTTCCAAAATAAGCTTATGTATGCTAGTTCCCTTAATGTTCCTGGAATTTCTACCCAAGGTAAGGCAACCTGGAAAGAGGGATAGGCTGCAATTAAGCATTTGGTCATACAAGTGAAAATAAGCTGGTCTGGAAAGCTCCCTCTTCAAAGAGTTTGGGAGGCATTAGTTCACTCACTTCACCAACTATAATCACTGCTCTTACAGACCAAGAAATTGAGACAGAGAGGTGAGGGGATTACCTGGAGGTGTAACTAAGAGTTAGTATCTCCACGGACTATAGAACAAAGACTGGTCTCCTGCATTCAAGGAAGTGTAAGTTTTTCTGGAGGGCTCTGGGGAGCAGCAATTCCCTACCATCATCATCACCTTTTGTTACTGTAGTCACAGCTGGACAATGCTCCATGGAGAGCAGTGGTGGCTGAGCCTGTGGGAAGTCTCCTTCACCAGCCCTGTTCTCCCTCCCACCCCACAGTGAGATTCTGTCTGCCCCGCATGCACACAGAGCACCAAACATTCCACAGAGGGCTTCAAATAAAGGACCAGGAAAAAAAGGGTGATCCTCAGACATGCAGAAATGTAAAAAAATATTTCTAAATAAAAACTGAATAACAGAAGAAAGAGGAAAATATGCTGGTCTGGAATATTTTCTCCACAGGGAAAGCCTTCCTGTGATCTGAAAAAACACATCTTAAAATAGGAGATGAAATATGTTTTTCATGGCTGTAAAAGTTATTTTACAACAAACTATTGTGCTTTTTACAACCCCGGAAAAATTAGCTCAGACCATAAAATCCTTTGAGATTTGGTATGTCTCCTCAGATTTACTGCTGATCTCACTAAGGTCACAAGCAACTTACCTGTTTTCTCCACCTTTTCTTTGCTATCTCCTACTCCTTCATGCCTCTGTGAATGTTCCATATTTTCTTACATCAAAGAGGATCTAAGATCTTTTGACTAGAGGCTTTCCCAGAGCACAACTCAGACAGTATCAGCTCCTGATTAGGCAGTCTGTGCTAGATCTTTCAGAATGAAAACCCTGCCATGGATTTTATTTGGCCTGAGTGGGCACCCTGGTGTGTGAGCTCAAGATTAAAACCCCTGGGTTTCTCAGTCCAATTGGTCTAGTCAGCATTCAGCCCTCATTTTTTGCCTGAAGCAGAAATGGAGGTTGGGGGGGAGGAGAACAAGAACTAAAGACAGTGCTAGTGAAAAAATCTAAACTATTTTAATCCAATGCAAATTCTGTGAGGTGAAATGAAGTGTATTGTTCCACTGTGTTCTTGTTGGTTGCTAGAACTGCATCGTGTTTTGCTGCACAGATCTGGGGTTCATGGGAAAGCTCTGAAAAAGCCATGATATGAAGTCTCATTTGCATAATAGCAGACAGCAGCTTGGCACCAATTTCCCTTTGATGTAATAGCGCTGCAAAATTTCACTGCATTTTAGTTCAGACGTGAAGGGAAGTCATCAGGGAGGAAGTGACCTTCCTTGCTAGCAGAGGGATGCTCCCCCAGTAAGCTGAGTTAGGCTCCTTCAGGTTGTCCTCCCCTGGTGTCAAAATGCAGAAAGAATTCTCGGTATGAACAGTCTGAGCTGAGACTGGTGTGAAGGGGGCTGAGGGGACATCACTGGACCATGGTGGCCATGCACAGAACAAGTGCAGAAGGGCAGCTATGCACCCACCCCCTCCTCCAAAAACACTTGCAGTGACGTAGCTGCTGTCCTGTGAAAGACCCCACTAGCAGCATCTCATCTTTTCAGTCCCTGGCATGGCCAGCAGCTTGCTCTGCCCCAAAGATCTGCCTTTCAGACACTTTGTGCAGGGCCGAGCCTGCTGCATGCTGCACTTCAACTCTCCCCGCTTCAGCTCTCATGAGCTTGATTCAAAGCTTCTTTGAAAAGCAGATACACACATGCCACACCCAGGCACAGCTGCTAACATTAGGCAAGAAAACAACAGACATTTAAATATAGAGCAGCCAGGCCTGGTGAGAGAGGAGAGCTCTGCTGGTGCATCTTGACTTCCTTGATCACCCAGCCCTTACACTTACACAGAATGAAACAAAACAAGCAATCATTTCATTTGGAAGGAAAAATATTCCTGTTAACCAAAGTTTGCAAAGTGTCCTATGTTGTGTGGTTTCAATTTTGCAGCAGAAAAATAAAAGAAATTCCACAGCCAAAAATTTTAAAAACCCAGACCAGATTCCGGGTGAGCCAAACTTTTTATGTCCAGGAACATTACAGTCTCTCCCGGAGAACAGATTCCCTCAATACTACACCATGCTATACATGTCAAGATGGGCATGCAATGGTGATAGACAGAAGCAACAGTGGATAATTTCTTAATCCATCCAACTCAGTACCATTTAAGACCTGACCTTCCTCAGGATAAAGACCCAGTTTTACAGTAGAATATCTGAATTCCTTAAAAGCAACAGATGATACAAGTCTTTCTGAGCCTGAAAGAAGAATTACTCCCACTCACTCTTTCACTCAGAGGAAAGCCTTGCACTGTTAAATAAGAAATAAAGGCCTTCCCTTTGCCTATGCAGTGCAACCAGCTCATATCTGCAATACCTGCCATAGCTCTGAGAAGATGTTAATGCAGGCACGCAATGCCCACTTGAATTGCACCCACACAAAAACCCCACTAGTGCTCTCAGGTACTTCAGGGGAACATGCCACCAAAAAGGACAGCCTGGCAATACATACACAGGGGAAAGGCAAAGCAGAGGTGGAAAGCACAGTTAGGCCTGAGTTAATGCAAAGCAGTGATAAGATGACTCATGGACACCTATTCAAGGAACAGGAATTGGGACAGCTGTGTTAATTGTTTGGATGAAAAATGCAGAGGTCCCACTCATTGACAGGCAAGCACTTCTGGCCAGAGCTGTATCTGTCCTGTCCGAATTAAAAGTAACAAACTCTTGCTTCATCTTAACTAGGAAAATCCTCTAGTTTGAATGACATCAGCCTCAAGCTGGAACGCTCTGCCTCCCAGCAAGTCGGGTGCCTGATCTGCTCTCCATTTGCATCTGCCTCCACAGCTCCCTCCCCACATGCAAGACCTGGAAAAGTTAACCCCTGCCAACAAAAGCTGTCAGCACACCATCACAAAAAGGATCTGGGGATTCTATTCTGTCACCTTGATTCCCACCCAGAAGTCTCTTACTCCCTGCTGCTTTCCTTAGGGCTACTGGCCAAATTAAGTCCCAACTGGCACAACTCAAGACGGCCCAGTCTATCCTTGAACTACTATCACCATCCATCCACACATCAGGTACAACTCAAGGTCATACAAATAGAATGATATTTGAGAAGAAATTCAGTCTCTTTTGTTATCAGCACAGTTTCAGAGTTTAGTGCACTGTTGATATTCAACAACTAATTCTTAACTCAGAAGTGAAACCTCAAATCAAGTGGTGAGAAGGACAGAAGATATGGTATTTTATATTTTTATTTTTCTCAGAATTTTACCAGTGTGTCTGTAGTTCACTGGTATTTTTCTTCCATGGTACAGTTTACAGTACAGTTGTACCACCATATAATTATAAAATACTACAGATGACACTTTCCAAGCTGTGATCCAGGAAATGACATTTCATTTTCAAAAATGACCTAAGATTTAATTCCTAACAGTTTAGATACTTAGTTTCATCTTTTAAGATTGTCACCAAAATGGATGTTAAGATGTTTTCTGAATAGCTGAGCTAATTGATACATTCACAACATAATGTTTGCACAGGTTTCCTTTGTAAAACAGCCATAGAATTGAAATGTATAAACACAATAAAGAAAGTAACCAGGACTTATTTTCCCCGTCCAAAGTGCAGGTGCTTGCATGTGTACATACACTCATGCACACTTCTATTTGTACTAACATGAGTAAACTTAGTAGACTTTATCATAACTACATCAACTACCAGCAACAACATAGATACACAGATAATAGTATGTATTTAATATCTGTGCACATGTAATTTAAAAGAAAATAACCTAAGCCAAATAAACTTTGAATGAGAATATCGAGACAGACACAAAGATATATTTGTAGCTGGACCCTGTGAAACAAGTAGTTTGTCACAAAGGCTGAAGGGAAGGCAGAGACATCTCTTTGCTATCAGCCTTCAGAGAAAGACTAAGAGCAAGGGTAAAAAAGGCACTCCTGTGTTTATCTGAGTGAGAGCTCCAGTGCGTGTATCAAGGCAGCCTGTGAGCCTGCCGAGGCAGGAGCCAGGCAGCCCAGCCTGCAACCCACGGAGCAGGGGGGCACTGCCAGGAGCCAGCACGCTGTGTGACCTTACCTGTTCCAGGTAGCGTTGGAGCAGGCCCGGCGCTGCTGGGTCCCCCGCTCATCCAAGGCTGCCTGCTCTCTCTTGCCCAGATCACTGAGGCTGGGCGAACTCATGAACTTCAACCTGCGAAGAGTCCTCATGGTCAAATGTGTGTTTGCGTGTGGCAGCTACAGATACACCATCCTGTTTACACACATACACACGCAGCTGGAGCAGCGGCAGCAGTGCGAGCAGTTCCCTCCGTTTGCTGTTCAAAAAAGAAACTTAAAAAAAAAAGAAGAGAGAACCAGTCTCTACGGAGCACACCTCTGCCAGCAAGAAAACAAACCTTTAATCAGATCAACTCTGACGTCATCAACTGTGGTTAATAATTTCTCCAGTCCTTTCAAAAATAAGTCGAACTTCTGGCTGCTGCTACAGCACACTGAAGGGGCCCCTTGTAAACACAGCTGCCCCAAGTGTGAAGGCTTCCCTTCCCCGTGGCCCCAGGCACCACGTCCCAGGAATCTCGCTCAGCACTGCAGGGCTCCACCTGTCATGGGAACTGCTTGGCTCCTCCAGCAGCCTGGAGGGGTCTTGCAGCATTTCCCAACCTCTCCCCCCTCTTTCTGCACTCATAAATGGAAATGAAACTGGAAGGCAACGGGCAGGGGGAAAAAAAAAAAAGGCAAAACAACCAGACCCAAGTAACCAATACTGACGCACTGAGGCTTTACTGAGAAGTTTCATAATCGCCTGCACCCTGCCACCTTACGACACTGAACACTCTCCCTCAAACATCCATATCCACACCCTCAGTGGCTGCTCTGGCTCAAAGCCTCATACAAAGGATTAGCAAGCAATATAACTGCAGAATGAAAACTGATGGTCTGGGGTTTAGCATTTGGAGGAATTTTTGGTGGTGCACAGAAAAGCCAGATGCTTTGCCTTTCTCTGCCTTTTATTCGTTTTATTCGTTTTTTATTTTTAAATTGCAGCAACACCTGCACAACTTGGGACATACCAAGTTTCCACAAAAGCCCCAGATGTCTTATCTTCAAAGGAAAAATCTTTCTCTCTCTGACTGCAGCAGTGGAGCTGAAGGATATGCTGCTACAAGACTCCACCCCTGCTTAGTTCTCTGTCACTCACTTGCAGTTCTCTTTTAAATCCAGGACTGCCTGGTTAATCTTCTGGGATAGTTTGCAACAGACTGAGCCAGAATGTAAGAACTGCTCTTCTGTTGCTACAGCACTGATCTGCAAATAGTCTGGTAAAAGCCACAAAGGCTCCTCGCAGAGTAACCTTGCACTCACTGCAAAGGGGCTGCAATAGAAGAACTTATCCTTTCTTTTTTTCTTTCTGTTTTCTACTTTCTCCTTTCATCTCTGATAGCCTGTTGTCTAGATTCAGGCTATAACCAGATTTGTTGGTGTCCAAATAACATGACAAAGCTTACATTACAGGAAAACTCAATTTGTCACAGAGAGCTCTACCCTATGTGCATCATATGCTGACATGTTTTAGTAAAATAACAATTCATCTCACAATTCAACTGAGGTCAGATAAGATTATTCCATATAAATATTTACTTCCAAAATTTGTATTTGGTTGTTGGTTCCATGGGAACCAATTGCAGAACTACCTAGAGAAATAAATCTATTTTTACCTTGTGCCAGTTTTAGACATAGTGGTTTTACCCAGTTGCTTGAATTAGCATTGTATTAATTGCTCTTCCCACACCAAAATTGTCAAGTATACAAACAAATATCACAATAGATGGCATATAACATTTCCCTTTGGAAGGGACCTGCAGCCCCACATTTAACCTATGGACAGAGACATTACTATCCCCAGTCTCTTCCAGATGTTTAAATCCTTCAAACAAACAACAATCCATTATGTATATGGCAGCAAAAGGAAAACAGATACAGCTACGTATATGTGTGTATATGTGTGTGTGTGTGTATATATATATATGTATATATATATATATATCCATGTTTTAAGGGATGAAATGTCTTCTACAGCATACAAATGAGGGAGCAAACACAGCTCCAGCAGAGCACTGCTTTATCCAAATAGGATGAAGAGCACTCCATTTCTGTGGACAATATGGCTGGGGAGAGCAGCAGAACACAACTCGGCCTAAGCTTCTGCTAAGGGCTCAGATAATATGTTTGTATCTAACAACTAGTTAGATAAGTGGCAATATAATTCCCTCTAATTTCATTTTCCACCTAGCTCAGTTGCTTTTCTGCTTCTCGCTTTCTGTGAATTTGATAGGTTTTGCAAAATTTTATTATACTGGATTAAATCCTTGATTTTTTTAATTCTTTGATTCCATCTGTATGGTGAAATACTACACCTGGAGAAGTCATTCTATTTATATGCCACCCCATCAATCCCAGTAACCAGTACTAGACTCAGAGTCAACGCATGCACCAAAAACACAGGTGAGCCAGCATTCCAATCTCCTGAAAAATTTGTAACAGCAGACAGACTTTCTCTACACTAATTTCTCCTTTCTGTGATTACACCTGACCAAATGTTGATTTATGATAAAAGAAATAATTTTCCACAAGGGCTACATCTACTCCTAATTGCAGAGTAATGATACTTCATATTTGTGCCATGCTGTGAGTCCACGGACATGCCTGACTTCATGTCATTCATTAACTTGACCTAAGCAGCTCTTGGGTTTGCAGGGAGAAGATAAAATCTGCACTTCAGCATTACAAGTGAAGAAGAGAGAGGTGGTGTGACTTGCCCAGGCCACTCCAAAGGCAAGTGGCAGAGACATCAAGAGATCCTGGATCTCTGTTTCCCATTCCAGGAGAGGAACAAGTGGATGCTGTAGGGAATAGGTAGCTGCAGACTTCTGGGGCCTGGGTGGCCAGAGGGCAATGCAGGAGACAGACCTTAGAGGGGCTTGTGCTGTGGCTATGCTTCGGCAGCCCCTGGTGAAGAGTTGTCCATGGAAGCTGCTTCCAGAGCAGCTCAGCAGCACAGACTGCTCACCACTGGCCATGGAGAGGGATGAGAGCACTGTCAGACTTGCTGGGAGGGAGGGGAGGACTGGGGGCTGGGAGGAGACCTCCCAAAGGCTCAGTAAGAAGCACTAAAAGCTTCTTAAACAGAACAACTGTAGTCAGCACAATCCCAGAGCTGAGACTGTAAAGTACTGGTAGGTTAATTAATTTAAACCCAGCATGCCACACACTGTATAATACCACTACTTAGCTCACACAAAACCTGCAGCTCAAAGGTTAAGTAGTTTAATCAGAGCCACACAACACCTCAGTGAGGAGGCACTGCCAGCCCTAGTCCTTCTCTTCCCCTCCAAAATTTCTCCTTGTAAAAACAGGCCTGTCTCTACTAGAAAGAATTCTTTGATCTGTGGGGCCCACACCCTGTGAGCGACTGCACAGCAAGTCCCAGAGCCGCCAGAGTCACAGGGGAATTTCTGCTTACCTGGACTTAACTTCTATCTCAAGGCCTAAAACAATATATAGGTAGATAAATACAGGCTGAAAGTTGAAGAGGATTTATGCTCTCACTAGAAAACCATGTTAACATACAGATCCAGGACCTCGTATCAAACACTGCTTTTAAAATAACAAGGTTACTTTAACTCCTGATATGTCAGTTGTGTCTGCAACATTCTTGCTGGGACCTGTGGTTTAAAGACTGCATCGTGGTGCCTAGAAAATATTAGAAAAAAATCTAGGCAGTCCTCCCCAAGCATACATTGGTTTCAAAAAACAATGAGATTTCCTGGGGAAAAAAAAAAAAAAAAAAGGAAGAAAAAAAGGAAAAAGAAAGAGCCATACATTTTTTCACCCAATGTTATGTTTAATTTTCACAGGTTAATTGTCCTGTCTACTTACAAGTTTCTTTTTGACCATGACGAGATGGGAAAAGAAGCAAAAAGCAATGTTCACAATGGGGCAGCATTAAGAAATTCACAATACATGAAATTCATAATAAAGCTGTGACTGCTTTAGGTCAACATGTTTTAGACTACACCACTCTGCTACTGCAATGACAGGTGAGCACGGCAGTGGTGTCAGCACCAGTGGGAGAATATAAACAGTAAGAGAATTTGCCATCTCAGCTTTACTCACCATTCAGAGCTTTGCTATGAAACAAAACAACTCAATAAAAAAAAATCTAATTGGAAAAGAAAAAAGCAGCCCACTACTTCACTTTATCTCCCTATCTCTTTTGGAGAAAAGAGCAGAACTTCCTATAGTGACGTTGAGTGGTGTACACTTCGCAATCAAAGAAGAGAATGGTAAAATATCTCTGTGGCAGAAAGGAGTTCAAAATCTCCCTAGAAAAATGCATTTTACTTTTTCATAAGCTACACCACAAAACTTAGGGCATGCCTTGACACATGCCAAAGCTCAGGAATTAGTCTTCTCACAGAGCAGCACAGCCTTCTTAAAGGCACAGCACATCCTGCCATGCCAGCAGACAAGGGGCAAGACAGAGAGGAAGGAGATGCAACCATCAGGAAAAAATAAAAAGAGCCAGGAGGAAATGAAGTTGTAAACCTTATGACTCATCAATTCCTTTGCTCCAGTATCTACAGAAAGTTCCTTTATCATCAGAAAACAAAGAATAAAGAGTGTAAAGGAAGTATGAAACCAAACAGGGTCTATTTACATCCTTTTTTACTCCTCTATCCCACTGATTCTCTGCAACCTCTGAAAATAAAACCATTCTTAAGGATGGCTTTTTGTTTATTAAGGTTAGTCCTAGCTAAACCCTTGGTTTTGCTGGTCCTTTATCTTATTTCTGCCCTCACCACAGACAAGCACTGATTTGTAACAGAGGACTTGACCTTACTTATACATCTTCCCAACCTTTGGAACACCTCCTGTACTTCTGCATCCCATGACCAACCATGCTTGAATGACCACAGCTGCCTCCCTCTGGACAGAGTTGGGCTTTCTGCCCCTTCACCTCGGTGTAGGATTCATACACGGCATTTATCTATTAGGTTGTGACAAAGAAATGCGCTCATGACAATATCTTCTTCCTAAGCATTCACAAGGTAACAACCAAGAAGAGCCCTTTGACCAGGGCTAGAAAGGGATGTTCCGCCCTTGTCACCCCTTCTGCAGTTAACAGTCCATCCTGCAAAGCTTCAGACCCGACCTTCAGGCAACCCACGGCTCCTGCAGTTCCACTGCCTGCCCCAGAGACACACTGGCTTCCACCAAACATGGCCCTCCACCCCACAGCAGCCTGCAGACAATGAGGGCTCATTTCCTGGACCTTCCCTTCCACAAGTTTTTCAGTGTGAGGCAGAGCAGCATGAGTGTGCCTAAGAGATTTTCTCAGCAGAGAGGCCTGCATCTGAGCAAAGAACCATCCAGACTGCAGCAACCATCCAACTGTAGTTTCTTTTCACAGTCTGCTGATGGATGATATTTATTACTTGTTACACTGAGCTTCTCAGCCTCCCCACCTTGCTCCCTTCCTGCTTCTCCTTCACCCTTTGCTTTTGTACTCCCTCTTTGGTTTTTGTCTTTCTTGGCTAGTTAATTCTTCCTCACGCAGTTTTTAAATATAAAGGGAAAGGAAAATAGTTGGTACTAACAGAATACTTGCAAACCACTCTTCAGTTGGCTCTCAGGGAATCAAGGTTTCAGTTTGCCTGTTTGGACTCTGAGCTCTTCTTTACCCTTTTTACTTCGGGGGTTCACTCTGTTTTTCAGCCAGCAAAACAGGGCCCTGAACTCAGATATAGACCCCAGGCCTCAGCATAATCTAACAGAGATCGTGAATTAAGCAATACCTGCTGAAATCATCCATGAAATCCCACCCCCTTTGTCAGCAGTTTTTGGTTTTACAGAGCATAGCAATACAAGCAGTTCTTAAAATAGAGTAGACAGCTAAATCCTTTTTGTCTTGCTCTTCAGGATAAAGACACTAGGAGAAAATTAGGACAGGCATATGCCTTTTACACCCCCATCCAAAACATCAAGCTTTCCATGATAAATCTACTCTCCTGGCTTGTAGTATTGCTCCTAGTTATCTCTGTCAAGGTTCTGGGAATTAAAGACAGAATAGTGGTCTGAAAAAATGCAATGGTTCTGCTGGAGAAAGTGAGTACCAATGCTCTGGATTATATGACCTGTGGCCTTACCACCTTCCACTCACCCAGGAAAGGATATGGGGTTCTGAGTGCCAAATGTACCTGTTTCAGATACTACTGCTGCCCACTCAGTGAATTAACAACCCATTGTAACCAGTGTATACTCCAAGACAAGCTCACAGCATTGCTTTTAAATGGAAGTCAAACCCTACATTTTGATTTAGAAAATAAGATCATAAGAGTACTGATCAATAAGTAAATCAAACACTTAAAATACTTTGTGCTCTTATTACAGGGGAAAATTAATCTTACAAAGTAATTGAGCTAATTGAGTAATACACATGATTTTTTTCCTTCCTGAGCTCTATGTCAATTCCTTCCTAAATTGCCATCTTGTATAATTTTAATTGGCTCCCAGAACACCATGACCTTGATGCAGCAGCTACAGTATCTCAGTACTGTCTTCTACAGTTATATATGGCACTGTGCCTTCCAAATCTGTGAACTCTGAGAGAGGAGAAGTGTGTGCTGCACAGTGCTATTCTTCTTATACCAAACATTTCTGATTCAAGGTCTTCCAAGAAGGCTCTGATTGCCTTGGAAGGTCACCAAGTTAAAGAACCAACCCACTTCAGCAACTCACTGAGTTTCTAATGAACTGCACCGGTGGGCAGCTGTTAGTTACAAGTAATATCCTGTCTTTCTCTCAAAGCCATGATATTGCTTGTGTAATGCTCTCTCTGAGCATGGCTAGAAACATGAACTGTGCCTCGAGATTACTGTCCCCTCCAGTGCCTAAGTCAGGGAGGTTGCTTCAGATCGGAGCAAGTGCCAGCTCTGCAAACTTGGGGAATCTTTGACTCTGGTAGTATCACACTGCTGTCATTTGCACCGTGCTATAGCTCTCTGAAACAAATCCTGTAGTCCTGCGAGAATCAACAAAAGCCTGGTATTCAATACAAATGGATTCTTTCAGAAAATTCATCGTTCTCCCTTTGCCTCACAAGGACACCTTTCTGAGTGGAAAAACTGCAAGAGATTTAAAAGACAATCCGAAATTGCAACATCTATCTGTGCACTTGGACTCTGCAGCACTCAGCCTAATGGAACTTTCTTAGGAACTTTAATATGGGGACTTTTTGCCATCCTTCACACTTTCTCATGCTGAGACAGTCCCTGCAGACTGAGATATTAGGCAGTAGAAACAGCCAGAGTATAAAGAGCCTTAATTGCACAAATTATTTTACACTTGTACCTTTAAATCTTCGTTTCACCAGGTCAGCAGGTCCAGTACTATGGCCTCTCAAGCATGTATCACATTCTGAGTGTTTTCTCAGGATGCTCTGGGAAATAACTTATCTCAAAGGGCAGAGTGATGGAATTTTTTAGACTCCACAGCAAGGTTTGGAAGAACTTTTCACTGTCACAGCAGCTCATTAGCCAGTCTCAGTCTTCAATTGGACACAACACAATATCAACATCTAGGATATCACCTAGGAGGAATGCCTCTTTATCAAGGAGGTAAAGCACATTCCATTACATTTCCTTACAGGAAACACTTTTTTTTCCCCACAAGGTAGCAGCAACTGGATACCTAAGTGAGGTACTCCTTCCTCTTCAGCTGTCTTAGGTTGCAATAGCTAATGTGACCAAAAGTATGTATGTATTCTATGTATTCTATCACCATCTGTTGAAACCAGGTGGGACAATGATCCTTATCTCCTTATTATCTGTTAATGGGCCACTGAGTCCAACTGCATGAGTGATAAAACTACATCATCCCATTGTGAGATGCTCCAGCCAGGGGAAGGAGCCAAGCCTATCCTATCTAGATAAAAACTGAGTCTTGGAACACCAAAGCAGCCTTTTTTCCACTGGATTCCAGAGGAAAACTAGACCTTTCCACATCATCACTGGATGTTCAGAGGGAAACTGCACTCTTTTACAGGACCATTGCTTCAAGAGAACCACATCTGTCACTCCAGGAGAACTGCAGCTACCATCACCCTGACTTGACGTGGTTTCAGGTTGTACTGAGTCTGTCAGTATTTTGGGTTTGTTCTTTGTAATACTGTATTCCTATTTTAATTTTCCGAGTAAAGAACCATTATTCCTATTTCCCATATCTTTGTCTGAGAGTCCCTTAATTTCAAAATTATAATAATTCGGAGGGAGGGGGTTTACATTCTCCTTTTCAAAGAGAGGCTCCTGCCTTTTTTAGCAGACACCTGTCTTTCAAACCAAGACACCAGCTTAAATACTGGGGGATGCAGTGGAAGAACAGAGGCATCATTCAGAAGATCTGTGTGTCTTCATCTATGTTATGGTGTGCCCCTTGTATCTCTCTCTCCTGATGAGTCCTGCTATTATGTTCACCAGGGTCCACTTCATAATTTCAAATTATCTGTTCTCCAAACTTGAGCTACAGTAACTTTACACTGCAAAACAGTTCAAGCTCTCTAAAGGCTTTTTTTTTTAATTTTTATTTTTATTTTTATTTTTTGGGTCCCTCTCAGAAAACTGCTGGAAACAGGAACATTTTAGGCTTCATGGCACTGGGAGCTCTGAGCCATCTAGGGCCTTCCAGGCTGGCTGCTCGAGGGCCAGCAGTTTTAAAGACCACTCAGACTGAGCTCCCACACTCTGAAACAGAAAAAGCTGAAGGACAACTTGAGCAAGGCTCCCACATGTTCTGCTGGGATCCTGGTACAAAAAGCAATGTTTCCAGCATAACTCCTTCATACAGACAGCTATAGACCAGCTAGTCCCAGACTTGCAGCCAGCACCTGTGTGAACTACTTACTGTGGAGCATGCTCCATTTTGATAATATCACTGGGAAGGAAATAGACTGAAAACCTTTAACGAGTGGCAAAGCCTGGAGTGTGGTAAGTTCCACATTCAAATCTCTGTCTCAAGACCTTTTGAGACACTTTGGTCTCTATAAAGAGGTTTACACCAAACTTCACCAACTTCACACTGAGGGGAGGATCACGAGAGGATAGACAAAGCCTGGTCCTGTGGAAGAACTGCAGCCTTTGCATTTGTGTCAACCTACTTTTTCTAAAATTTCATTTCAGATCCATCCGTGCGAGGCTGGAATACAATGACACCTGAGGTCAACTGGAAGGGTGGCTGGGCTGGGCTGGGGCTGTGTCACCTCAGGTGAGTGGGGACAGAGCCCTGAAAACAGCCATGTCAAACACAAAAAACCCCAATAAAACGTGCCTGTCTGTGAACACATGCCTCCTAAGATATTGCTTCTAACTACATTTTAATTCTTTGCTGAGCTCCTCACAGGGCAAAACAGCTTAACTCTCACAAAGATTTATAAATCAATGGCTATTTGTCAGGTATGGGTTTTTTAATAAAAGATGCTCCTCTCTGGGTTTTCCAGCAGGCACGGAAGGGGCAGTGATGGCAGCACAAACACAACAGGAATCCCTGCTACTCTCCTCCCCTAGGCAGCTTGAGGGAGCAGCCCAGTACACCATTCCCTCTTTAGAGGGGGCAAAAATCTGCACCCCTCCTTGGTGTGAGATGCTTCCCACAGGACACTCTGTGATCCTGGCAAACAAGCAGAACCTCCTTGCCTTGCACTTTTGCTCTGCCCTTCACATATGGAACATGAGGTTTCTCCACCCACACTCTTCATACAAACCTGAACAGCGGTTGCACCACTGTGAGTCTTCCAATTTTGCTGCATCTTTAAAGCTTTAGCCCCTGCTGTGATATTTTGGTGCTTTCCAATTGTAGAGGCATCAGTCAAAAGACAGAAAAAGGGGAAGTAATGTTTGTTTTTGTTCCCCGTCAGTCTCAGAATGGTCAGAATTGGAATTAATTTTATCCTGGGTAATGTTTTGGCTTGGTTCATATTTTTTCCAAGTGAGTTCACACATTTCTTGTCACAGAAATAAAAGGTCATGAAACCAGTCAATTCCCTCTCTCCTAAAAGGGGCGAATCCCTTCTAAGGAGTGAATCACCAACATATGGAAAGAAAAGAAAATAAAATGCAAAAATACCTTCTGTGGGACTGTAATCATAATTGCATGTAATTACAAAAGGGACAAAGGGACTTTGGATGCCATTTGTTTGCATCAATCTTTAGGTCATCTGTTTAATTTGATTGATGAACATGGGGAAGAAATTAAACCAAAACTTTTATCTTCTTGCTAAAAATAAAAAAAATCTTGCTTTCTGAAGTGTTTGTCTATGCAGCACAAACATTGGTGCAGACTGGAGGAGTTTTCATAAAATAAGGCTAAAATGATCCTGGCCCTCACCTAATCTTCCACATGTTCAATAGGAGATACGTGCATGAATATATGTGCATGTCATTATATTGGTTTTATTAGTCATCTGTTACAGAGATTAGTTCCAAGAGAAAGCTTTTGGATCCGGGTCTGAACTCCAGATCTGAAGAAAAAGAGTATTCAGAATTGAACTTTTGATTACAACTGGCATTAATGTAATTTGAATCCAGGCTTTTTTGACTGAATTTGGATGTCCTTGATTTTTCTGCACAAAAATTTAGTGTGTCAGTTGAAATGTAAACACAGCTTATTCTGCTGGAATAAAATAGAAAGTTTCAGTGTTTTCTTACTGTACTGTATTGTTTCCTATCTAATGCTTTCAATGAAAAAAAATCTTCTTTGTTCAAATGTTTTCAAGCATTCTTTTTAAAAAGGCAAAAAGCTTTCCAACTTGTTCCTGGTACTCAGTAGTGTTAAAAAAAAACCCTGAAACAACAAACCAATTAACAGTACAGAAGCCTTAATTTTAAAGGCTGAATTATTAACAATGTATAACTCTCCTTCCCTATGAGAGGGACTAAACGTTTGTACTCAAAACCAAAGGCATCCAAAACTCTTAAATGTTTTAAGACCTAGTTGAGAGGTTTAATGAAAATATAAACTGGACTCACTTGCATTTCAGTTAAAATGAAGAACACAAGTTCTAAAGACATTTTAAAAAACCCAATCAATTTTCAAGCCCATATAATGGTTTTTATTTTTTTTAAGCCCTATTTCAGTAATCCTCATCATTTAACTTTTGGAGGATTATTCAGACCTCAGTGATGTGAACTGAAGAAAATGGAACAGGAACAAAAGGTACTACTTTTACCTTTCCTTACTTACCACAAAATTCAATGTAATAAAAGTAAAAATCAAGCTGTTATATGGTAGAATTATTTCACATAGTATTATAGGTAGATCTATAGATAGAATATTTATGCCTGCATCCATACTACTGCCTGTATTTGTGAGATGGCAAATAAGTAAAGGGATGAAAACTGGAAACAGCATTTGAATCACTTTCTTCTTTTTGATTAAATTCTCCATAAGAGCTATGAAGAGAGACAAGATACTCATGACCACAGCAACAGCAGTACAGTGGCCTGGGAGGTCAGAACTGGCAGGTGCATTTAAGACACTCTTGAGATAAAATGCTGTCATTCCAGTTTGATCTTCCATTTTTTTTAAGCTCATTCAGCTCTAGCTACTAGAAAATGCACAGGAAAATTCAGATCTAATTCTGTAACTGCTGGAGAAAACTGGGCACATTCAGGGTGCAATGCATTGCATCCCTTAAAGGGTATTTCAACCTGGTCAGGAAAATTATGGTGTGTATGTGCCTGTTCTCTCCACCCGCTATAAAGATATTCTAACATGAGTAGTTCAGATATGGTATGGTATTCAAGTGTAAATACCTAAAATCAGATGATATGAATGTCATCTCCAGCTTTCTTTTGCCTGACTGATCATAATACAAGTGTAAATATTCTGGCATCCAATTAACGAAAGTTTAATTTCCTCAAGTACATGCTCTGACCCTGGATGAAGAAATCTTCGAGAGTTATCACTGGTACAGGCTCAGCTGGTATTTCAAGTTGGAAGATATTAAATTAGTATTTCTAGGAGAATCTGCTGCTGACCAAAGGCATTGAGAGAAAGGTTTTCATGAGATAGCCTCAACAGAAAGACTGGCTAAGAACATCTTCTGGATAGGAAATCAAATGAATTTTTAGGGAGATTTCAGCTCAGAGTTACACCCTCCAGCAGTGAACAATAATTGAACAATAAATGAAAATACTGCCACGTTCTCCTCTTGGTATTTGGAGAAGGCGTAAAAGGGAGCAAACGAAAAGTTACAATTTTGCCAGGAATTTCCCATAATTACTATAAAAATGAGAGCTCCTTTGCTGTGATACAGTAAACCCTCCTAACCTCCTTTATTGTCTCCTACTGACTTCTGTCTTCTCATGAGGACAGCAAATGTGTCACTTTGCCATTTCGGACTGGCCCTGATATGGCTTCTGCATATGCTGGATTTAAAAACTGTGACGTTTCCATGAAAAAACACAAGACACATGCAGAGAGTAACGTACAAACCTATGCACATATATTGCCTATGTACAAACATTTACAAAGGCTATGGCCTGCAGATGTAAACTAATGGCAGCCTGAAGCCTTCAATACCTGTTTTCTATGGGCTCTGTTACAGTACAGCCAGACTCCTAAGATCTTTAAATTACAGCATACCAAATGAAGAGCAATCAATACTTATAACTATAAAAATATGTTGGAATATAAAATGTTAATACAATAAAACCATAAGCATTGCTTGAAGTTTACTGTATGGCCAGCCAAGTAATGCATTTTTGCAAAGAAAAAAACCCAAGTGATTATAAAATACTGGGTTTGCAGCGGGAAGACAGTGATTTTTCATAAGACATTGATATATCCAGTCAGCCAACACCCTGACAGGGTGGCAAGTTGCTCAAGGTATAATATTTAATAATGTCTTCTCACATGGTGGGAACTCTGATCTGACTGTCCATCACAGTAATGTTACAGATTACATGCACTCTATAAACAGTTTATAATAGGATAGTTTGTAAATGCTGCACTAAGAACAGAGGGCTTACACATGTGTGTCTGTTTACTCTGAGTTATTTAGAATACCAAGAATAAAAAGTTTAACAATGAACAAACCAAAGACAGATTGTACACAGTGAACATTTAAAATATTTCAGTGAACCATGAAAGCAGCTTTTAGTTCAGCTGGCAGTGGCTGAATCTTCCTAGGAACTCTATCTGGA
This sequence comes from Oenanthe melanoleuca, assembly GCF_029582105.1. Lineage (NCBI taxonomy): Eukaryota > Metazoa > Chordata > Aves > Passeriformes > Muscicapidae > Oenanthe > Oenanthe melanoleuca. The sequence continues at coordinate 12,815,331 of NC_079334.1, forward strand.
GTTGCAACTGACTCATGTTTGGTAGCAGATTAGTTGCTAGACTGTTAATTTAGCTAAGAGCAGATGTGGGCATTTGCTTTATGGATGGTTGTAAAGTTCAGGAGCAGAAACTTCCTGGGTATGCTTGAAATAATGCAGGCAGAGGTAGCAGGGATTTCCTGCCTGAGTAATTCTTCCCTCACCTTTTCCAGATGAATCACTTATGAAGAGAAAAGCAATGCCCATACTCCTCATGACTTGGGACTATCAAGTTCCCATTGTACAATACCCCCTCTGCTACTGACATCCTTAACTCAGGTTAGGGAAGGGAATTCCCTCTGGAAGGGGGGAATTCCAGAGTGGCAGTATCTAAACAGCACCCTTGAAATCCTAAGGGACAAAAAGTGCAGCATGAGGAAAAATGAGTGGGCTCATTTTTCTCTCCATTTGAAACATCTGTGCCCAGTTTACAGAATAAGATAAATTCTGCTGTAGGTTTCAGCCTTGCATACATCCCTGGAAGTGTTTAAGGCCAGGTTGGATATGGCTTGGAGCAACCTGCTCTAGTGGAAGGTGTTCCTGCCCATGGCAGGGGGATTGGAACAAGGTGATCCTCAAGGTCCTTTCCAACCCAACACTGTGACTCTGATTAGAGCCATGCAAGGTTCTGGCTACAGGGGACCATTTACTCCTGCAGCCTGGGGTGAGACAAGTAACACTGTAGGAAAATGCAGCTACCACTGCAATGAAGTAGCATAGAACAGGAATTCCCACCATTCCTTCTCCATATAGACTGGGAAGAAAGCATGCATTACTACCAAGTAAATCAAAATAGAAGTTTTCAAGAGCCAACCCTTTAGAAAAGACCTCATTCCTTAAAATGCAAAGGGAAAAACCCAAAGCCATGGCAGAGGTTAGATTCTGCAGTTTAGTGATAAAGTAAATAAACTCTATACATTCAGAAAGAAAATTCCTTTGCAGAAGGAAACTGACACTTGTTTTCTGGGAAAATTTCTAAGTTGTTTTGAAAAAAACAAGAGATCCTACATGTGACGATAATGTTAAAAGGAAAACAGAACAACATCAAAGAGCAAGCACATTTACTTTCCTTTCATATAAATGCACTTGCACACCACCATACACACTCTCCTTTTGACGACTAGCATTTAACAAAAGCGATTTCAAGAAATAATTTTAAATGTTTTTCTTTCTAAAAACCTTGACTCTCAAAATCCAATTCTAACAATGAATATCAAAGGTTTGGTCAGGCCTCCCTGCAGAAAAGCTGCAGCTGTGTGAGACATTCCTACAGCCCAGCTGTTCAGTGTCCCTTCCTGCAACACCCATATGTATATATATATATATATATATATTTGAGAATCCCTCAATGCTTTAGTGCACAGCCTATCAGGGCAGTTAAATCTGTCTCTGCAACACTGACTGTGATCTTGGTGAACAGTAGCTGAACACTCTTGTTCAACTTGAGGACACTGTGGTGGATAACACCCCAGCTTTTCCATCACCCACTCTGGCTCTCCCTCTTCAGGGCTTTTTTCCTCAAGCACACAGAGTTATTTAGAGCCTTCTCTCAAACAGCAACAATTCAAACAATTTTCTATATTGCTCGCTCACAATCCTGACTCAGCTGTAAATAGATTCCCAACTGAAAGTTCATGCATACCATTTTTTGAGTTGCATTAAAGCTAGATGGATGCAGACTGACATGTACTGATGCTAAAGACTTCAAAGTACTGAACTATTATTCAGGTATTTTCCTGTTGCAGAAATTTTGGAGAAATGTTAACCCTCTCCTCAAACAAACTCTCCAGGTGTCTGAATCTGGAAACATTTTCCAGCTGGAATTAGTACTGCAGAAACACGTGCTTACCTGCTAAAGGAAGAAGGCAACAGGACTGTTTAGTAAACAGGGAAGACTCTGCAGCAGGTTTCCAAGAGTCAACATGAAAATTCTTGACAGGCAATACAAGGTTGAAAAAAGACAGGCCCTTGCAAAAAAGTCACCTCTGCAACAAAAGATGAACAAAAGATCAGTATTGTAAATATTGGTAATCTACAATATGTTTCACAAGTGCACTAATAAACTCATTATGACACACAACCACAATAATCAGTGCTGTTCTACCTCATTGCTGACTCAAATACGTCTTCTTGCACTTTTCTCTTTTCTATTTTCTTCATGGGGAGCAATTCATCAGCACCAACATTAAAAGCTACACTTATCTCTAAAGATGGCAAGAGAGCTTCCATGGGCACAGACAGTGCAAGCAGTTCTGTGCCTATCACTTAGGAGGTGACAGAAAAAGGTTTGAAATATGCTGTATAATCTACTATGATCAGCTATGGAGAGTAGATGTCCTGGAAGGTCCAGGAAAATCTTAAATACATCACTTAGAAATACTGGAAATTCTTTCTTTAGGGCTTCAAACGATGGGTACAGTATCACTGCCTGCCCTGGTCTGGTCTTGAAGTACCCCTCTCAGGTGACTATTAACACAGTTAACAACCCTAGACTGGATAAACAAATGAAGCACAGAATTAAGAACTATGTGACTTCTAACCCCAACATATACACCTTCAATAATTTAAAGTTTACTTTTCCAAATAACTGGTCAATAAATATAGAACGCTATTAGGAAAACCATATATGTGTGTGTGTACGGGCATACACACACACACACATACATATACGTACATACATACATATACCACATACACAGAGATACATAGTGGTATTCACGTGCATCCACACTCTGAGTGTGTGACTGAGTGTGTTTAAAAATAGGTATTTTAAAGTTAATCTTTGCTGCGCTTGAGAGAACTAAATAGTCCTCTTTTGTCTCTCCACAGGTACGAGCTTCATTCTGTTACCACTTATTTTAGGTGAACTCAGAGGTGTTAGCTGAAGTCAGAGCACTGGGCAAAGTCAGTGCATTTTGCCAGCAATGTGTTCAGGAGCACAAACATAAGCAGCTCAGCAGAGCTGCAGAACTGGAGAAATCACTCTCAGCTTGGAGGCTGCAGAGCCTTGAACTGGTATCCTGAGCACCTGGCCCAAGGCAGGGAAAGCAGCCTGCCAGCAGCCTGTGGGAGACAGCACGTGAACAAAACTGACATGAGGGATGCGGTGCAAAAACACAAGGTACAAACATAGTCACGCCAGAGCACAACAGCTGGACACTGCATGACGATATGAAAAACTGCTCTAATAGTATGAGAAATCCCACTGATGTGCTTAGGCCTGAGCAGCAGGTGCCTCAGCCACAGCTGACTTACAAGATGGACCCTGGTCAATATGTGACTGACACCATCAGTATTATTTAGCTAAAAAGAGATGACTGAGATGCTTATGCTGTTTAACACCAAACTGACTGCTTTAGAAACTCCCACATGATCTTGTGTAGTTATCTGCCAGAAATGTAGCATTTCAAGAAATTTTCTCAACTGACGTGAACAGAGACTTGGCTGTAGGATGTTTTAGGAGAAACCCTTCCATTCAAGGTCTGGGCTCTGGCCAAGCCCTGGCCCCTGCTGGGCAGGAAGTGTGCCACCAGATCCAGCAGTTTCTGTGCTAAAAATACAATCAAGTCACTTTGACTTGCTGATTGGGGCCTATAAAAGCTGGACCCAAGTTTTTTGCTTGGAGAACCTGCTCTGACGTTTCTACGCTAGCAGATATTTAAAAAAAAAAATCCTCAATTTTGCCTATAATCAGTGATAATTTGATCAGCCAGGATAATAAACTGACATTATAGTGCTATTCTTTAGCATTTAAGAGGGTCATTTCAGAAGAAAATTCCACTGCCTTTTTTACTTTACTTTGATGATTAAAGCTCAGCTACTCCATCAATGTAAGCATGAAGTATAAATTACATTTTCTTTTTTAATTTGTGAAATACATTTATCTTCCTTTTGTCTAACTTTGTCTAATATTCAGTATATCCTAAACTGTGTATATGTTCAGGAGAAAAAGAGACTGCCTAAAAAAACCCAGCTCATGATGCTGTTGCACAGAAGTTCCAGGAGATTGTAATTAAATATTCCTTTCTCCAGCTGAGCAATCAGTGCATTCTTTGGCAGATAAAGCAAATGAAGAATTCATTTGTCATCAAGTATTGATGCCATCCCTTAAACCAAGCATTTCCCAGAAGCAGAATTTCACAACTGCATAACAGTTTTCTCAGGCACATACTGCTGACCTACCCCTCCACTTCACGCCAGGAATAACAGCAACACAAGGCTCTCCGAAGAATCCCTGTTAATGACCCAAAATTACCTTCAGGCTGTAGCTTTAGAGATCTGACCAGAATGAAAATAAACATGACTCCAGAGGTTTTTGGACCCTAAAGCTGCCACAAAATCCAGACTCACCTCAAACTGCTCTGAGACACAGGGCAGTACAATTTCCAGGTAAATTCTACATGTGAGGCAGAGAAGGAAAAGATGTATTGTGGTTAGTGATGCTGTGTGGGAATTTGTTCAAAACCAAAATGTTACTCCTGGCAGAGATGATAGCTGTCCAGGTGTTATTGAACATACAATGTTATATACATTCAAAAATAAAGAGCAAACCCCACGATCACTCCCCACAAGTGCATTACAAATAATACAATTGTCCTCCCCTTCTAAGTGGCTGTATTATGGAATTAACTTATTTGTGTAGGTGAAATTTATTTCTCATACAACATGAACTGGCTCAGCAAAGGCAGTATCTATTCCTCCTCAGTACTGACAACAAGAGCTGCTGTAAAAGTATTTCAGTGATGCTCCACTCATCATCTACTGCTCAGCCAGCTACAGCCTGAGAAATCAGTCACATAGACTCTAATTCCGGCTTTTACTGTGGATGTCCTCCAATTCAGCCATGAGTGGCCAGAAAATAAGCCTATGTCTTGGTTTGAAGTATAGGTGTCCGCCAAGGGAGGCGGGAGCTTCCTTTGGAATGGAGAATTCCCCCATTAGGGGCCTTTCAGGCAAAGATACGAGGAAAGCAGTAACAGTTCTTTCCTGGTGTGTGCGTGTGGCAAGGCAAACAAACAGAACCGAATCCCGGCCCCAGCCTCTCTCTCCCCTCGGTGCAGTTCCAGCACAGCCAGCAGGGGCGCTGCTGCTCCCGCCGGGCAGCGCGGCTGCGCTGAGGCCGCCCCGCCGGCAGGGGGCGCTGCGGGCGGGCTCGGGCACACACGCTAATGGCGGGCGGGCTGAATGGTGAAGACGGGCTGCAGCAGGAACCTCGGAGCAGCGCCCAGAACGGCACGGTGGGCTCGCCCAGGGCAGCAAGCAAGAGGCAGCACAAACTCCACAGCTGCAGATGGAACCATGGGGGCATCCCAGCAGGATAGGGGGTCCAGATCTTCAGTGTAGCAAAAAAAACAGAGCAGTAGAGTAAAAGAAATGGCGAGGGCCAAGCAGCAGCAGCCCGACTTGGAGCAAGGCAGGGAAGGGCTCCCTGGGAAGGGGAGAGGGCTCGAGATCCCGGGGTTTTTTCCTGAGGCACCCGCAGATGGTGAAAGACCTTTTATAGTGAGGTAGTTGATAATAAGGTCCCAGGTCAGTGGCTGCTCTCATGAGCAGAGGCTCACTCCATGCAGAAGAAGCAGGATCAAGATGGGCTTCGGCAGTGGCAGCAAATTCCCTCCCCAAGCAGTAGTTCCGACCGCCCTCCTCAGAAGATGCAAAAGAGAGCCAGCAGCTGCCCCAGCCCCTTCTTTTTCCTGCCTAATTCTCGTGGTATCTCTGCCCCTCCAGAGAAACCCTCAGATAAATGAAGCTCAGCCAGATGCCCTCCCCCCTGAGCTTGGCCACTTCTTTTATCTCTCCGAAATACCCAGTGGTTATTGTCCCTTAGGAACAAAATGGGACAAAATTCCACGAGAGAAAGAAAGAAAAGAAAGAATCTTAAACCCCAACACCCTATCATTTCAGTGACTGCATACAACAAAAAGTGCAAGTCAAGAATCAAAGCTCTGGCTGCAAATGATGACTGCAATTAAACTCTCATCAGCCTGGCAGGCTGATATGATCAGGGTCTGTTGTGTTAAAAGCCACTGTGGCTCTATTATGGACTTTTCCCTACTGCAAAATTTTAATTTGGGGCTGCAATGACAGGGCAGTGTATCAATGGCTGGGAACTGAGAAGGCCTGGGTCACTACTTATAAAATTTTGCCAGCTCAGCTCAATCAACCACAAGTGTGGGAAGAGTGAAGTGAATATAAATATAAAATCATCAATATAAAAAGCACCATCCATACTCCTGACTATATTTTCCAAGTTACAGGCATGTAGATTTTCCTTTGGGCTAGCTGAGCTGTATTTCAATGGCCTTTTATACTCCTGGCATTCCCCTTCCCTGCTATTTAACTAGTCAGCCTACAACTGGTACCAACAAAAAAACACATGGTTCAGCCTATACTTGGCTTCCCAAGCACCATGGCTCACTCTTCTTTCAAACCTGTGAAAGACTTTTTCTTCTCTTTTTTTTTACCATCGATAAAAAGATGACAGTATGTCTTCTGGGCTTTATTTACATCACTGATTTTTCTCCTTCAAAACAACACTTGAATGGAATTAAAAGTTCATACTATAAATTCAAATTACAACTAAAGGATGAATGGTGAGTTCTGGCTAGAGAAGATAGAAAAGCCCCTGTTGACCTTCCCTGGGGCAACATGGTACCTCAGTCAAACAATTAGATTGTTTTTAAGGCTGACATTTCATAGCAGACTTTTTTTGCTGACAGACTGTTTGTGCTGCATGTATTCTGATTTTGTTTTCTATTGCATTAGTGACACTTCTCTGCTTCTGTATCTCTGAGGGCATAAACTAATGACGATCAAAACCTATGGGAAATAATTCTCCCAAAAATCCTTTGTGCTACTCTTAAAAGAAGCCAAACGAAAAAATTACAGAAAGCTCTTCATTAAAAAGTGCCAAATCTAACTGTGGAGACAAAGAGAAAGCTAGAATGTGCTAAAAACAAAAATGAAAATTTAAGGGGCTGATTACAGAACTAACATGGTCTAAAGGCATCAATATATGCCCCATCTTATCTCAGATTATGACTTTTTCAATATTCAAGGCTCCTACTTAAAAGCTCTCTTCACATTCACAGCTCCAGGAGTTCATATTTACAATCTCCCTCATTCTTCACTTCCTATGGACTGACTCCTAAACATTAAGGACTAATTGATCACAGTAACAATGATGCACAGATCCCTGCCAGCTGCTTACATGGGTGAGAGTGGTGATGTTCCACTTTGCAGAGAGCATCAAGTGAACTGCATTTCACAGCACCCCAAGTTTAATTCATATTCAGCTAAGCGGAAACACCTCACAAGCAAAGCTTCCAAATGCAACTGAACCACTGCCAGCATTTTCACACTGCAAGCAGGCTGTGAAATTAATCCCGGAGGTAGAAAAGTAGCATATTTTTCAAGGGGTGAACTACAATTTAACAAAACAGATAAAAAACCATCATGATGGAAATGTTCCTCAAATTCATAAATGTCTTTAAAGACTGAGATTTTTAAATCTTTCTGCACTGCCTTAGCTCTGCCTTAATGAAAATCAAGAAAAATATTGAACAATTTCAGCAGAAAAAGACTAGAAAATCCTATCCATTATGCATAATTTAAAGTTAAATTCACCTTTGATGTATTAGTGTCTTGGTTTACAGGTCATTTACAAGTCTCACATTAAAATCAACATCCCACAGTGATTTTAATAAAACATTAAAGCTTCAGGTTAACTCAAGGAGAAGAGCTCTTGGATGGGTGGGCGCAGCACAACTAGACACTACAAGTTCCTTCTGAACTCTCCATGAGCTCTTTCAGGACAAAACAGAAAGGTCTCTCCTTTGCTTCCATTAAAGCACTTGAATTCATGAATTTTTGAGGCAGCATTTAAGGGGTTTTACTGCTAGCAGATGCAGTGAGTGTAAATGAGGTCATTTTGAAGAATTTCACTTGAGAACCTGCTGGGTCTCCCTTACTGGTTCAGTCACTTTAGGAATCTCAGACACAAAAACTGTCAATTGTTTTCCCCCTGAAGGAGAAAACTGAACAAATCCGGGTAGGGTTTTTTTTGTGCAGCAGCCTCGAACTACCTCTGCAGCAACACTTCTCTGCCTACCACAAAAAAAAAAAATAAATAAAAAAAAATTCCACTTCATCTTCCTTTGCTTTTATTTTTTATTGGCTTCCTTCCTCATTCCTAAGAGCTGTAGGAGGTAGGAAAAGAAAAAAAGGGAACATGTGAATTTGTCCTCCTGTTTATAAGCAACTGCTGCATGGTGGAGACGTCCTGCCCAGAGTCATCCTCACCTAATGAGCCCAGTGCTCAGCTTGTCTGCTGAGGTGTCGGACCCCATGTGGAAAACATCTTCAGGAATAGAAGCTTCCTATTAAGAATAACAGCAACCCTCTAAGGAGATAAAGACAGTGATGGATCCTGGGCAACTTGGACTTACAGTCAGCTTAGAGAAACAAATCTCACCCTTCTCATCCTAGCCCTGCTCCTGGCACATCCAGCAGCAAGCTTTGGAAGGAGCATGAGGAGATGGGGAGAGAGGCATCTGACAGAAGAACAGAGCCAAGAGTGACTTACAGTGCAGCAGAAATCTACAGTCTGCACGGCAAAAAGAAATTACTAAGTCACAACCCACAAACCCCCTTGACAATTTTATCTGTCGCTTTTCACACTTCTGTAGACTTTGCTGAACATGTTCTAAGGATCACCAAGGTTATCATGAACATCTCTACTCAAACCACCAAGACTTCTGGCACATCACCTTTCAGGAATTCACCTCTCACATGGCTCTATTTTCAGAGCAGAGCTGGGCTTACTTATTTTCATGGTAGGGATCACAGAGCCTGATGATGCCAGCAATGGTATCAGATGGACATATGCAGAGTTTGCAGAGGAGTTTTACAAGAGATGCTCACAAGGCCCCAGTGGCAAACAAAAACTCTGAGTAGATGGCAAGGACTGGGCAAAAGGAACAGAAAACATTGTAATTCTCAGTTTCTGGGGCTACTATGACTACAGAGAAACTTTAAAAAAAGGAAAAAATAAAAAGAGTTCAATCTTTACATAGACAGTACTCTACCATCATGAATCCTGAAAACAGAAGTAACTCTCACTTGCATTTAACAGTATGAGGGAAATAGGAAAAAAAATTAATAATAATATTGAAGTAGGCAGTTCATCCTAAACTCATTAGAGATGGCTTTCAAGTCTGCAGAGAGAAATTTAAGAAATTATGCTGCCACTATCCCTTTTGCCCTTCCTCCTGCCCTACCAAAGCAAGGATGGTCAAAGGGCTGTGTTTTACTGTTGCTGTGTAAATCCTGCGTGGTATCAGCTCTGCTGCCAAGGAAGGTGAAGCTTCACTGAAGGTGCCAGATGAAATAGTATGATACTTTCTGCTCCAGCAGCCTTGCAGATTTTGAAGAAAGACAGGAAATAGCTGGGGACAGCAACTTCTTATATTTCCTCTGACATTTCTACTACATTCTGAGACTCAGATTCTGACTCTGCATGAGATGGCAGCTGCTTAGTCAAAAGCTTCCCCAGGAAACCCAGAAATATGAGAACACAGCCTGCATCTGCTGCCATTCTCAGAGCTCACTACTGCCTGAACCCCTTGAGAATAACAGGAGAAAAGAATGTAAAAGAAGCTTTTGCCTCCTCTCCAGTGAGGATGATTATGCCTAGACATCAGAGAACAAACTACTGTGGGAGGAGACAGAGAAAGTCTCTCATCTCTTAGTTCACAAAGTCTTGGATGGTATGAATATAGGGCTTGGAGTTATACAGAGGTTGGCAAATTCACAGCTCCATTGATTCTCCCTAACTGAAACCAGCCAGAGGCTGGATAAACTGTGCACCAAAGTTAGGACTTGGTATGCTGGAGGCAGTACGTAGGGAATGGTTTTGTGGGAAATAAACTAACAAAAAAAAAGAAGAGTTGAATAGAAGTAGCAGCATTACAGGGCTATCACAAAAAGCACTTGTATTCAACTCAGTTATCTTTCTGTGCTCCCACCATCACTAATTGATAGTCCTCCACTGCAAATATATGTGATGCAAAGACTGCCATCCCATCATGACCTCTCTGAACAGTTATGAGACACCTTGAGCCCCTAAACCATATTCAGACTTTTGTAATTACTCAGTTGCAGAGCTATTCACAGGGATTAACAACTGCCTGAATGGTCCTTCAGGTTCAAGAAGAGACACTTGCCAGTGACTCATTTCTGGAAAGTCTTTATCATCACTAATAGACCAGGAGAGGGATATCCAAAATTATGTTGTGCTGGATTTTTCTTTTTTTAAGAAGAATTTTTCTATGGTTGCCAGCAGTACTGGATTGGGACCCAGGGTATCATAAGATCACATCAAAGAGCCTGTGGCTCTGGGAGAGACGTAAATCCCACATTCCTTGCCCTGGATGAATCCCTCAAATACCTCAAGTGCCCAGTTGATATTTCAATAAAACAAAAGCACATTCTACGTTTGGAATTTTTGTTTAGTTTTTTGTCTGTTACCCTGCAGTTCATGCTCGCCTGTTTTCCACAACACTTGAAGCAAAGAGCATTTTCTTCACAATTAAAAGGAGAGCATCTTCCACATATCCTGGGAGCCTTGGGACTGTCAAACTGTGCAGCCCTGGGTAGCAAACAGACCTGAGCTAATGAAGCATTTAAACACATCCTTAACTAATTTTAAGTACAGTAGTAGTACCACTGTAACTCCAACTGGCCATTCCCCTTTGTTTCTAGATATCGTATCAACGTTCCAAAACTGACTGTGCTGCAGACACAGGATTTGGTCCAGAAAAAGCACATGCACTGAAATGTTTGGCTCCCAAATTGTGTAAGTCTCTGAAGAGAAGTGCGAATTGAGAGAGAGAGGATTCTTAAGGTGTTCAAGCAGCTAGAGGATTTGCTTCAGGATAGATTTTGTGACCAGGCTATTTAGTAGCATTAGTCTTCAGCTATTTGTATTCACCATACAAGTCATTTGGCTGCCTGCACTGAGTGGAGAGACAGCAACCTGTCAATGGCAGAGCAGCTGCACCACTCCAAGCAGACAGATGGTGAGGATGCAGCTCAATTCTTTCCTCCCTTTATTTCCCTCCTATCATTTTATCCAACCCTCCTCTCTTCCCCAATTCTTTCAGCAGGGGGAAGGAGATCTACTTGGACCTCAGTGTCCTTAAATAGCAAATTATGTTTTCAATCAAATTACTTCCCGAGTCTCTGTAGTAGCAATCTGTCCTCACCCCAGACAGAATGCAACTGCTGTTGCACAGCTGGTCTGGCACCAGCAGTGCTGGCAGATGAATGGCAGGCAGGTGTAATGTCACTTTGGCTCACAAGCTGCAAAGAAATCAAGGAAGAGATCCCTGCCTGTTGCAGAGGAGAATGTGATTTGGAAGCTGTTCCTGCAGCATGGCTGGTGGTTTAATCAAGGAAAAGCTTAATGGACAAGTCCACTAATTCTTGGATCATGCCCAGCTGGCACTGGGCATTTATTGGAGGACTGAAGGAGGCTCTCAGATCCTCACTGGCATCCAGCTGCCATGGTTGTGGGCACACAAATACGAATGCCCCAGGATCATCTTGAGGGCAAGACTCAAGATGAATTAAAGATAAACAACCTAACCATAAAAAGAAGGTAATAAAAGGAACCCAAATTCATCAATATAAAGAACAACTTAAGACTTCTTCCCCATTCTCTTCACTTGATAAAGCAACAAGTTAACTTGGACCACCCAACAGCTTTCCAGCTTGGCTGAAGCTCTACACAACTTCAAGCTTTTTAAAGTAAAACCCTTTACAGTCTGGGTGCTGTTGTCTTTTGCCTCTCCATTTTCATTTGCCAGGTTGGCCTCAGGGACTTTCAGGGTCATGTTGTGATTCCTGACAAAATTTCCAAGACCACTGAAATTTTCACACGTGGATGGATGAATGAGTTTGTTTCCAGCAAAGGAAGAGTTACGACCTCCTGAGAGAACACACGCTTGCTGTTACTAACATGGAACTCTGTGAGCTTTGTGAGCCTGTACAAAAGCACATGGACAAAAAAAATACTCAGCCTCAAGCATCAGCCTCTCACCAGGCAAAATGGAGGAAAAGAGCTGATAGAAAAACATTACCATTTGGAGAGGAATGTAAAGGTGAACATTTCGCAGACTAATACATTATCCAAGCTCACAAGAGCCCTCCAGCTCTTCCAGAACAGTTCAATGGATTTATCTAAACTAGTCTCTAAACTTGTGCTTGGACACTTTCACCCTGAGCAAACAGATCCCTTAGTGGGTGCAAGCAGGAGGGTTAAAGCAGTCACCAGCACAGGGATGCCTCCTGCCTAGCCAGAAGAGGAGCAGCCACAGCAGAACTAAAACACCACCCTCACTGAAACATCTCCTATCCACAGGTTAATCTGAGCTTTTTGATGCTAAGCAGACACATGCAAGACTAACTGCTGGCAAAGGGGCACTACCAAACAGCCAAAGCAAGAGGGCCTCTCCATATTTGAACTGGAAGCAGTAGTTTGCAAAGTTGATGGCAGTGCAGCACCTCTGAGCCATCCATCAAAAGCTCAATGCAATTTTCTGATGTGGCAAGAAGAACCCAAACCTATGAGCTTTTTAAACACTAGCTCCACTGCCCTGTTGCAAGCAGGTGACAACCCTGTGTGAGTAGCAGAAGTCATTTAAAACCTGAACAAAACTGCTTCTTCAACAAAAAATTATACAGTTGAAGAGTTTTCAAGCTTCCATAAAAACAGATGAAACACTAGAGATCTGATATGACAAGTAACTGAAGAACAACACAATTCAGACTTTAGATCCAGTGGCACAACCCAACCAGATGATTTTGTTACATATGAAACCAAAACATGGAAAATCTTACAAAATTACAATAGCAAAAATTATGTGGTAACTGAAGAGAAGAATCTGGGTATCAAGGCATACTGGGGAGCTTGTTGAATCTGTGATGGTGGACAATACCAACCAGTAAGAGCTCTAACCTTCACAAAACGCTATTGCCCAACCTCTGTTGAATTAGAGAGCACTGTTTCTCCACTCCTGCCCAGCAGGTCAGAGAACAATGCTTGAGAAGCTGCCAAAAGTCCAGGCAAAGCAAACTAAGAGGGGAAAACCCCCCCAAAAACTAACCCCGAACCTAAAAGATGCTCAAAAGCCTGCACAAACCCGAGCACCATTTCTTAGACTTTTAATTCAGGGAAAACTCTCTCTGACATCCAAGAGCGATCACGCCTCAGTAAAAATTAACTGCAAGTCAGGCAATTTTCCCCCCTGACTTTACTGAGCAAGCTTCTAAGCATTTACCAATAGCATAAAAGCAGTTATATCGAAGATTTAGAATTCTTATTTCTTGGGGGTTTTTTGCATTATTCTCAAACCGTGGAACCTCAGTCACAGACTCATAGACCAAAAATCCAACAGAGGCAGATGCTGTGAAAGGCAGAATAAAAAAAATATAATTAAGCATTAAGCAAAAAGAGAAGCACATGTTCTCTCAGGATATATTCTAGGCACAATCCTTTATGGGTAACTAAAGAACAGTGAAATCATTTCCACAAAATCTCACAGCAGGAAGCCAGATGACTCAAAAACAAACCTCAAAACTCCTATATCCCTTCATTTTCAAACAGTGAGGGAGAAAAAGGCATTGCAAGATGTCACAAAAGGCTGGTGGACTCCATTTATGCCATGCTGAGTCAGCATCTCTCTAAATACCAAAGACGTCACTGAGATGATAAGGCAGCAGTTCCCAAGGAAAGATGGGCCAGATATTTGTGCTACATTCTCCACACAGGGTCAGTGCAGCTTTTTTAATTCCTCAGCAGCACTTTATTTAAAGGTAATTAAAAAATTATTTCCCTGCCTCAAAACTAATTCTGAAGCCTCAGAAGAAGCTGAAAGACTACTATGAATATTGTATGGCTGCTATTAAATCCTGGGCTTTCCTTCAATGTGTTTACTCTACACACATACCAGAAATACCCTTATTTTGCAGAAATATTGATAGGATGATGTTTGGTAGCTCTCACCTGCTAATTAAAGAGCAGGAGAAGAGAGACAGCCTTTCTATAAGGTTACATTTCTGCCATGACAGTGATACTCAAGGAAATAAAAAAAAAAAAAACTAAAAAAAAAACCAAAAGGAGCCTCAAAAGTGAAAGACAAAATCAAAGCAAAGGAACCATTCCCTCCCTTCCAGCCCTCCAAGTCCATTTTCTGCAGGGATGGAGCAGTCTGTAGGCAGGCCTTCAAGGGCTGATTTAATATGCTGCCTATCTAAGGTGGCATTGACCAGACATCTTCAAATTTTGGTAAAGAAAAAAATGCAAAAGCCCCTCTTGCCCTGTCTGTCCTACTACAGTTACAGAAACAGGTTGAGCTGGATCTGGCACGATATTAAAAAAAAAATCCAACAGAATTAAAGAAGGGTGTAAGTGCACTTTATTTCCCTACATAGTCATCTTCAAGCCTTGAAAACTTGCGTCAATACCTCTTATATGTATTTGCTTCTAATCTTTACTAAATTTGATTTCCACTTTGGGACAAAGCTGAGAAAAAGGAGGCAGATAAAGGCTGGCAGAGAATGTGAAATCACCTGCAAAATGAGAGGTTAACACAGAGGCCTTGGTGCTCATGGAACCCATACAAAGAAAAGTAACAGGGGAGATGCTGCCAGGGAGCCATGAAAACACAGCTAACAGCATACTACAGGAGGCAGTAGGCAAATACACTGGAGGGAGTCAAGGATTTTTGATTCAGTAAAAAGCTCTGCTTGTTTCTGTTTGAGCACAAATATTCTCTGTGTAACCAGAGGAACTCCAGGCTTGGTATTCCCATAAGAGGACGGCTCTTCCCCCAAGACGGCATTAGCCAGACTGCACAAAGGCATTTTGGTGGCTGAACCAGAAATAACTGAAACAAAGGCCAGATTTCTGTTCTCCACTAGAGGTGGTGGGTTGAATTGGTGAGTTTTTAAACTGCTTTAGCTTCATGGTGACTTCAGAAGACCCAGGTTTTCTTGGGAATCCTTTCTGTCCTTGTTTCCTGCTGCCATTGTCCCCTACTGCCTGACCTTGCTGGGACAAGGTACAAGGTCACAGTAAGATGCATCCAGCTGTGCTGTGCCAGTATCCATCTTTCACTGAGGTACCAGAGAGCAGCAATGCACTTCACTTAGGTGAGGTACAGCAAGACTGGCCAATTTGCACCCTTCCCTAAGTTATCCCATTCATAAAGGATGTAGTAAATATTTCCCTTTATTTCTTCAGGCTTGCAATATTTTCTCTTATATTTAGTAGAAAGTAAAAGCCTCCAACATGACCCAGTACCTTAATTCACATGATTTTTTTTTTAGGCTGTTGCACAGTTCCATTCATTAAAATGGGCAACAGAAAAACATAACCCCCGAGAGTAATAGGTTTACTGTAGTAATTTACAGTTCTTACATGGAAGAAACTGAAACATAATCAGAGAGAGTGGGGAAGAAGGAGGGATGGGAAGCAGGACAGTGCCAGGACACAGTTGTCAGTGCTGCAGGATTCAGCTACAGCATAGGATAGCACTGTTGGCATGGAAAAACTTCAAGGAAGAGGGCACATGATGCTGCTGCACCTGAAAACTCAGTACTGAATAACTGACACCTTTGGCTATTCTAAATGCAAAGGCATCACTCAAATTCTACACTCACTGATTTCTTACCCATGTGCTCCTTCAGAATTCACCCAAATCTGGAAGAGGACCCCAGTCCATCACACCCCCTCAGCAGCTACAAAGCAAGACATGAACACTGAGATCTGTTCGCATCAGGGCTGGAGTCACTATTCCCACACATCTCCTGTCACCACCCAAAGAGCCACAGTCCATTTAACTTCCTCACAGTAAGCCAAAACCATAATAAATTAAGAACAAAACAATATTGGTCTCACATGCTAAAGATTTCTGCTCCCAAGGTAGGAAGGGCTTTGCTGTAGTCAGCAAAATAAAGTCTTTTTAAAGTATCATCAAAGCAAGTCTCTCTCTCTCTTAGACAGCATCAAATGTTCCCTATGACTTTGCAAATCCTGACCAAGGGTACCGTCTTGCAGCACTTTATTCCAGCACAGCACATTGTGCTGCTCAGTGGTATGAACTGTCTTCAAATTCCACTAAATCCACTATTTTTTTCCTGTTCTTTATCAGCTTAATAAATCTGTTCCACTGCTGTCTCATTCATAGAGGCAGGCAGGAGATTGTGCATCATAGCAGATGCAGGAGTTAAAAACAACAAAACACCAATAAGAGGGAACCAAAGCAAAGGCTTTTATTTGCTGATATCTGGGATCTTTGAACGCATGCACAGAGCTCTGCAGCCAGCCAAAGCAGTAACAATGACTACCAAAGCTCCCTCACGTCCCTCCAGGAGGTCTCCTAATCACTGCAGCCATCCCAAACCACAACCTGCCTCCAGACCATATGGGATCCTGTAAGGAGCTGGGGTATACCCAAAGATCAGATCACCGGCCCAAGTTATGTATATATTGTTCAGTAGGGCTTGTGGAGAGAAAGCCATTCTGAGCTCTTCAAGGCTCTGTCAGATATATCTAACCAGGTTTTGCAAAACTCAGGTGGATCAAACAGGAATCCCAAGCTATTCCACAGCAGCATTCTACACATTCCCTGTAAGAGCATGAAGCAAGGAGTATCCAAGGATATGTCCCAGAGTTTAAAGATGCATCCAAACTTCCCAGCAGCTGATGGCCACTGCAGAGAGGCCATCCAGGGTCTGGCTGGACACACATTCTCCTAGCTGAAAAGGATGGCAAGCCTCATACACATTTTTCACCAGCTGTGTCAGTACAAGAAATATATCATCTAGATGCATAATGTGTGCTTCTGGGAGTCATATTCCATTCAGTTCCCCAAACAAGGTTACACCAGGCTCTAGGGAGGACACACGGTACACCCAGCAGAGCAGTGGCTGCTGGTTTAAGAGTAGTGGCTCAGCTATCATGCTCAATCTGTAAACACCATGTGTCCGTATGTTTTTCCATGTACATCTGCATGGAAAACTAAAGAAAAAACAAGGAATGCTTAAGAAATGCTTAGGGAAGAGCCTAGCTCATCCCCTAACATCCACAAGCTCCATGACTCTGAGCCCCTCCTGCCCACAAAATCACACTCCAGCCTCAAGTCTTCAAAGAGTTCAGAGTGCTCCACACACAGGAGATCTGTGTTCAGCAATGCAATGATTTTCAATTTCAGTGCTTTTATCACTCTTCGTGCCATAACAGACTTTAGGACAAGAAATGAACCTTTCTAGTTTAACCATCTGTGAGGGGAGCAGGATACCCTTCTACACAGGATTACACGATATTAGGGTATTTTCATTTTTTAAGTGTTTTTCTCCTGTTGTTTAAAACTGTGAATGAAGAAGCTGTTGAAAGGCAAGCAGACAAGGAGGCTAATAGGAGGGACACTCAACTTCCAAGCACCTATCAACCCACTTGCTTGAGTGACAGGAAAAACAGGAGGAAGAGAGGAAAGAGCATCACATTTTTGCCTATGCATGCAGATGATAGGTAGTCTTTATAAACTTAAATTCTTGCATCTTCCAACAAGCACAAGAATTTTTTCAGCAACAATGGTGCTCCGTTTTAACTATTATTTCCCTAAATTGGAGATTTACTTTCTAAATGTTGCTGAAGTGGCAACTGAGTGTCTGTAGAGGTCTGAGTACAAGGCAGTTAGGAGGAATCTCCCTCATTTAGCCATAAAATGAAAATGTTGATGTGCAAGGCAGGGAATGCACTTTGCTTTGTGTTTATATTCAGCCTAGCATAGGGTGGTCTTAGTGCCTCAACCCAGGGATTTAAAGGCACCAAAAAAAAATCACCAATAAACAACAGATACTAAGGCAGATAAATGAGGAACTGGAACTATTTGTTAAATAAACATGACAAAGCTTATTAGAATTAGCATCTGTGGGACGTTCCATATGCTACAAAATAATTAGCAAGGCCAGGATTAAAGTGTGAATTATCAAGAAACCTTCATGAGAATTCAGGGAAGACCTCAATGTCTTCAGAGGGAAGTAATAGCTCTGCAATTCAGTTACATCTCTCATTAAGCATTGTTAAAAACTCCATGAACGGGAAATGAAGTTAATTGAATTTAAATCAGCTATTCTTTTGCATACTCTTCTCCCAGCAAAAAAATTTAAAAGAAATGATGCCAGGAGTGTATTACCAATGCCAAAAACAGCAAAAGAAAGAATTTACTGTGCATAAGTATAATAAGCTAAGCTAAATCTTGTGTCTTATTCATGTCTGGGATAATTCTTCAAATCAAATATTCAGGTAAACTGGGAAATGGTGACTGAAACACAGTATACATAGTACATGGGAAAAAATTTACCTTTTAACCTGGATTAATATTTGCTGTCCATGTAACTGCAGATAATTCTGGTAGTCATACAAACACACACTTAAGCCTGAGTATCTCCAGGAATACCTTAATAATGATAAATGAACAGAAGTCATGCAGAATAAAATAGAAAATCAGCTCACACTGAAATTATACATGACAGAATTAATTTGGGAAGCATGCTGTAATGCCAAATTTGATTCATGGAAGCAAACTTCACTAATTCGGGCCAACCTCTGGCTTCTTATCTGAACTTTCCAAGCTGTTTCTCAGTTACACAAAACTGGCTTGGATATTTTATAAGAATAAAGTCTCTCTCAAATTTTCCAATATTTTCTGTCATCAAGGATGCCAGAATTACTGCAAGAATGTATTCTTCCTGGCACTGTGAACTGGACTTATTCAGACTTCACTGATAGGTGTCCTGGTTTGAAGGCCAGGTATCTGCCAAGAAAGGTGAACTACACTACAGGATAATTTATACCAGGAACTTTAGGAGTAGTGGTTTTGTTGTGCCAGTCCAAACAATCTGTTACATCTGATAACCCACTGACAGCAGCCTTTGCCTAGCCTTCCACAGCAAATATGAAAATAAATTTTAAAAAACTCAAAACACCACAAAACTCAGCAAAACAAACAAGTGAAACCATGCCAGCAAAGTCTGTTAACCATCAGTGCAGCAGTCAGGGGTGCACCAACACTCTGCCCTGAAGTTCTTAGAGCCCATATTTTAAAAACTAATTGTTTCTATACACCCAAGTCATACCTATGCAGACAATAGTGGGCATTCCTTTTAAAGAGAAATTAGGAGGCGAAATTTATTTACCTGATAATCACCAAATCCAATCAGTTTTCTGGTATTTCTCTAGATCAGGTTATAGAAGTTTAAAAAAGGAAAAGAAGTGACCCTCCACTCTTCCTGGAGGGAGCCTTAACAGAGTGTTTTACAGAAAGAAAAGTTAATACAATGTTGAAAGGAAAACCAGCAGTATTAGCTTTCAGAGTGGTGGATGAGCACATTCAACACAGCGTCTGGAAGTTGCTTAACTTCTCTCAGCTTTCTGATTTCCTCTGCAACCAAGACAGCAAAATCTCAGAATTTCTTTTCTTCTAAATCTTCACTACAAATGGATGATGCAGGAGGTGAAAACCTTATTCCAAGTCACCAGATGAGGAACTCCTGTGACTCAAGTTACACTTAAAGAAGCTCATCCTCAAACCAGCATTGTAAATGCTTGTCCACATATTACCTGCCTGCCCTTCAATAAACCATTCCTGCTGAAGACAAATAAACTGTCTCCAATTTTTAAAGCAGCCGCTATGAATTAGAATAAACATACTCCTCTCTATCTAGCAACAACATAACATCTTGGAGCCCTTATAACTCCACCAGTTCTGCAGGAAGAGCATTTATATGAACTTAGTTTATTGCAGGATACAAGAAATTTAGTGGAGGAAAGATTGCCTGTTACAACATCAAATCACCCAAGAGACACAGGTTATCATAAATTGTACTTCTCAGTGGTCTGATCAGACTGAAACAGAACAGTATCACAACTGTGCAGTAACACCATAAAGCCCAGAGCTGTACAACCCTCTGAAATGGCTCTTCATACTTTAGCAACAAGTTGTGCCTATCACTGGGCTCAGCAAAGGAAGAGGCAACTGCTGTCCAAGACTAGTCATTAGGGAGTTTTTGCCAGTAATGGCTGAAACTTAAATGGCTGTTGCTTTTCAGCTTTTCTTTAAGAGAAGAATTCAGTATGGGTCCAAGAACACAAATTAACGAAGTCAATGCAAACCCAGTAATATTTCTAGCCCAGCCTGCTGTGCTCACCACTTCTATCACTTGCCTCCTCC
This sequence comes from Oenanthe melanoleuca, assembly GCF_029582105.1. Classification (NCBI taxonomy): domain Eukaryota; kingdom Metazoa; phylum Chordata; class Aves; order Passeriformes; family Muscicapidae; genus Oenanthe; species Oenanthe melanoleuca. Next base: position 12,835,646 of record NC_079334.1, read on the forward strand.
CATATTCCCTCACTACATGATCAGAACAGAATTCAAGATGCTCCAGTGTTTGTTTTACAGAATAACAGCAGACGTGCCAGCTGCCAGCAAATGCTCGTGTATTTCCTGGATCAGAGGCTAAAGATGGAATGAGACCTCTTAATTCATCCATACAAATCCAAGCTACCAGGGAATGACTGCCCTTCTAGCAGACTACAGAGAGGGGCTTAGCAGCCGACTTCCAACAGTGGACCTGGCAGACTAAAGAGCTTTGTTTCCAAAACCTCCACCCTAATCCCCAGGCACAGGTCAGCCAGGGAAGATGCAACTCCAAATGACCAGCCTTGCAGAACATTTTTCCCAGTTCTATGTGAGTGCTACACAATACCAAATGTTACCACCATGTTTCATGGAAGATTATTTAGCATCATTGCAAGCAGCTTTTCTTGATGTTCAAGTTACTTTCTCTTTTGCAGATCATTATGTCTAATTGCAAAGGCTGAGAGATTATGTTTCTTGAGTAATCATACCTGAAATCAATGGAGTCTTTACTTCTCAGATAATCTATATAAAGTATTTTTAATCACTCCTCAGAAATAAGTCACTTTGCTCTCCTAATCAGCTCCTTCCATTCCCTCAGAAACCTTCCAAGGGCAAGTATTTACAGTTATGCCAGGGAGCCAAAAGCATCCACACTGCATATGTAAAGCCTTCTATTCATAACTCGGATATCATGGACCACTGTGCTGTCAGTACTACTGCTGCACTGCAGCAGCCACAGCCAAACAGATTTGTTCCAGCCCTGTGACTGCAGGTGCTCTTTCACACCCAATACACACATTCACCTATCAATCATTTTCTTCTCTTTCCAACCCTCAGTCTCCTAACATTGTTCTGCATCATTGGTCTGTCTGCACAGGGACAGTTTATTGCCAATAACTGCAGGCACCTAAGTTTGACACATGAAAAGGTAAAACCCACCGATCTCTTCTGATGCCTTTCATGGTCCCTTTCACATTCCTTCCCAGTTGCCATCATCCTGGCTTCTACATCTCAATACTCCTGAGCAGAAACATGTCTTACTCTTGTACAGGAAATGCATCTCCACATTCCCAGAAAGAGCTGCTACTTTGCTTGCAAAAGCAATATAAAGGTACCTCTGTGGTGATACCCAGTATCTTTGGGATCACAACTGCGCCCCAATCCACTCATCAGCCTCCCAAGCAGACTGAATTTAAGCCTTAGCAACACAAAGTATATTGCAGCTATCTGATGGGCAGAAAGGTATTTGGACTTGCAGTTTCTGTGAGTTTTCAAGCAGTTGTGGGATAATGTGACAGAAAGTAAACATCTTTCAAGTGAAAATATCTCAGAATAATAAAATTGACATCCCATTTGTTTTCAGAACCAGTCTTTGTTCCAGATCCATAATCATTAAAAGGAACAATCTTCAACTCAATAGTCTGAGCAGAGGAATGCCCAGCACCACTGTGGTGTTTTCAGTTAGCTGTCAGGTTTCATTTTGCATTCTGCACTGGTCCTACAGCTTGGTCTGCCTGGAAATTTTAAATGCAAATGTATTTCCAGGATGGCATAAGAAAACAATATCAGAATTTTACCTCAATGAGAGCTCCTCACTCGGTTCCAGTCAATTCCCTTTTCCTCATTCCCACATACAGAGATTTGCTGCTACTAAAAAAACACAAAGGCTTAAACAAAAAAATCCTACTATTTTTTCCTGTTGAAAGACTTTGCCTCACTCTTCTGTTTAAACAAACCTAAACCACAGCTTAAATAATGCTTTAAAATTGCCTATAACTCCAACATGAGACACAGAAAAGGCAAGGAGTTTCTTTAATAGCAGGGAATAACAGCACTTAATTAAAATCATTCCCATACATTATTTTCCATCTTCTAAGAGCTAAATATGCACTAGCTAATTAATCACTCTTTTAGCGACACATCAAACTCATTGGTCTTACCCTATGAAACACGTGGGAGAGCAAACACCTCCAAGAGAATGTGCTGCTGGACAAGCATTTGTCATTTTTTCTCTTCTTTGTGCTCAGTGTCAATGAGTCCTGGGCCACAGACACAGGCAGATAATCACCAGGTCTCATAATTCAACAGTTCCTTGAGCGGCTGTGACAGGGCTATTGGAGAGGCAAATTTTTCACTGACAGTTTTTATGAAGGCATTTATTGAGCAGTGACACTGAAGGACTTCAAACAGTGTTAAATTATCAGAACCAGTTCTAATAGTTCTCCCCTGGTGCAAAGATGTTGTCGCCCACGTGTGAGACCAGCCACTCATGTAAATGGAGGCACAACCTCAACACAGCTCAGCAGTTTGTGCTGAGCTACATGGAAACAGAACACATTCTAGAAATTACACGGTACAGCAAAACAAGCCCAAATTTTCACTTTAAAGAACAGCTTTTCCATTTGCATTTGTGATTTATTACCAAACACATTCACAAAAGTGATATTTTAAAGGAAAATAAAGAAGTAGGCCAGCTCAGCAAGCATGAATGATCTGAGACTCCAGCTCTGGATCAATCTATCTTGCTGCAGTTAATATCCATATTTAACTCTCCTGTTGAAAGAGGAAATACTATTTTTAGCCATTACCTATTACTTTTGTTCAGCGATTAAGTGCCACATATGGTTCTATTACTGTATTTACAGAGCTATTCATCAATCTTGACTGCTTCTATATTACAAAAAAAAAAAAAAAAAAGAAAATTTGAAGTAATTTTACTGGTGTGCCTTATTGTGGCTAGATTTTACAACTGCAATTCTATCTGTTGTAAAAATTCAATGGAAGTGCCTCCGAATGGAAGTGGTAGGAGTTATGACTGCAACCAAAGGATCAGATTTTTTTAAGTGCTCAGGGTATGATTTTCTTACGTGTTGACGACTGAGAACTTGGCTTGCAACAGACACATTTCCCTCACTGTCTCCCAAAGCACTCTGGATATAAAAGTCTGAATACTGAAAAGAAAGACCTGAAAATCTACCAAATACAAGCCAGGAGTGTTCAAAATCTGGCTCTGCCTTGGGTGATGAGTAAGTACTTCTGGAAATTCCTCTTACACTCTGTCTGCTCTGCAATGTCTTTTTTACTGAGTTCCACTGGGACTGTGTCTTAATTCCATACTCCTTCCAGAGTTTTCCCCTAATTAGATTGTTAATAAGAAACAGCGAGATAAAACACTAAGTCGCTCAATCAACTATGTAAATTATAGATATAAAATCCATGTCAATACATGTTTCATAATAAGCCACTTATCACGAGTCTATCACAGTGGAACAAGATTTATACACTGTATTCACCTGACTCCTACAACGAAGTTTTAGCTCTGCTTTGGCTACAGCAGAAGTTACAGACAATGAACAGCTTTGCCAGGCAGTACCACAGCCCTACATTCAATTACACGCTAGTCGACAAGTGGGTGCATCATTCTACAGCTGGCCTACAGCGAACTATTCCTTTAATTAAAGTTGTAAGAAAGCTGCCTAATCATCACCTAATAATCATCTTTTCCTAAAAGCTAACAGGTGCAAGAGACAGAAGAAATGATAAGAATTTGTTTTAAATGAAGCATCAAAATTTAGTTTTAGACCTATCTTCTATTATTCATCAAACTGTTAGAAAACACAAAACCTGATTGTTTCCTGCAATTTACTATGACTTGCTTACAAGTATGCTAGCTGGAAATGATAAGCATTAGGAAAGCTAAACAATTTCCTTTAACCTTTTTTAAGGCTGTTCTCTCTTGTTGCTTCTGCAATATCAAAAAACAGGCACACATCCAGTCTAATACATTCCTGAAGAACACGAAGACATCCGACGTTTACCAACGATCACTTACAGCTGCCAAAACCAACAGCGACCGCGCAAACACACACAAACTGAAAGGGACAAGCCCATCTCCTGCAGGAGCCATCGGAGACTGTGCACTTCAGGGTGGAAACATGCAAAATCATTCTACAAAAAAAATTTTACTCATGCACGGAGCTCTTACTTGCGTGAATAAATCTTACAGCAGCCAGACCACAGGAATCACATTCACAGCCAACTCCAGTTACCTGAGATCGCTATTCCAGACTGGAAGAGAAGGAGAGCAGTGTCTGCACAAACACTGAATATTCACGCACGGAGTAAAACCTGAGAGCTCCAGCTCCAGCATTCCCAGGGAGCTTCCGAAAGACTGCCAGGGCTGTGTCTCACCGCAGCTCACAGCCATAAACAAAGCCAGGAGCCCCCCGCGCCCGCTGCTCTCACCGACAGCCCCCGACCTTCCGCCGCCTGGCCCGGGGGTGCTCGGAGCCGCTCCCCGAGCCCCCGGCACCGCAACCACGTCCGCCGAGGCGGGGGCCGAGTACAGACCTGCTCCCCCTTCGCCCAGCTTTCCCGGGCGAGCCCCGGGTTGACAGACCTGGCGGCGGCATCACTCTCTTCCCCCGGACCGCACGATCCCCACTCACCGCGCCCGACCCCGGACGGTGCCTCCGAGAGAAGAGCTGGAAGCGAGGCCCGGCCCGGGAGCGTCGCGGGTGCAAAGCGACCACGACGGCTCCCCGAGCTCCACCCGGGGCAGCGGCAGCCGCACAATGCGCGGCCGCGGCAGCCACGCCGGCGGGGCGGGGACGGGCGGGCCGGGGGCGGCCCGCGCCGCCGGGAGGGGCGGCAGGGAGGAACCTGGCTGCGAGCCGGGCCTCAGGGCCGCTGCAGCGCCCGACCCCGGCCCCCCAGCCCCGCCGGTCCTGCGCCGCGGCCGGCCAGGCACCGCCGGGCTTGTGGGGCAGCCCGCGGTTTGTCCTGCGGAACAAGCCTGGCCAATGGGCCCTTTCCCTGCCCCAGCCACAGAGAAGCAGGGGAGCAGCGGCCAGGCAGTGACACAGGCGCTTCGTGCCTACGAGAAAGGTGCAGGTGTAGGCAGCAGCGCGTTCACGCGTGTCAAGGAGAAATGATGCTGCTCCAGGTGCTCCAGTGCTGGAGGAGCCGGAAGGCCCCTGGGAAGCATCACACCTCCTTCCACTGGCGCACAGACCCGGGTGTGCTGCGGGGACTGCCGGAGTGTGCTTCATGGCCCCAAAACTGGTGGGGTCGCCAGGGCTGGAAGGGGTAGTTTTGATCTGAATTCTGGGATTTTAGGTACATATTGCAGGGCTTTAAACCAAAGGAAGATTTATAAAATCATTTCCACCTTGACTTTCGGCCACATCAAATCATTGCTTGGTTGGGATATCTTGCAGGCACTGGTCTCATACCTGCTTCAGCTGTCCTGCTTGAGGGAATGACAGTGCCAAGAAGCAAGTTCAAGTGACAGCTGTGTTTGCATGTTAATACCACTGTATCACGTCACAGTACCATAGGTTTCAACCTACATAGTCTTAGGGACTGGTCGTGCTTCACAGTCTTCCAGTAGAAGCTGGACATCATCACTTACTGCAACAATTTCATCCAGTTTGCATTCCAACTAGAATGACTTCAAATGGTGACGATAGATGAAGGAATCTAATAGAAGTAAGGATCATATTAAGGAGTCCTCCTTGACAATGTTCAGGGCAAATTATTACACTTTAAAAAGAACTGTTGTCTATTACCTGACTGCAAAGAAAACAGCAGCAGTGTATGAGTTGTTACTGGATCATCATATATACCAGCCAAATTCTTGATGTCTTTCATGATTAAATGGTGAAATGACCAAGTTCATGACTAAGTAGTCCAAGAGTCATGTAAGCCAAAAAGCTACAATCCAACATGAAAATAAGCCACAGTTTTTTTATCAGCTTAAGTGACCCAGAAATCTGAGAAAGACAAGTTTGCCCTTCCAAATCTTCAATGGAGGAATAAGAGGAATTTCCCTGGTTGCCATTGTCCCTGAATGCAAGGAAGAGTTAATCTTAGAATCGAGGGGCAGGTTCTTCTCCAAATCTGGTATTGTTTTTCCAACAGTAGGTCCCTAGGACAAACTGAAGCCTGTGGAAGAGACATTTTCATCACTCTCTGTTTTAAGTTGTTTCTGTTTTATAAAATCTAAACCAAATTATTAAAACACAATTATGTATCATGCAAAGGAACCTGAGTCTTTGATCAAACTGTTACAGAATCATTATTGGGCCATACTTTTTTGGTAGAAACAGGTATCTGAATTTGTCATCAGAAGCCCCGAATACATTCATTTGTTTATTCAACAAAGCAAAAAGGCACAGGTTACATTCTGTCTGGAAGTTTTCCAAAAGTTTTGCCTCAAAAACTACAAGTACACGAAAACCCAAGAGAAATTGGTACTTACAATGAACTTTAGTGAGGACTACAAGATCACAGCTAGAACTGAATGTGCTTTCTACTTCTCTGCAGCTCAGCTGGCTTCCATCAAAACTGGCATGAAGTTTAGCATAACTAAACTTCTGTTAGGAATCTCTTACGGGATCAGAGCCTCAATTTCCTGGATTAATTTGTAATTATGCTAGGAAGGTGAAATACCACCCCAATATGGTATCTTGGTGTGAGAAATATTTCATTATCACAGCAGGGAAAAACACCAAAGATTTCAAATGACTCTTGGTGCCAGATGGAGTCACACCAGTCAGAATAATTTGCTACCAGTCAAATGAATCCAGCTGCATTAGAAAAAAACTCATTACTAGCAATATCTTACTGCTTGGGTCTTATCTGCATACTTACACTTCTTGCTAGTGAAAATGCAAGAGATGATGGGCAGAGTTTAGTACAGCAGAGCTACACTGTAAACAGTTCTAACATGGAGAAAATAGTTCAGAGAAAGCATCAACTGATTTTATTACTCCTTGTCAGTTCCACACAGATGTAAGTGCATCAGGAAGCAAAACTAGGAGTGCTATAACTATAGTCAGCCTCAGTTCCCAGGGCAGTAAAACTGGCTGGTGGAGAGTTATCTGTACACAGGAACCAAGCATTAATTCTTCCCCTGCCAACTATGTTAATGACCAGGGCAGCCTGAGTGGCAGCAGGAAAGTCCAAGGTGAGCAGTGAGAAAATCTGTAGAAGTCATTCTGGGCTCGGCTGCCAAGCTTAAGGCAGGTCTTCAAGAAACATCGTCATCCATGCATTGTTGGAGACCTTGGTGCTTATATTCTCAGGCTGACAAAGAGACAGGAGATTGGTAAAGTTAATTTTAAGCAAACATTTCCTGATGCCTTGTATGCTGAGGCACACGTTTTTCAGATGTCTAGCTATGGCAGCAAAAAGAGTTTATAAGTGCTTTGGGAAATGACAAGTGGTAGCTGGTAGTATATTTTTGTGTCCTCAGCAGTTCCAATTATCAAAGCAAAGGCAAATCTCTTGCCTTCTGAAGTAAAACCTGCATAACAAAGCTGTGATGGAAGGAAATTCAGACCAGAACAAGCACAGGAAACCAGAGAGCTGCAGGAAGGACAAGTTATGTCCTGATACTGGGTAAAGGCTGTGGAAAAGTGCCATCTTACATTGTGGAAGAATATGACAGTGGCCTTGGTTAAGCTGTAGCATGCCCACTCAAGGCAACTTCATTCCACAGGTATTACTGGAGGCAGATATTTCCCTCCATCTGCAAGAGCAAAAACTCACAACCAGTCATTTTTTTAAGTTATTGAAGTAAGAGCAGAGACAGTTCCGTTTTCTCCAGCTGGTTAAAATTAATATAAGGTCAGATTTACTTTATTTGACACCATTGCAGTGTCTATGTGCACACTTGTTCTATGTCCTTGCTGTATCATCTAGGTATTGTTGTCAGGGAAATTGAAGATGGGAAGCTCAAGGGATGTCAAGATGAACTACAAAAGCAACATTTTAAATAGGCCTTGTAGTACAATGGTAGTGGAAAAGAAAACCCACTGAGGCAGCCAAGGCAGAAGTAAGTGATTAAATAATTTTCTCAACAGTAGGACAAATGAGATAAAAACCTCTAACTTCTAGCTCTTAATGGAGCTGTAGGCCTTTAGTTTCCTCCATAGCCTGAATAGCTTAGAAGTTGGATGTTTGTCTTCGGCTTCTTCCCTTCCCTAGCCACAAAGTAATTGCCACCTTAGCATGGAAGCCTCTCTATTGTTTCTTGGTTAGTGAAATTGTTCGCAACAGAAGTCACTTTTTTTCGTCTGAAAATGAAAAATCTCTGATTAAGGATGCCTTCAGGCAACTCTGTATTGGTTTTTGCTGTTAGCCAAAGATAATACAAGTATTTAGGAACAGAGTGGAATTTTGATTTGCACAGAGATAATAATTTATTTTTCTGTAGTGTCTTTTATCAAAGAATACCAAGTGCTTCACTAATGTTAATTAATTGGCTCTGTCATGGCATCTAGCTGACATACTGATAACTATTTTGCAAAATAGCTGCAATAGCTAAAACATCAAAATGCATGTAAAGTTACTTATAACAAAAGAGGTGCTATGAATTGCTGAGGGGTATGGAGCAAATCCATGATGTACCACTGATGTGTCTGAGACATCCTACATCACATGTTCCCATTGTTTCTCAGAGGTCCAAGAACTTTCCAGTGTCAAGATATTTCCAAGTGTCCTGGTAAGTTAAGCATAAGTACAGCAGCAGATGGCTGCCACTATGGGTTCAGCACAAACATGTTTGAACATTAGAACCGCTTTTTATTTTGGAGTTGTTCTGGCCAACATTGGAGGATATATGAAATAATCCAGATGTTTCAACTTGACAGTCAGCAGAAAAGGAAAAGAAATTGTGTTTCAGCTGGCATTTCAAAACCCAGCATCTTTGATGATGCAATTCAGTGCAGTGTCAGCCTGAGCAAAACTCCTTGTAACAGCACTGTGGTGCTCTGCAGAGATGCTGGCTGGGATGCCTGCTCTTTTTGCACATAGCACTGCTTCACCCACTCAGTGGAGTCTGGCAGGGGCCCACAGCCACAAATTCACCATCCCAGACAGGAGTTGACTATGAACCAGAGTGGGGAGAGAGATACTCCTGTGTTCTATCTTGTTGTGTAAACTAACTGGTACTGGGTAATTTTTGAGTGATGCATTCATTAGGAAGATCTGAAATTTTTGATCCCAGTCAGTGTGTCTGCCTTGAGAATACGCAATGCACTCGAGGGATGAAAATGCTTGTCCAGAATGCCAAGAACCCAAAATCCTGCTTTGATTCAATGCTGAATTTGCAGGCAGGTCTCACACAGCATCTGTAGGGACAAAATTACAACAGAGACTGGTTGCTTGTGAGAGTATCCATCTCCATCTTTTCTTTGCAACTGTTAATTTTGGTGTGAATTTTTCACTATGAAATGGGCAAAGAAACAGGCTCTTGCCCCGTGAACCTGCTGTTGGACATGAGACAACTGACAGTGTGAATCCTGTGAGTCCCTAGCACAAGATACACCAGCAAAAGGAATCTACCAAAGAAGCTATTGCTGCCCTCTCACCCCATACCTACCCATACTGTCAGGGCCTGTGGAGAGAAGGTCTCTTTTTCTCACCCTGCAGTAGGGCTGCACACACCACTGCACCCTTGTCCTTTCATTTCCCAAACCTCCATCGTGTTCCATGTAGGTCTACACTGTGCCTGCCTCTTCCACATCAGCAGGTGTTGAGACTCTGCCCACCAAGACACTGTCTCATGGCCTCCTCAGAAGCAGAGCAGTTCTAATAAAATCAAGCTGACAAACCAAAACTGGCTAAACAAACAAACAAAAACCAACAAAAAAAAAAAAAAAAAAAAAGGGATTCTTACATGTCATATCATTAAAAGTTTAAGTGCTAGTGGTCTCTTTGGCCAAAGAGCCCCATGTATCATTTGCAGAGATTTCAATTTTCTACAAAAAATACTTTAATTTTAATTTTTTTCATTTTATATTTTTGGGGGTTTTTTAAACAAATTTTTATTGCTGCTGAGGCTCTTCTTTAAGGGAATCTGTTTTCTTCTTTAAGTACTGTTTTTAAGAACAAACTTACAGTAGCCCTATATAGTAGATTTTAAATATTAATCACAGCACCCTAGCAATGGTGTAGGGAATGACAATATCTTCTTTAAAATCCATTCACCAAAATATCCTTAATAAATAACATTATGACTCTGATGCTAGACTAAAAGCAATGAAATCATAAATCTTTACAAATTTGCTGTTTATTGAAACAATTCTTTCAAAAAATTGCCATAAAAGATCTGAAATTTCTGTAAGACTTCAACAGCATTCCTAACAGTCATTACTTTTTCCAAATTAAAAAACCCCATAGTATTTCTCCTTCAATGTATCCAGATGTATTGCTCCCATAATTACTGGCTGCCTAGAACTGTTCAGCTCTGTTCTACCTCATTTATCCTTTGGCTAACACTTGTTTGTAGCAGCACCTGTAGCTGACCTTTCTCCAACAGCAAATACAAATCATATAAATTTGAAGGTTAGAAGTTTTTGGAGCTTAAGGTGCTGGCTCCATAAAGGAGTGAGGAATCCACACAGACACCTTTGAACAACTCATTGTGAGGGAGAGGAGCAATAATGGAAGATTGAGAAAATTCCAGCTGTTCATAAACATGACTTCATTCAGGAAGCAGCTGGAGACTTTGGAAGATGTACAAGACAGAAAGTCAGTAGGTAGCTTAATACTCCATCAGGATCCAAAGTGTGAGGGTTTTATATTTTCAAAAGGCCAAGTTATATCCATGCAGATAAGTTCATATATAGATAGGAATGTAGCATTCCTGCCTAAAGGACAACTTTGCTATCATAAGCAACTCAGCTTCCTGGTCAAAACATCAGGACATTTGCAAAGAACAGCTCTCTGTGAAACCTCCTTGATCGTGGAGCAAGGTACAGTTATTAAGGCATTTTTTTGTGCTGATATCCTGAGGACAGATAGTTCAAAGAAATTTAAAAGAGAAAAATGCTTATTAGTACAGAAATATGAACAACCTATCCAAATAACTGCAGGAAAGTCCTGTGTGTCATCAGAAATGTTGCCTGTGTAATTTGATTTCTTTGGAGAAGGCCTTTGCTCCATAATATGACCATTATCCAGCAGCCAAAACATACAAGATTACAAGTATAACTTTCCTGCTCCTATCTAAACTGTGTTTTTCAACCTCCTTTTACCTTTGCAATTGAAACATCTTCCAAGTGACTGACTCTGCAGCTTACTACATGCTGAATGTAAACCTTTGTACCTTTGGGTGGACCCCTGAGAATCAGAGACACTTGGGAGCCCCCAGGAAAAGAAGTTAAAGGTACTGATTTAAAAAGCTACCCTCGAGGAGCAGCTGGAATTTTGCTGCATGGAGCATCCAAGAAAAATGAGGTAGAAAAGCATCCCAAGAGCAACAGCCAGAGGCGAATGAGATGGGTGGGAGCAAATGTAGGGCATTTGCTGGCTCCTACCTGCTCCCATGGTGGGAATGCTGCACCTACACCTCAGGCATATGCTGTACCTGCCATTCACATAAAAGCAAGGTGTATTCTAAAGACTCATTAGAGCTTTTTTCCTCTGCACTAGAGATGTTATCTATGCTACATGCTGCTCTAATGAATACCTTTGTTTAACAAGTAATGTGTAGGGGAAGATTCCATGGTGTAGAAGACTGGTTAGAACAGCTACAAATCCACTGAAGACTTTCAACAGGATTTGTACTACATTTCTCAAGTTCAGCTGTGTATTATTGATGTTTTTTTGTTTTCTGTGGGAAGTACCTATTTTACTGTGTTTCTTTCTCACAGTGCAAGACCGTTCAGGCCCAAAGAGATGTCCATGGAACAGAGATGTAGAGAAGAAAAGCCAGGCACAGAGGATGGAAAAGCATCTTATCTTTATAGTGAGCTGATGATTCAGAGTCGTGAGTTTCAAAAATTTTGGTAACAGGAGAACAAAGTGTCATTTACTACTAAAAATTATTGTCAATTTGGTCAGATCTCTAATTCATTTTATGAAAATCACTGGATTGTGTGATGGAATTCCAGACTAAACCTAGCTTTTATACAAATCTGTTGACCTTTTCTTTCACAGGGAGTTCCTCAAAGACAAGTCAGAAGGTGTTCAAATTTAGTCTTCCCTACACAAAAACCTGACTTGTTGACTTTTTAGATCAGAGGATGACAAGTGTCCAGGAGTCACTTGCACAGAGAAATAATTTAAGAGGTTTAAAAATACATCTCTCCCTGTCCATTGTGTCCTAGAAAAGCAGACCATTGCTCTCAAGCTGTGTTTTAGGGGTTTTGGTGTGTTGCAGCTATGCACACTCAACTCTCTAAGATATTTTCTCTTACATAAGCAGGCTTGGAGTGTGCTTACAGCTTTGCACAGCAGTCTTTCATTTCCCCACTGTGCTGCAAATTGCTGCTTTGCTGCTGCTGCTTCCTCTGGTTTACCCCAGGATCCAAATATCTCTCTCCCTTGTCCAGATTCAATTGCTCCCTAGGAGAAAATGCATACTTTCTTTTTTCAGAGACCTCTTTACCCACCTACTCTCCTCTTACAGGGAGATAATCTACAAAGCAAGGACAATCAAAATGCATACTGCCTGTGACACAGAACTGTCACTCTTAGTCAGCAGATGGCAATAATATTTGTTACTCTCTGATCACCACGTGATCCAGTGACATGACTTGACTCTCCAGCCTTTGCTTGTGGCAGCTTCCAGGACCAGCACCAGCACCAAGAAACTTTTAGCCTTATTAACATCCCTAGGCAGGCCAGAGTAGTGAGTGCAGAGGAGATCAGCCATCAAGGCCAGGAGCAATTGATATGCTACAGATGAAGGTAAAAAGAGAGGACATCATCAGATCCTCCCACAAGCTAGATTTAATGCATCTGAAGAGGAATTTGCAGCATCCCAAACTTGGCAAAAGGGCGTTTCTAAAGAAAGCCACTTGCTCTGACAGTATTTTAGGGGTGGTGGGTGTTAGATTCAGAGTGTTGAGATATTGAATTTGTCAAAAGATTGGGAAGATGCTTCAGCCAAGAAGCCCCAAATATCTGTTGGGAACAGACTTCTTTTTCAGATCTGATGGAAGGTATCAAAGGAGTCAACTTTAAAATGGTATCACCATTTCTGCTGCCAGTAAATGTTCTGGGAGTGTGCTATAAAACTAAAACTAGACTTACTCGATTAGATCTTATTTTTTGTCACAGTGGGCACCAGACAGGGCTGCAGAATCACACGCCTGCACGATTGTCATTCTTTCAGGAGGTTGCAAAAAATGTATGGTCAGTCATTGTGTCTGTGCGTGTGTGTGTGTCTGTGCTATGCATGCCAAAATAATTGTCAGCAAAAGCCCGATGACTGAAGAAGTAAAGAACAGTTTCTTCCTTGTTTTGCTAGCAGTTCAGGATTTCAATACTTCAGAGCACATTTTTTTCCAGAAAGCACGTTTTTTAACTTACGCTGCACTTGTGCATGAGAAAATAATTACCACACAGGCATCCACATCTCAGCTATACTATGGAGATCTCTGGAGCACCACCATGATAACTGCAAAGTGGGTAGAAGCTGTTCCACTTGCATGAGCACTGTGTTGTCTCATCTGTTGTCCTCAGAAAAAAAACCCCATCATCCATAAAAAGACCTTCCTGCCCAAGGCAAAAGGTTCTTACTCAGCCCCAACAGTGCAATTTCTGCAAGGTTCCCTTGAAGGAGCAGGAAGACACCAGAACCCATCAATGCCCTCCCAACAATCAAGAGTCCTTCCACACTGAGGAGGCTCCTTCTACAGTCCACAGAGAGAGCATGTTACAACCATGTGTAAGCCAGGAAAGGTCAGCAATGTCTGAAGAGAAGCACCTGAAGCAGCCAGGCAAAAGCTGCCCAGTTCCCTGGGATGGTGTTTGATGACAGACAGACACTGAAGGATAACGCCTATGGATTCTTGCAGGAAAAGTCTTCACATCATAGTACTACCTCCACAAGCCATCACTTCTCAAAATTTATTTCTCCTGTGCAGGTATATTATTAATGCAGGCAATAAACTGCTGGGACTACCAAAGTGCTGTCACCTTCTGCCTCTGTGCTCATGTAATGCTCATGTAACTCACTGTGCTTCCTGTGAGTGTGCAGCTTTCCAGTAGGAGGACTTGTGGCTGTATTTTGAAAGATGAAGTTAACTGTCTACAGGCCCAGACCAAGAACCATATAACTAAATGAAGCCTATTCATCCCTGGAAGTGGACCCACCCAAAATTGGCTGAAACTAGTTGCTTCTGTGAGTTCTGCCCATCTTGCTGGCATTTTCCTCCAAAACCATTAAATTTATTAAGAAAGTATCTGCAAAAAACCTCAGCAGCACACAGCCTCACTGCAGAAAATTATTCCTCATTTAGCAAAAAAGGGAAAGTGACTAAAACAATGCAAGTTATTTGTATCATTCCACTTCAACAGCTTTTCAAAGGGATGTGTGGACATGCTACAATTTTTCATTTTTTAACTGTACCTCACCACTGTTATAGCTTCTGTGAACTGTCTGGCTGAAGCATCTCTGGCCCCTGATATCCTCCCCAGCCCTGCAGAGACCCTTCACAAAATCTCATTACAATGAGTATAGTTTCCATAGGAAAAGAAATTGCTTATCCACAATGGCATCACAGATGGAACAATGAGCTGAGGGAATCCTATGTGCAGAAGCACTGACTCAGCTCTCACAACATCCCAATTCAGCATTTTGTAGCAGGAGACACAAGGTGAAGTTTGTACTCTCAGAACTTCCTCAGCCTACCATACTGTGAGCATTCAAGGTATCAGTATTAGCCCCTATGACAGGGATAGCACTGGGGGAGAACAAAACTTTTGAACAAAGAAGAAAATGGCCTTGAAAAACCTTTCTCTTAATCTTGCCCTATATTCATTAAGTCACACAGGTACAATTAAGCAGACATATGGGCAAACAAATGGACCCAGAGGATTTGGTTCTCAGTGAAATCAACAGTAAAGAACATAGACACACTTTTGAGCCCATTTTCACTTCTGAAACAGTGCTAAATAGCCCCACTGCAAACAAAAGTTGCCTTTTCCTGAACTACTTGGGCAGTAGATCACAACCTGTTTTATGTGAAGGGTAGCAAATATTTAATTTTCCTCCACACAGCAGTCTTGCATATCACTCACAAATGTTTCTGCTCCTTCATCTGGATTTTGGGTAAGCACCATCTAATGAGCCCCTCTGCTAATGCTGTGCAGTTGTCAGGCATACATGAAAGAACTGATCAAAATCTTAGATTTCTTCTTGAGCTTTAACTGATGTTTTCAGTAATTAGAACATTCTTTTGTTTTTCAACTCTTTTTCAAAACGTCAAAGCTGGCTGCTTCAAAGGAACATTTCAGTCACCCTTACAAGAAGAGAGAAAATTACTTAGAAAGATTAAAGGGACCATGAGAGAGGGACGTGCAGACAGACAGTGCAGAGAACAAATATTAATGAATGCCTGATCCTACCTCCACCACAGTAACTTTGCAGAGAAAATTGAGAGAACAAATGAGATTTTTGCATCTAAGACACAATCATGACAATATATCAGAATAGTAAATGCAACTTCTGTGACATTCAGGAGAGATTTTTTTGTGAAGTTCCTCTACTCCAGTAAGGCGGATCCTGGCGGTTTCCTACTCCAGGTGTCATATTGCTGATACTCATTCCAGCTCAGAAGCTCTTCTGAAAAGCCAATTTTGATTCTTCATGCTGGGTTCTTTTCTTCTTTCTCACATCAATTTAACTGAAGCAGGATAGCCCTTAAATCACAACAAATAATTTTCCAAATACACACTACATAATGTATTAAAGCTTTAGGATAGAAATGTCTTGTTTGACATATTTCTAATATTTTCATGCTCTGCAGTTGCTCCAGCGAATTTCTGTTGTAGTGCATATTGGCAGAGAAATGTGTACATGCAGAAGAATTCAGAAGAATCCAGCTTCATTGCATTATTGTGCACATATGAAAAATATTAATCTTTCTTCAACCTAAGTTATAGTGAATATCCATGTTTTTAACAGCCAAAGCTGTGGACCTGATGTTTCAAACAGTCTGTAAATACAAACCTACTGACTTCAGTGGGACTCTGCATTGAAATAAGAATATCTTTACACAGCACTGCACCATTCCATGCAGCCATATCCAGAAAGGAAAATTCACACCAGCTTCCTCAAGCATTCAGCCTAAGCTGCTTCCCTATTTGGAGTAATGCTTATGCTGCCTATGCAGCTAGTGAGTAACAGAGGCTGCATTTCCTGGTGGGTAAGGGATGATTCAGAAAAACAACTTTTTGTGCCAATTTGATTAAACTTTCCTAAAAACATTCAGCTAAAGTCTTGTGAAGGACCAGGAAATTTTAGGGCACTAAATAGACCCAGACAGCTTCTCATTCTTGTAGGAAAAACTTATCCACTTCTAAAAATCTTAGAAAAACATACCTGCATTGTATACACAAGTCTAAGAACCATGGATATTTCTAGTCTAAGTCTGGTATTTTCCTAATAGGAAAAGACAAATTCAATAGCAAAAATTAAAAGACTCAAAGATCACGGTCTCTCAACTTTCCCCTTTCTCGTTTACAAGCCAGCAGTTTATCTGCCTATGACCACATTTCAAAGAAGCCAAAACAAGGTATAAGGATGAAATGTGTGACTTGAGGACTGGAAAGCCTGTTCTTATTCTATCACAAAAGATTAGCGCTTGAGCAGACCTTATAGTGATCTAACAATCTCCAGCAGAGGAGACCTGTGGTATTAAATGGATAATTAACCTAATAGCAAATAGTTGTACAAAATGCATTGATTGGAAGTTGAAAAAGTTCATAGTTAGACGAAAGACATCTCTTTTTTTGAGGTATCATACCATTAAAATGGTGACCAATGAGGGAACTACTACACTAGCATCACTTCTCAGGTCCAGCTCTCTAAACACACTCCAAGCCCAAACACACAACTGTTATGTTTGGCTTAGTTACCTTTTTAGATGCATTATAGGTGTAAACATATATGTGCAGTGACATAGGTACATACTCAAAAATGCCACGTGAACCTCATAAGACTGGCTCTAACCAAGAAATACATGATCTAGACAAAGTGATAAACCCCATAACCATCCTTGTCTCATTTCCTTCCTCTCTCTTGTTCTTCAGTTGGGACCCAGGATCTCCTATTCAAATGTTTTCTTTTGACCCTTTGTTCTTCTCTTTCACCTGAGTATTGAAGATACTCTGCAGCTGCACAGGACCTGCCCACCCCCCCGCCAGAACTAAGCACAGAAAAAGAGTGTCTGCAGCCAAAAGGGAATGGAACTGAGTTACTGTTCTGTTTTGTTGTTAATTTTCATAGCTATTGTTGTTTTAGTTTGTCATGTTAGATATATTAATAAAGAACTGGTATTCCTAACCCCATATCTTTGCCTGAAAGCCCCTTAATTTCAAAATGATAACAAATTAGAGGAAAGAAGATTTTCATTCTCCATCTCAAAAAAAGGCCCCTGCCTTTCTTGGCAAATACCTGTCTTTCAAACCAGAACAAAGACCTTAAGCCATCTGCAGCCAGGGTGAAAATTCTAATGATATCACAATGAAATAATAATTTGCTCTATATTTACCTGCTTTTCTCTCTCTTAAAGAATGAGACAAGTAAACAGTGAGGGTAGTCGGCTTCAGAAATAATTTTCTAACATAAATAAATCTTCATATTTGAAAACTCATATGCAACAGAAGAGAAGCCAATTAAGGTATTTGTCCTAAACCTCCAAAGAAGGCAGAAACACTTTGATGCATTTCTTTACTTGGCATGCCCATATGGCAAGTGACAATCATAAATCTTTGCCACACTTACTGGTTCTTTACATGTGCCAGGTTTTGCTTTTTGCTCTATTCACAGACATTCTCTGAGGCAGCCCTCTTTCAGACAGATTTGCAGATGAAAGAAACAGGACATATATTTTTAAGAGACCTACATCACTTCATGCAGGAGTCCTCCAAATTCTCCTAAGTCAATGCATTCTTCGTCTGAGCTGGTTATCATTAGATTATACAAAAAACACAAACTGAGAAAAGCAAAGCAGAAATACGATTGTGAATGGGAATACTGATATTGATCTGCTTGCAGAGTTAACTGTTTATGCCTTGAGATGCAGACATGACCTGAGGACATGCCTCCTTATCTGTAGACAGGCAAGTTTGAGATAAATGAGATCTAGATAGCAATAAAAATACTGGCTGATACAAAACCTTCAAAAATTCCAAAAAGAAAGGACTTCTTTTCACAAAATGAAGGAAGTCTTGTGTTCCCTGTTTGAAATTAAAATTATAAAAGATACATGTTTCTTACAATGAGCTCTCCAAAGGAAATGGCATACATTTTACACAGTCTCTCCTTTTATTGTCTACTCGTATCTTTGACTTGAACTTACATTCTGGAAAACTTTATTACAAGTAAGTAAATAATTACATTAGTCACTTGTTATAAATTCTTTTTCCATATTCTAGTTTCCTATTCAAGGACTTAGGAGCAACTCATAGAACAACTGCCTTTAAACCTACCAATGATAATGATTTCAGTGTTACTCTGTGGTGTAGTTTAATGTTATTTCTCACCCTTTCTTTCTTCTCTTGGCTGTATCCTCCCTCTATTTTCATTGGATGTAATACAGATTTTGCATCCATGGGCCAAATCAGATCAGTTTGCATAAACAGAAAAAATCTCATTGTCTTTGAGATAAGTGAGGTAATGTCCTGCCAGAGAGGCTGCTGATCAGCACATGGGATGGTAGAGAGGCCAACAAGGATAAGGCTGCCCTTCTCCTCAGCACATCAAATCAGAGGGTGGATATCCAGGGAGGGAGTGGAAATTGTGTGGCTTGGGTACCACATTTTTTTGCCCCCATGAAAGTAGCAATGTAAAACCCAGGTGCAAATCTTTACATCAACACCTGGTAAAGACTAGGCTGTGAAAGCTACAGAAGGGATTTGGTGCACAGTTATGAACCACAGAGACAGTGCTCTAAATTGAACTCAGTTTGTGAAATATTTGGAAGCCAGAAGGGGGAAAAAAATACAAAACAGAGCCAGAGAGGATTACTTTGGAATGCAATGCAGTGACTCTGATTGTCAATCTATTTTCAATTATAAATTCCTTAAGACATCTCATATTTCTTGTCCTATTTACAGCAGACCAATGATCATGCTATTAGGTATCAGCAAGACCTAAATGATGAGCATGAAATTAAAGCAATGAGTCAAGAGTGAAAACTGGAATTACAACTGTAATCACAAAGAAATAAAGAATGAAATAACTGTAGGTAGGTTGTCAGGGACAACTCAAAGACAGGCATGTTTCCCATGTAAAATGCCAACATGTTTAAAAGGGAGGAGTTTTAACACACTATGAAATTGAAACAATTAAGCAGATTAAATATCCACAGTAATATGTAACTGCTGAGGAATAGCAACTCTGAGAGGGATGCCTTTATGCATATATTCACCAATACACATATTCTGAAAGTTTTTGAACTGCAGTCTGTGATCCAAACATGTACTCATTTGGCTGCCACTCTCAGCTACAGCACACCTAGAAAATACACTATTTGACTGTGACTTATAATAAAAATATTAAATACATTGGTTTGGGTCAGAAATAATGGTTATAACAAATTCATAGTATTGATATAAATTCTCATTTATTGATATAAATTCTCATTTATAAATTGAAATATATAATTATGGGTCCAGTGCATTTCAGAAGAGTTGCAGTAAAAGTAAAGTGCTACATCTGTTTTATGAGTGACCTGCATGCAATATATGCAGCTTTTCTTTTATTTAAAAAAAAACAACTTTCTAGAAATGCCTTTTTTTCACACTGATTTTTCTGTCCATTATTGCTCACCAAGCACATTCTGAGAACTCCTATATAAAGCACCAAGGCACCCTGACAATAGACACCCATATGTACCTGATAAATTCCACATGATTATCCAATCTGTTACTATTAATTATTACTTATTAATTGTTTATTATTGCTGATTTGCTCTGAAGATTTCCAGCTATCCAAAGTTAGAGTGCTGAAGAAAGCAAAGAGATTTTACCCACTTTCCAAAACAAACAAAAGGAAAAACAAGCAAACAAAAAAAAAAAAAAAAAAAAAAAAAAAAAAAAAAAAAAAAAAAAAAAGCAAGTCTGGTATTACAGGCATTCATGAATAATTCAAGTTTACTGCCTTGGCTGAAATTCAGATGATTTCTGAATGGGCAGCCTGCCTCCATCCCACAGAATGATGATACTTCATCATAAGAAAAGTATTCCCAGGACATAGAATGGCATGCTAGTTTGGCTGTGATTGCTTCAACTACATCAGATTTCTTTCCTGAATTTTCCTTATCTGTGCCTATGAGAAGGAATGAACACTAGCACTGTGAGAACCACCTAGCCAATATGCAAAGCCTGTAGATTATCTAAAAAATATATTCTCCAAGGATAAATCTTATTTCATTGCAATTTGGCTGGTTATAGGTCTCTGCGAGAGTTCAAATTTTCATTTTTCCCTCATTTTCCAATTTTTGCACTGTGAGGGTGATCAGGCTGTGGATGAAAGTTTTGGAGTTGGCTGGTGGGACATAGCCCTCTGTTGAATTTGTGAATGTTACTTTACATTGTGTAGAGGAACAGTGCACTAGAAATTGTTTAGTCCACCTCTTCAATGGCAGAAACAAAGATGTCAGAACAGCAGGTCCGGTCATAGGCTCAGTAAGCTCCCCAAGACAAAAGCCAAATCAAACCCAGCACTTGGATGGCGAAGGGACTGTAAGTGATGAATACACTGCTTGACTCAACTCAGTGAGGAACAGAGAAGTTGAGGTAAAAAGTTTTCAGTTATAGCCTTACTGAGTAAGAATAGACTTCAGTCTATATAAGGGAGAAGAAAACCTGGATTTGGTTGGTTTGAAATTCAGAATGCTGCAAACTAGCACAAGTGTGGCTCTGCCTCACCCTTTTGCTCATTTCAGTACATCATCACACTTCCCTTCTCTAACACTCCCTGTATTCCTATATTTACAGCAAGTAATGAAATATTTCCAGCATTCAGTTGAATGGAGCATTCTGCCTTTCTGACAATGTCTCCAACAGTCATTGGCACTCCCTCCCAAAAAATATCTGGAAAAGCATTTGGCTATACATCAAATTTAATGTCTGCCATCACTGAGACAGCACCGTGGCTGCTTCTTTCATTGCTCATCTTAACTCCCATGGTTTCACATTGTGTTGGTTTCACGTGCTTGGGGGGAGGGGTGGATTCACCTCCGAGCAGGCCCCCTGGAGCTGGGAAGTGGGAGGGGCTCTCCCGTCTCTGGGAGCTTCCCCTGTGAGCTGCTGCCACCAATCAGAGAGCTGATTTGGTGATGGACAGCTCGGGAAACCAATGAAAAGTTATTTCACTTTCACAAATCACAGTGAATCAGCTGTGTTCGGGCTCTTTCGGCTTCCGGTCTCCGGGGGTGCTGGTCCCCCGGGCCGGGGGCTGCGGCCCGGCTCTGGGCTCGGCCTGGAGTCCCGCCCGGTGCCCCGGCTTTGCGGGGGGCCCAGCTCGTCACCCCGGCTCTGCTGGGGGCCCGGCTTGGAACCCCGGCCCCGGCTCTGCGGGGGCCCCGGCCCGGCCGCATGGTCCCGGCCCCCCCTCCCTGACCGCATGGCCCCGCGCGGCCCGGAGCTCCCCTCTCCACGGGGCATGGCCGAGCAGGGGGGATCGGGGAGCTGGCAAAGGCTCTCCCTTCCCCCTTCCCTCCTCGTTCTGAGAGAAGAGGCCTCCAGCTGCCCATGCTGTTTCTTCACGATCTGGATACAATTGTAACTTCTTCATGCCTGGATAAGGTCCTCGATTTTTCCTAAGCTCTCCTGAATGGGAAGGAATAAAGCCTGGAGACTTCAGAAGTCAGCGCAATGAAGATAAAGTTCCTGGTGGGAAGAGATTGAAAAGATGCGAACTGATAAGTAGCTGAAAACCTTTTTGTGGGCTAAGGGAACGGTGACTTTACTAAAATTCCTTTAAACTGTGAAATATACTTGGGGAGGTTTGGATGCTTGAAAAGAAGAACCTTATTTTTGCCTTGGAGAAAATAAGAGCTCTCTGTTCCGGGACTAAAAAGTGAACAGAGACATTTAATAGAGAAAGAGATGACTTTTGTGCCTCGGTGAATGAAGCTCTCTCTGTCCTGGGACTGGAATAGAGACAGAGACATTTGATAGTGAAGAAGATAAAGAGAATCTTGTTTTTCAGCAGCCTGCCTGTAAAAGTACTACCCCATGTGTGTAACATAACCCATTGCACAGCTCTGAAAGGACTGTGACAGAATGGGAGGAAAAATCATAATCTGCAATATTTTTTCCCGGGCGGATGTGGATTATGAAGGTAAAAGACGGCCCCTAAGCCAGAACCAAAAAGGGACTTTTCTTTCTTAAGTAAACTGAACTGATTATTTGAATGTATCACTGACTGAAGTACTCTCTGTATGTTTGTTGGTAAGAAATGCTGAATGAAGGGGAGAAGGAAACAATCTAGGGACCTTATTCTGAATTTTTTTTTTTTTTGTGTTATTAATAAATTTCTTCTTGTACCTTTCTAAGTTGTAAGCCTGCCTTGTCTCTACTCCTGGGTCCCGTCTCTAAAAGAAATTAAATATATTAAAGCTGGCAAACCCAAGTCACACCGTGACACACATCATGCCTACAGCTGACCTCCACCACACACATGGGCCTGTTACTTGCAACACACAGATGGATTCACTTCATCTTCTAATGTGTAAACAGTTACTTGGAATGCAAAAATGAACAGCAGTGGCATGAGAATAAACTGCGGTTTTGTGTCTCGGTACAGAAATGTCATTTGTAGCAATAACATTTGTTCTAACTGGACATATGGAGAATGGAGAGAGTATTTTTGCATTGCATTAATATTAATAACAACATTGGTACCCTAAAATATTAAACCAGGATGAGTGCTTCTGAGTCACCTATGTAAGAGTTAGTCAGCAATACTCAGCAGAGCTGGCTTGAGTAGAAATAAGTGTGGGAAGAGTGCTATCACAGTGACAACAGATGACAAGTCCATCACTCAGGCAATCATCTTTTTTCTAACATAATAGGAAATGTAAGATGCTTTGAAATTTCATCATGCCATGAACTAATGTTTACAGAAGCCAAGCTTCACCATGATATACCATCTTCAAATAAAAATCAGGAGTATCACATGGGGGCTGATTCTCCAAAGCCTCCTGTAAGTAGGAATTGGTTGCAGAGAGGGAATGCAGGCTGTTTAGGCCACATTAAACATGATTGATGCTGGAGAGTTTAAAGGAGAAAAGTAGGAGCTGATAATGATCTACATAACCAGTTGCACTTGCTTCATTGCTCATGAGGTGCTTGGCATCTAACTGCCTTTAACACCTCTGACCATTCTTTTCTAGATAAATTGTTTAAAAGCTTGTCGCAGTCACTGCTGAAAACCTTTCCTTGAAGGAAAGTCAATTGTAAAATAAGCTTTGCAAGCTTTACTCTTAGCACACTCAATGCAAGTTTTTGCCAGGACTTCATTAGGACAACAGCTGTAGATCAAGTTTTATAGCATCACTAATACAACAGTGGTTCAAGTCTCACCCAGAGATCTGGAAAAGTTCAGCTGAACATTTCAGTTCTAATGATATAATGTTTTACTCTAGAGCCAGTCCCAGCCTCCATGCCCCCAGGGAGACCTAACAGCCTGATGTAGAACACCTAATTCCTCGGGTAAGCATCCCACACTTCTCTCCTCTGGAGAAACAGCTGCTGTGATCAGACTACTTTCTTTTCCCAGCCTCAGCTGCGGGAATTAAGTGCTCTGCAGTTTGTGGCTATCAAGTGGCACTTTGTATCAAGACCTGATCCAAGATAGCACTGGTCTGGTGGTGTGAGTTATTTCTCCTGTGTTACTCACTCCTTATTCTGCTAGTCTGTCTCTCCCAGAAGCACCACCAGCTGCACATCCACAGAGACAAAGCAGGTCCCAGGCCAGGCCAGGAATTCAGTTCATGGGCTGAGATCCAGATCATGGGTGATCGTAGCTGTAACTGTGGATCAGCATTCTCCAGTATAGTTCAGATGGGAACAAAGGTCTCAGAGCTGAGTTTAAATAACACCCAAGGCTGTGGGTGTAGACCCTAGGGGAGACTGATCAGGGTGATCAGGGGCTATTTTTGTCCCCAGTGCCCTTACAGAAACCTTCTCCAGTACAGTAAAATTTCAGATTTGCCTGTCTTCCTCCTGGTGTTCAATTTTGGGCAGATGAAGAAGACATCGCTTCTCTTTTAGGCTTCTGCTGAGGAATACTTACAGTTTTTTTTCCATCCTACCATCCATTGATCTGTGTTCGTATGCTTTAGAAATGATTGGTATTGCTTAGCAATAGAATGGCAATTCTCATGGAGAGAAGATGAAATTGAAAACGTTCCCAATATGCTGACATGTAATTTCAAAACAACCAGCTCTAGGATACATTTGTTTCTCCCCTGGAGTGCTGCAAACTGAATGCTGCTGGACATGGAGCACAGGCGCAGCTGGACTGTGCTCCTTTAGACCTGCCTCTAATACCAGGACTACTCAGAGAGCACAGCACCATTCAAAACATGACTGAAGCATTTGCATTTAGAGCATGAATCCCTTTCTCCCTTCCTAATGCAGCAGGACAACCCAATGTCCTTGGTACATCCCTGTGGGAACATCTTGGTGATCCCCTTCATCTGCTCCAACCATAGCCTCTCCCTGGATGCAGTGGTTCCCGTCTGCTGTGACTGCCTTTGTACCTAAAAAGAAGGAGTTTGGGCAGGAGTCCCTTTGGCCACAGAACTGGTGCTGTCATTGTTAGGAAAACTAGACAGCAGGTGAAGGATGTGCACTAACTGCTTTATGGCTTTTACACGTCTCCCTCAGCCAAAAGTGCTACCAACCCCTAATCTGCCTTCCTGACCACTATGAATGGGAAAGAACTTAACTCTAATGCTGAGATGAATGATAGTGTGCCCATAAGGCAGTGGTGGTGCTGGGAGGAGCTAATGCCGTTAATTAATTATCATTAATGTGCAAATTATTGGTTAAAGACCTTTTATAAAGAAGTGGTTTATCTCTTATTCATCTCAATTTTCTGCCTTTTCTGTAGCAGGAGAGGAGAATAATGTGAAGTTTTTGTCATAGTGGCTTTCCTTTAAAAACATGTTTTCTGTACCTTTTTGTTCCCTATATTTTTTCTCTTTGTGTAGCAGTGTGCTAAGATTGGGAAAGGATATATGGAGACATAAATAGCATATGGGAGAGAGAATACTAGACAGAAGACAAAAGACTGTTTCACATGAAAATTTTTGCTGACTGTAATGGACACACAAAATTACTTCCTTTCAAAATCTGTAGACTGAAAAGGGCTTTAAAAATACGCCACTTTAAAAATATTGATTCTTTTCTCCCAATTTTGTTATCAATGTTGCCAGGGATGCATTTGTGTAATAATGACTTTTCGAACTATAAAATCCTGTGAGAAGCAGCCTCATCTGATCAGAACTACTTCTGAGAAAGGTAGATAATGTCTTTATTGGGCTCAGGTTCCTATGTCCCCAGCTGTCACTTTCAATAAACATGTCTCAGATCAAATCTTACAGGGTGTGAAATGCAGAAATAGTAAAGGACGTGAAATAATCACTTGGTTACTTTTGAATATAACCCATCCACATGAAATATTGCATTGCAACAAGTAAAGAAGGGGTAACATGAAGGCAGTTACGTTTTTTTAATAAATGAGCATTAAGGTACATGAAAGCAATATGAGTTATATTTGCATGGAAAGCAATATTATCATGCAGAGTTACACCACAAATACCAGATATGTATTTCTTCTCTTTACATCAAGGTATGTTTAAAGAATCTTTGACACATGAAGCTTGCTTAGACAGCCTAGAGCCTCAAGCAGCATAGAAATGCCTCTTTGCCATTAAGCTGTGTCAAATCTTATCACAGACTGTGTGACTTGTATTTTTTATGAGGCATGAATATAAGCTGAAATTTTCTGTCTGCAGTTCTAGCATGTTGATACATTTCTGCACAAAGAGCTATGTTGTTGTCCCAGTTTTAAAAGACAGGTATGTGCTAGGGAAGAGCAGGGCCTTTCCTCGAAATGGAGCTAATAAACCCCTCCCTCTGAATGAGTATAAAGTTGGAATTAAGGGGCTGTCAGACAAAGATACGGGGATAGGAATAACAGTTCTTTCCTAGTATATCTAACAAGACAAACCAAACAACAACAACTATGAACTTAATAAAAAACAGAGCAGTAACAGTTTCAGCCCTCCTTGGCCGCAGGCTCCCTTGCCTGTGCTGCAGTTACCAGCGGTGGGGCAGGTCCCGCACAGCTGCAGGAGTGCTGGGGGTGATGTCCCAGGTGGGAAAGGGATGGAGGAGAGACTTTTGCTCATGGTGTTGGTCCCGGTTCTCAGCAGGGTGCTTGGAGATCGCAGGCTGAAGCAAGAAGGCAGCAGTGCGGGGATCCAACAGAAGAGAATGTGGCTCCCGGTGTTGGGATGGCGAGGGTGGGGGGAGCAGCAGCGACCCTTCGACTCCACGAGCAAAGGAGTGCTGAGCCAGTGCCTCCCCCTCCCTTTACTTGCTGCTGATCTCACGGTCTTCCCCGTCTCCCCTTCCCCCTGTCACTAGCCATCAGCACTAGGACCTAGCCATCAGGGCTTTCTTAGCATGTCAATGGGAAAATTCCATAGAGAGGAAAAGGAAAAACCCAGCCCCCAACAGCTGTGATTCAGGAGTCCCAAATCCTCTGAAGAGACAGGAAATAAATCTCCTGTGGTTTGTGCTCTTTAAACATTCCTCAGGACATTTAGTAAAAAGTCAGGTGTGAAACAAACCACTGTGGGCCCTGTCAATTTACACAGAGTCACCTCCTATACTTGAACTCTATTAAAGATGTATCTGATTACATTAATTAAAATCACATTTCTGCTGCACACGTTATAGTCCTGCTGCTTTTCAGGTGAGGGTAGGAAATTGTGCACAGGGCTTTGCACAGATGCACTTTTGCCTTTTATTTGTACCCCTACTGACTCAGTTGACACAGGGTAACCTGCAGGTCTGAGCTCTGTGGTCAGCTGTGACAGTCCTGCCTTCTGTGTGCTTCCAGACCTTTCAAGATGAAAGATGTTAAACGGTATAAATAAATTGGTCACTATATTATTATGGGATCCTGAGCAGGGAGTCTTCCAGGGATAAAGGAATGAAAACTAGACTCTCCTGAGCTTGCAAATGAAAAAGATGCCACCTGAAGAGTTGGAAAATCCACACCAATCTGCTGAGGAGCTGCAGAGTAGGTTTGCCTGACACTGCCATTGCCACTGGAACTGCTACTGAACATCTGAAATTTAATGTAAGTGGCTGAGACCTTTTAACACAAATTATTGCTATTCATACGGAATTGCATAAAATGCTTTGAAATGAAAACTAATTGAAGCTAAAGGGAGCTGCAAAATAAACAAATGTATTCTATTCCTTACTGAAAGGATTGCTCTGGTTTTTTGGTCTCATTTGAGTTCTAATTCAAAGTTTTGTTTAACTACAATTGCTATTTTTAAACCAAATTTCAGACAGCATTTTAACAGGCATTGAAGTGTTGAGCATATTGTTTGTGTAGGCACAAGCCACAAGAAGCATCAAATGAATTCCTGCTGGTGAGGAAAGCAGCTTACATGCAAAGCAGCCAAGGACACTTGGCTGTGACAAAAATGGAAGCATATCATCAGACAACTCGAAATTGGATGTTTTCCCCAGCTGAAGGTATGCAATTCCCTCTCCCTTTTCCTACAGCAGCTCCATGTTGATTCAACAGATTTGATTTATGTAGAGTGGCATTTGCCATGTTTCTGTGTCCTAGGTTACAATGTAAAGGTGTGCCCAAAACTATGTATTGTATCACCATCTGTTGAAACCAGGTGGGGCAGTGTTCTTTATCTTTTCTACAACCCATCCTTCCTCCAGGAAGATATCTTCTGTTAATGGGCTATTGAGTCCCACTCTATGACTGATGAAATTACATTATCCCATTGTGAGATGCTTCACCCAGGGGGAGGAGCCAAATATTTCCCACCTAGATAAATACTAAGATTTGGAACACCAAGGCAGCCCTTCCCACAGGTTTCCAGAGGACAAGAGCTAGCAGGCCTTTCTACACAATCACTGCTTCAACAAGACCCCTTCATCTGACTGCTACCACCACCCTAACTAGAAGGTTGTCAGGTTGTATTCTGACGCTGTCAGTGGTTTTCTTTTGCACTGTTGAATGTATTCATTTTTCCTCTCTCTTTTTTTTATTTTTCCTATTAAATTGTATTTCTGACTTGGAGTCTCTCACTGGTTTTGCTTTCAAACCATTACATTGTGCACATTGTGCAACTTTTTAACCACTGTCCTGGGTCCTATAGATTAAGGAAGGTCTTTTATTCAAGATCTAGGTCTGCTTATCTTCAGCCATCAGATGTGATTTTGGTGCATTCGATTGATATACTCAGGTATTTTCTTCTGTGTTCCTGGCTTCATGGTTCTGTCCTAAACAATATGTTTTTCCTATCTTGAGGAGCTATGATCTACCTCACTTTAGTTGCTGAGATCTAGGTTTCTCAGCTGATTTTCCTTCTGGGGAAAGTGAAGCAGTGGATGCACAAGTGGATGTCTGTCCTTTCAGGAAAAGTGAAAGGATTAACGAAAATGAGAAAAGAGAAGGAGAAAGACATCATATTTATTTTGTACAGTCTGTATTTGATCAAAACAGGTACAGCCACCATTGAATGTAAAAATATGGCATAGAAATAAGCAAGTCAGTCTTTGGTCCAAACTGAAGAGTTTCCACAAACAGGGCAAAGCAAATATATGAGAAAGATATTGAAGAGAAGATATTATTTTAATCCTAGGAACATTAATCATGCTAAGAAAAGGATACCAGAAAGATAATGCCATAGAGCTCAAGCCATGTATTAAACAAACTCCCCAACACATGGCTGAAGGTACCACTCTTCAGAAAAGCAGATAAAGATGATTTCCAGGGCAAGATGGGTAATCTAGCCATGGGCACAGAAATGCTTTTTGTTCAGAAGTGAAAACATGAAAACAAAGATTTAGGAAACAAGAGTCATTGTAGACTTTGAAAGGCACACAGGAATGTTAAATTCTTTCCGGATTTTCCTTAAATCCCAAACAAGGGTCCAAATCATGTGTATGCTTTTATATGAGTTCAGTCTTATTAATCATGTTCCCACACAACACGAAATTGAAATGACTAGAAAGTTGAGAATAAGTGTGGGGAGCTTTTGCCAGTTTGGCTTTTGCCATGCCTCCTTTCTTCACTTTGATATGATGGCTTAGAGGTTTCAGAAATAATTGTGAAAAAAATCATCCTTCCATTACCTCACTGCTGTAGGACAAGTATTTGATATAGGTCTGTGTATCTTCCTGGATTCTCCTTTTCTGGAAGCATTGCTGAATAGTTCAGGACTGTCTTAACTGTATTTACCTTGGGATAACTCACCAGCACAAAGTACACATAAAAAAAACAAGTGTTACTGCTGAGAAGAAAAATATGAGCTATTGTCATTGTCAGTTTACAGAGGTACCTTCTCCAATAGCCCAAATTCTTCCTTGGTCCCATAATGTGTAAGGTTCAAGCTCATGCCAGCCTATTCAGTTGAGAAAACCCTGCCTCTGTCAGCAGGGGTGTCATAACTTTAGGATGAAATACTGGAACAATAGGGCCAGTAGAGAAAAGCCTTACAGCTTTCTGGCAGGAGACCTTGGACATTTTGAAATCCCTTCCAGAGTTATTATGGGATTATTCCAGAGAATAAACCCATAGCCACTGGGTGTGATAACTAATGCTGCTGAGCAAGAAAAACAGCAGGGAGCTAGAAGACACTGCTTGCTGCAGAGGAAGAAAAAGAAGCATGGAAAGCCACAGGCATTTGCTCATAGCTGAGCAAATGAGAGCCTATCCAAGAGCAGCCAAAGGGAACTGATCACTACCAGACACTAACAAAGAGGGCAAAATAACACATTCCCATCCCATTTTCTCCAGGGATCCGAAGTGTTGTAAGTCCTATTATGTGCATTGCTGCCAAACTTCAAATCAAAATCGATTGATCAAATTGATTAGTTCTTTACCGAAAGAAATGGTGTCACTGAGTTTCTTTGTCTGTGCCAAGTGCTTATTTTCTTTTTCTAAGACCATGGTCAGGCCTCTTTGTTATCTCCAAAGCATGCCAGCATCCTACTCAGCTTTGAATTTTCACCTCTAAGGGAATCTGAGGCACAAGCTGTCATACTATGAGGCAGATGCTGGGCTCTGGAGAAAACCAAGGCAGTATCTCACATCAGTTGCTACCACAAGGTGAATGTCATGATGGACACTTACCATTGGGGTTCTTCAGGCTCCTCCAAGTAACTCTTTCTTATAATTGCCTTACTTTTGGTTGGGGATCACCTTCTCGTGGCCCAACATGCACTGCTGGCACTGCCTGTGGGACCTCTGGCACTACCAAGATCTGGGGCTTGAAATATTTGCCAGCCATGGTCACAACAAGCCCATCTATCCTCATTTGGCGCCTGGCCTTGTGGCTATACCAACTCTGAGACATCAGGTTTGAGCCCTGATGTTTACACAGAGCGGTGGATGCATCTCCTTAGAACATGACATGGCTGGCTGGGTTGCTTTCAGTTCCCTCCTGGGTCCCCACCCACAATGCCAACAAAGAACAGGTAGCTTTGTCCTGCAAAGCAAAAGCACTATGAGTACAAGGTACAAGCCTCAGTGCAGATGCCTCACTTGCTGCATCTGTATCCAGGTGCAGTACAAGTGTTTAAGGAAAAGAGAAGAGTGTAACAGAATTAGATGTGAACCAGGCGAGGAAATGCTCTGAATGCCAAACACTTGTCTCAGCGTTAGCGTAGACAAAATGGAAAACATTGCACACGTAGCCTGATGGAGGTATTGATGCTCTTTGCTTTACCAGACCTGCATAAAGAGCCAGGAGCTCCAGTCCCTCTCTCAAAGTCCCAGTGGTGTGGTACAAGAAGGTCTTTATTCAGATGAGTCCTTGGGCCATGTCGCTTGGTTGAGAGCAGTGCTATATCACTGCTCCTGGACACCCCTGCAGCAATGGGTAAGGGGAATGTTTCTTACCTCCCCTGATGCCCAGTTCCAGTGTAAAGCACCATTTTACTCCAGACCATCTCATTTTGTCATTTATTGTTGCATCTGTTTGTTGTTTGGGGTGATAGCAAGTAAAGACGCAGGAAAGGCCTTTGCAGGGGTTTCCCAGAGATGTTTATTGCAGCCACATGTATGCACCATCCATGGTTCAGAGAACAAAGGCCCCAGGGGCTAAGAGGGTCCAGGTTAAATACATGGGATGAGTAGGTGGGGAAGAAGCCTCAGAGACCAATTACCAGGGGACATGGGATGTCACAAGGGTGGGGTTAGGGCAAAGGGCCAACAGGGAAACAGGAGTGACCGAAAGGCTGATGGACAGGGAGAGGGCACAGGGCTGGGGCCTCTCATTTTCCCTAATTGGGAATGCTTTTCTGGGTCTCCACAATTTATGGCTATGCTTTTGAATCTTACTCCTTCTCCCTCCTTATTGCTCCAGGTTTATTTCTCAAAGGCAGAGACAAAGGCATATTGCATTTGGACTGCCTTTGGCAGGGGCACGAACACAGCTGTTTTTCTAACAGTCAGAGAGAGGCAAAGGAGATGCAGGTTAGCAGGATCCCCTTTGCTTTCCAGTCCCTTTCCCTGCTGGAACAAGAGACAGGAACTGGAATAGCTCAGTGTTCGACAGCTGCCACTCTGGCTCACCATTCTCACCAGGGTGTAACTATCTTTTCCCAGTAAAGGTAAAAAATAACTCACTGATCAAGTCCTTTTCCCAATATCCCTCATACTGAAATGATGCAATGACTATCTGGAAAAGTCTTCTCATTACAGGTGACCCATTATGAAGGTGCTTCAATTCAAATTGGCCCAATGACATTCACTGCATTTTTTATTTACTGAACACTGGAAGTAAATGCATATTTGTGTTATTCAGACTGGAATCGTACTAAAGAGTTGGGGAAAAAAAGATCATAGCACTAATGCGAATAAATTGAGCCTCTGTCACTTTTAATACAAAGAAATTATTATTACACAAGATATTATTTTTCACTTATTCACTTTTAGTAACGGAGCAATCCACAATAAAACCTGTTCTTGTGTTTGCAAACATCTGAACAACTCTTTTGAAAACTCCAAAATTGCTTACAGTGCATGCAGTCTCACTCTTTCTTCTCCATTCTTGCATGTGCCTTGTGATCTGGACAAATAATTTCACACACAATTTCACAGTTCAGTCATCCTGATTCTGAAAAGAATCCAGCTATACTTGCTATTTCTGTTCCATAAATTTTCTGTTCATTTTCCTTTAATTCTAATGCTCTTAACTCTTCCTCAGGGGGAGATTTTTCCTTGCATAGCATTGAAGTCAGATGCATATTGTTCATAGCAAATTCCTGGACACAGTCTGGCTTGCTGGTAGCAGAGTGAATGGGCTCTCAGAACACAAGAAGTAACTATAAGCTAAGAATGATGCACACTGGTAGCCCTCTCTCACTACAGGCCCTGGTAAAAGCTCTGGAAAAGCAGTGATACAGGCAGGCTGTGGGTGTGTCATGCTTGGCTTGGTTTCTCAGCTCCAGGGAGATCCTCCTGAGCTCTGACCCATGGGAACATGCTCAGGGCCAGTGGGTGTTCTTCACTGGGAATGGGGCCTGAGCCCAGCACTGGCTGTGCCCTACCCTCACCCCTGCAGTGTTCTTTTGGAAAAGCCCAAAATCAATTTTTTCTTAATTAAATCAGATACCTCAAGAAGCCAGGCCCTTTACTTCTTGCTTCCCCTAATTGACTTCACTATTCCTACTTCAATTGATTAATTGATTTTTCAAAGCATTTACCTAACTATAGCTTTTTAAGTAAATCCACAGTGTAGCTGGATAATTACAGTATAAGGGATCTGGTTGTGTCAGAGCATCTAAAAACAGTGCTGCCTGAAATCATAAAATAGCTAGTTTGGGGATGCCTTCTTTTTTCTAGTCAAAAGACAAGTTTACTGGGCCCAGTAAACAGCCTTTAGAGTCCTGAAAAACTGGCTGTTGATGACTCTACCAGGAAATGAATGGAAGAATGACAAAATTCAGCAACTCAGAAGCACATGCACGTTTACCAAGTAAAATCATTAGCTGATGTTATTTTAAAAATGAGTTTCTGTAAACACACAAAAAGTAGATTTTTCTGTCTCAAGAGGCTGTAAGTGCTGGCATGAGCAGATATTGTCCACTTCATTCTCTTTATCACTGCTTTGCTCAAAAGTCCCACCAGCAATTATAGAAAGGAAATCCACAATAAAATAAGTCTGTGCTTTGAAAAACTTTTGAGATCAACTGCAGCCTTTGACTGACCGACACCTTGTCAACTGGACGGTGGCACTTAGTGCCACATTCTCTCTTCAGTTTTGATTAATTCCCCAGGAGCTTTTGTGGGAGAAGTACTGCTGTGACTGTGAATCTTCTGCAGCTTCTGATCTTCTTTTCCCCATGTTTTTATACAAGAATGTGATAAATGATGATACTGATCCCTCTGAGACTTAGTATCATATCTTCCTGGCAGCCCTGCTAGTCTTCTGCTGGCAATTGATCACTAAACAACACTCTCAACCATCTGTCTCCTGAGCAGTGTCCAAATCTGATGATATAACAGTATTTTTTCTGAAGTAACTCTTTGGCATGTTCTCCTGTTGATATATCTAGGTTAGGCCAAGTTACAGTACTCCTCTGACATTTGGGAAGGAGAAATTTTTTTTCTGTTGAAAACTGCCCAGGTGTTCTCATTATCTTACTTTTCTTCTCAGATGTCTGTGAACTATGAGTTTGAGTGTCAATGACTATTGCAGTGATCAGTCATTGTGAACAAAGGAATGACATCCTGACTGATGTCACCCCAACTAGAACAGTTCTACAGGACAGACAGAGAGATGGCCTTTTGGTGGTAATTTCTAGGAAGCAGGAGCTTGGTCAGATTCTCACTTCTGCATGTTTTCAGCATCCACAACAGCTATGCCAGTTTCCTTGGCATCTCAAAAATGTCAGCCAAATAATTTCTCCAAGTATTTCTGATATATATCTATTCTTTAAGCCATTTGATGTATAGAACAGCTGTGGTCTGCTATGCAAATGTAGGGCAAAAAGGGCTGATGGGCAGGTAAGGAAACTTGTCAAACTACTTTACCCAGCTTTCCTCTTGCTGTGGATTTATTGTGCACCTAAAGATTCTGATTTTGTTCTGCCAGTATAGGAAGTATTCAATAAAATGGCTAAAATTAGGTCAAAATATGTATCTAAGTTTCTATGTATACAGAACAATAAAAATGCTGGTGGTGGTGATGATAAAACCTATTTTCACAGTCCTAAGTATGGCAACTCAATTGACTTCTTCCTGCTCATTCTTTTAAATGCCATGAGATAATACAGCTTTTTCTATTTGTTGAT
Source organism: Oenanthe melanoleuca (assembly GCF_029582105.1). Classification (NCBI taxonomy): domain Eukaryota; kingdom Metazoa; phylum Chordata; class Aves; order Passeriformes; family Muscicapidae; genus Oenanthe; species Oenanthe melanoleuca. The sequence goes on from NC_079334.1 coordinate 12,870,215, forward strand.
AAAATCAAAAGGTTTGCAGAGCTCCTCAGGCTCCCTGTACAAACAGTGCTATTTCTGGTCCCTTCCCTGCTAATGGCATAAAACCTCAAAGAAAATGACATCAAAGTACTGACTTCATAGGACTTCCCTGATTTCTGTCAAAATCACATTTTTTTTTTCCAACAAAGAGAGGAATTTCATTACAGTGGGTCCCACAGATGCTCTACTTTCCATCTATGGAGAAATATATACATTTTTATATATCACATCTGCAGTACAGAGGAGTGGCAGATATCCTGCATGGCTTTAGATGACCTTTTTGAGCTCAGTGAGCTGTGGGTGAAAACAACTACATCAACCATTTTTGTAGATGTATAACCCAAATTTCATTATACATATAAAGGAAGCCATATAATCTGGGAACTGCACTCAGTATTAGCCATATCGGTCCAACAAAATTAAACAAAAAAAAAACCGCAAAAAACTAATGATAAATCAGAAGAAAGAATGGGAATTGTTATATGGAGGTGGAAGATACCACCAGTTTTGTTACTTCTTATGAGAACACTGTGCTTCCAGGCTGAATAATTTATCTGTACAGTCTCAGTAGGAAAATCTTGATTTTGGATTATAGGAAGATGAAAATACTATTCATAGACTGCCTAATTCAAAAGACATTGTGATGTCATATCACAAAAGAGGAGAATTTGAAATGTGTTTAATAAGAGGAAAATCAATTAAGCCAGTGTTCTTTCTAAGCATTTGTCCCGTTTTTTGAAAGATTAAACCTTTCTTTGTTTTGAATGCATGCTGTGTCTGGATGTCATTCATAGAGCTGAATAAAGAAGAAGAAACTCACAGATTACTGTGGGTTACAATTTTTGCATCAAATACCAAAACCTGTACTTTTAATTCAGCATGTTAGAGAATTTCAACTCCACCAGAAAGTCAGCTCCATTGAGTTTTGGACTCTGAAGCACTTCTCAAAGCTGTTTCCTTTTGGCATGCTAGTTGGTGGCTCATACTTAGGCCCCAAATTTTTTTCTGAGTTGGTTAAAGGAAAAGTTTTAAAAATGAATTAATTTTCCTCTCAAAAACTCAAATGTTCATGAAAAATATTTTCAAGGGGAAATTTAAAGCAATTTAGCTTTGTTGATATTAAATCTGACTATTATTAGGCCTTCTTATCTTCTCTGGGAATCCATTCAAATAAACTTTCATTCTGCTGCAGAACAAGAATGTATAGAGGTCCTCCAGATCTTAAAAATCTCATTGCCAACAGCTTGTTCCCAAAATTTTCACTCACCAGGCAGCAACAGAAGTGTGTGTTATTGATTCATTTTTCATATTTTTGGGAGCGTGCAGGTCCAGCTGTTTTGGAAAATGGATCAGCCTGTCAGGGGCTGTAGTACCATCAGCCTGAGTTGTTATTATCCTAGGACCCTCAGCTTTCCAGCAAGTTTCCCAAAGCCTCAAGGTCCTTCAGACTCCCACCTAGACTTCTGCCATGTGCCAGCAGGGAGAAATCCTCCCAGCCCTGGGCTCCTTGGAAAAGAGTTCTTTTGTTCTTTGGCACGTGTGCTGTGGAAAAAGCTTAGCCACTTCTTGGTTAAAGGATTTTTCAATGTTTTGCTGCTTTCAGAAGGACTGAACTTGGGATTAGAGGGCTAAAAGGAAGAAAAAAATGTTATTACCATCAGTAATTCATCTTTTATAACCTTAAAAATGCATCAGGAAATATTTTACCTTTGCTCTTTTCCTAAGGTGGAATTTTGGTAACAAGGTTATTGTAGTCCACCATCCACTCCAGAGAACAAATGCAATTCTACCCATTGTTTTCCCTCTTAATTTTGCCTTTTCCTTTAAAGCAAAGTGCAAATTAAAGTATTCAAAGGTTGAATATAATCAGAGTCTTATTCTCTGCTACATGAAGGACATAATCACCACTTCTTGAAAAGTCTTTCACTGACCAAAGTTTTGTTACTATGGTGACTTATGTCACCATTTGCTTTGGTGTTTGCAAAATGACAGTGTGTCAAAAGATTTAAAAAAAAAATATCCACCCATTCTGTCACTTTCCTAAAAGAGGTTTTTGTTCTCCTATCTCCTGTCTTAAGGACAACTTATAAAGGTGGAAATGGTGTTCTTAGTTTCATAATAATCCATTTGTCGTGGAAAAAGATATTTCATGTTGACAAATCCCACTCCAGCTATTTCTCTCTGGTATTTGCTTTGGCAGACACAACATTTTTCAGGGCACACAGTGTCAAGTGAGACTGCAAATCCTGAAGGGCTGGTGCAGCAAAGACAGGACAGACATTTGTACTCTAAAAAAAGGAAAATAGAAGAACAGAAAGATCTCCATTAGAAGAAGGGTTTGAGTAGTACAGACACAGACACAGTGAATCCATCTGTGTTGCAACAGGGAGATATGGGTCTGATGGCAGATTTGACAGAAGTATTGTGGCAGATCAAGTCAGGTTTTTGGTTATCCTGGCACAGGGCTGTGACACCTCTTTTGGTGTAACAGTTTTGATAACAGTGCAGGTTTTCCCTGTAAAAATGTGATGCACAGGGTAGAAGGAGTTTTACTGGTATACTATAAATATCTAGTAGAAAATATTTTTATTTTCTGATCTATGTAGCTGATGCTTAATTACAAGATGTAGGAATAGTAGTACATTTTTTATGGCAGAAAATAATCAGAAGGAGGGACATACCACTGAGCAGTCAGGACATTTTCTTAGATGTGCCTCAGCCCTGCAAAAGGCCTTGTTAAAGTCTCCTGTTTCAGCATGTCCCTGGAGATTCTGTCCGGGTTGTCCTGGCTGCAGGGTGGCACAGCCACATTGTGACCCCTGCTGTCTCCAGCCATCCTCCTTGAACTAGAATTGGATCTCCTGTCACTCTTACGTGGCCTTGGGCTCTGCTGGTCCCAGCACCTCCTGCTATCCCACAGAATCATGGAGTCACAAAGTCATCAAGGGTGGAAGAGACCTTCAAGATTCTGTCCACCCAGTACTGCCACTATAACCCCCTAAATCACTAAACCTCGTCACCCAGTGCCAGGTCCAGACACCTCCAGGGATGGTGACTCCAGCATATCTATGGGCAGCCCCTTATTGTACCTGAATCCCTGAACAGTTAAAAAAAATTCAAGTAAATAATCTGAATCTTTTCCATCTCAGCTTATTTCCTCTGGTCCTCTCATGGCAAGCATGGCAGGTGTGGCAGAGAATGGCTCCACCTCACTTCACCCTCCTTTCAGGGAGCTGTGGAGAGCGATGAAGTTCCTCCTGAGCCTCCTTTTGTCCAGACTAAAAACCTCCAGCTCCTTCAGCCCCTCGCTGGACATGTTTTCTGGGCCCTTCACAAGGTTTGTTTCCCTTTTCTGGGCAAGCTCCACCTCAATGTCCTTTCAGAAATGAGGGGCCCAGAGATGTACATAGAATTCAAGGTGGGGCCTCACCAGAGCCTAGCACAGGGGACAGTCACTGCCCTGATCCTGTTGCCACTCCATGGCTGGCACAGCCCAGGTGTCTGGCCTCTTGCCCATCTGGGCACACCTGGCCTTATGTTCAGCCATGGCCCAGCTTCAGCTTGCACCCAAGGAGGTCCCTCTACCTCAGTCACTGCTTTTTGCCCCCCCAAAATCACTTCTGCTGTGGCAGAGTACATGATGCTGTGAAAAACCCATTCCCACTCCAAATAGCTGTGGTTGCTCTGAGCATCTGCTCTCCAAGCAGCTTTTCAGCTCAGCAGAACTTTCTGACTTTTTGTTCCCAGGTTGCCTTTCAAAAATCAGCAGCCACCTTGGAGAAGGGGTGAGAGAAAAAAGCTAGTACAAAACCCAAGTATTCCTGGGCAAAATTCAGATGTCCTGCAGGCATTTTCCTCTGTCACCTCTAGCTCATGAAAGGGGCTTGTAGCCACTCAAGACTGCCAGGGCACAGAAACTGCTATGACAAACCCACCTTGATTTTTGGTCATAACACCCAGCATACTTTGTGGAGGTTGGAGATTTCTCTTCTTTAGTGACCCAGATTGTGTTACTAGGAAACTGGGAATTTTTTGGATCATCCTGTACCAAACCAGTGAGTACATCTGAGGGTGGAGGATCTTCTTAGCTACTCATGCTGCAGACAGGAAATCACCCATGTGGTACCTGCTTGCACATGCTTTCATAGATTTAAAAGTGACTGAAAAAGTAATAAGAAACAAAAGATTAGAAAACAGATTATTCTTATAGTGGGGAGAGATTAATGGAGAGTTCAGACATCAGGGCACTTAGTATTGCATTATTTTTTAATAATTTGATGGAGAAAATGGGGAGCAGGTTGGCAGACAGCAGGACAAGCAGAAGCAAGTTTTTTTTCACTTGAAAGGCCACAGAGGAGAAACAGAAAATATTTGCAATTACTACAGTTAAGAATTTAATGTTGTTGAGAAGTATGTTATATCATAATAGATATTAATATATTCTTATTTAATCTATTGGGGAATATTCATCAATGGAAACTGAGGAATTCCATTATGTGAAGTACAAAATGACATGCTGTTTTGAGGTTTTTGGAAGTCTTCCAGCCATTTTTTAAGATATTTCTGTTTAATTACATAACCAAAATACTCCATAGTACTCCATTAGTTTGATCCCATTTGTGGAATCAAACTTATGCAGGAGAGAAAAAGTCTCCTTCTGCATCAGACATTAGTATTTGCTAAAGACCTACATGCTAATATGTGTCCCAGATATCTATCTGGCAGGCTGGAGGCTCAAGTGAAGGACTTAGTGTTGGCTTCAACTCCCAGTTTACTTGGATTCTCATAGCAGATAAGATCTGATAGAGAAAAAATCCAAACTACAACTAAACAAAAAACCACTAAGCAACATCTCCGAGAAGCATCCCACCTTATCGAGAAATAGAAAGTCTGAATTGGTACAGCCTTATCTTTCAGGAAGAAGTCATTGAAATGGCATTTGGACTGTTATACAGTATATTTAATTTTTTATTATGACTATTCATGTAAAGCTTCTAAAATCCCTTTATTTACATAAAGTTTGTTGGGGAAATACACCTAAAAGTTGAAATTTATGAGTGTATGGTTTGAGTACCAGGGCTTTAGAGAGTAATTCAAGGTATTTTGTGGACAGTTTGTTATAAATAGTTATTCAACTCAGTTTAGCTGTTTAAATGAAGATCAAATGCTTGCAAGATTTCAACCAAGATCTTGGCTCCTAAAGTTAATATTCTACAAGACCATGCAGTCACAAAGGAGGGCAAGAATCTGTCTTGTGAAGAGAGCACAGTGTTTAAAAAAAATTCTTGCTTTTGAAAAGGGCTGGATTATTTGCAATTGTGACTTTCAAATTATCAGATTAAATCACAGATCAATCTGGAAATAATAGAGATTTAAAGGGACCTGCAAAGTGCAACTCTAAAAGTGCCTTGTTCTTCACAGCACATTTGCCCCACTGAATCCACTGTTGCATTTTTTAGGATTTCATAGATTTTTTAAAAAATATATATATTTTAAATCAATGCTTTAACAAAAGAAAGTTAAATAGAAAAACAGAAAAAGAGTTCCATCTCCTCTCCAAAACATTCACGTGAGGAATTTCATCTACATTTTGCCAGAAGTGTTTTTCAAGAGCATATTTTGTAAATAAAATCACTACTTCAACAATAATATGACTGTAATTTCTCTTTAGGCAAATGACATTGGAGAAATGTTATTAATGCTGAGACAAAACCACGCTCTTTAAATATAAGGAGACAGTTTCCAGAGCAATTCCTTCTGTATATTTGCACTTCCAGCTGCCTCAGCTCAGCTTGTTCCTCCTCATTGTTTTTCCCAAAAATATTTTAGTCACAGTCCAAGAAACATGTGAGAAAAATCTGAGGGAAAAAGAAATTTACCCTCTCAAGTGAAAATCATTAAACTAGGGACTATAGTAACAATAATTTTCAGAATTATACAGCATGGGGCAGATGCAACAAAATCATTTATGTTTCTAATTAATATTAACCTATTTCTTTTGCATTTATTAATTCCAAGGCTGTTCACATTCGACCCCCTTCTTTGTCAGGTAAAACCAGGTTTGCTAGCACTTGTCATGGCTAAGTGCCCAAATCACAATTTTACAAGTTACAAGGAAAGAAGGGAGGAGCCCCAGGGCCATGCAGCACTTCGGTGGCCAAGGCAGGAACATAAACAATGTCCTGCTAGTAGCAGAGCAACTCTTACCCTGTATCTCACCTCTTGTACTGCAAAAGAAAGGGGGACAAAAGATCCAGTTCTAACACTGCCTATATTTCATTGTGGCATGTGCTTCTGATCTGCTAAGCCAGTGGGTTGAAGGGGTTATTCCCTTCCAAAATATAGCAGCCCTTGCTTAGCACAGGCCTTGTTTCTGAAAGTGACATCCTGACAATATGTTCAGCACTAGTTGCTTTTTTAACAAAAGCAAACCTTCGAGGACAATAAGGAAATGCCATTCCAAGATGAATAAAATAATGCTTGAAAATATCCACGTCCTGCAAAGGGTCATTGAATCATAGAAACATCTAGGTTGGAAAAGCCTCATCTTGCTCTCTTAGTTCTGTGAAAGCATCCACCTGGGCTTGTTCTCAGTGGTTATTTGTGTATTCATGAGAGTGCTGGCCTGAGGATCTTAAATAAAGATGATTATTACTAATACAGCAAGTATCATATACATTCTCAAATGAATATTTTGAATGTTGTACAAGGACAGTGTATCCTGTTTTCTCTAATTGAAGATTTATGATTTTCAGGAAACTGCTGTTATTGTATAGCCTAAACAAGCCTGACCTTCCACAGCAGTATCATTGAGCAGATGGTGTGAAACACTGTTTGACATCCTAATCTGACTCAAAGCTGTAAAATCATGCATCCATAACAGTAACTTCTTGTATAAAAGCTGTACTGAAAAGTCCTGCTTTTTCCTCACAGCCATAGGACAGCCATGCATATTCCATCAAGGGAATGATACCTCTAAAAACACAACTGGGGAGATCATAGTCTTAGTAGTCTGCAAAATGTGGCTTTTTAAATTTAAAGCAAGCATGAGAATTTGGTCTTACAACATTTTCTTACTCCTGTAGAAACTAGGGAAGTCAGTCAGTACTTAGTTGGAAGCCAGGTTCAGAGAAGGGGATGTTAGCTTTTAAGCAGTAAAATCTGAGTCATTTGGAAGCTTTGTTAGTATCTTTTTAGGTTCTATCTTTTGTCTAGAATATACTGCATATACTGCATTCACTGCATATAACTATATACCACATATAACTACATATAAAATACAGTAATATATCTACATGATATAGAGTGGTACAAAATCCATATACTAAATTAAAAATCAAAATAACCAGAAAACATATAATTAAGTGAAATAACAGTTTGTGGCCCTATGAATAGTTTGTGATAATAGATTCTGATACAGAATAGATTTTGACGGCAGTATATAAAAAATGTTAAATAATCCTATTAATAATTCTATCTATTGGCACACAGATGGTAACAACAGTCCATAGATGACTAGCTGAATAGATGAATTCCAGTTTCAAAATCACACTCCAGATTTCTCCTCTATTGCAATTTTCCTGCTCTGAACAGCAGTAATTACTGAAACCCACTCTGTTAAAAGAGGAGCAGCTTTCTTCGCCACACTTTCTCTTGCTTTACAGACCCCTTCAAGTCCTTCCCTTGTCCTTCCTACCACTCCGTTGCTTTGCACTGATTTGCTTACCCATACCCCACCTTGATATCCATAGCCAATTTTCTTGGCCTTGCATTACCTGCTCCTCCTATGATTCCCAAGGCCTTGTCTATTCCTCCTTCCCTTTGCCTTGCCATTCCTACCTAAGCTCGCATTTCACTGCTCTTCCTGACCATCCCTCTCTTTGTCTTGCTTTCCCACACTTTCCCTTGCCTTACAGCCCCCTGTGTGTTCTTCCCTCAACAGGCAAGGCAAGGCAAGGCAAGGCAAGGCAAGACTAGTCTAGGCAAGGCAAGACAAGGGAGGTGATGGGAACGCAAAGTCAGGCCGGAAAGTGAAAGAAGGGCAGGCCAGGGAAATATCTCGTATTACCCTGCTTGCCCACTCTCCACCTGGCCTTTCCTAACCCTTTCTTCTCTGTCTTTGCCTTGCCTTTCTTTCTTCTTCTTTCTGCCGTTGACTTGTCTCGCCTACCCATCACTGTGCTTGCCTTCATCTGCCCTGCCTTGCCCACAGTTTCTGGGCCTTCTCTTGCCTACTCTATTGCCTTTCTGTGCCATTCCTCTCCATCCTTTGCCTTGTCATGCCTTGCTACCCGTGTCATGCTTTGCATTGCCATTCATACCCATCTCCTGCCTTTAACAGCCTAGGCCTCTCTTCCCATATCTTGCCTCCTCTTCTCTCCCTCTCCTTCATCTAACCATGCCTTTCCTAACCTTCTCTTGCCTTGCCCTACCAATCCTCCTGCTCTGCAATTGTTTTGCCTTGCCTTTACCTTAATTTCCTTTATTTGCCTTGCCTACCCCTACCTTGCCTTGCATACTCCAACCTAGCATTGCCTTACTGGCTGCTTCCCCACCTTGTCTTTCCCTTCCTACTCCTCACTTTCCTTGAATGGTGTTGCATACCCATCCCTTGCCTTGAGTTCCCCTTTCTTTTCTGTCCATGCCTTGCCTGTCCTGCTCTTCCTCTGATCTGCCGTCCTTGCGTACCACTCACTTTTCTTTCCTACGCTTTCTTTGCTTTGTCAGGAATTGGTTACAACTCCATTGCTGTGCTCTGCCATTCATTGCCTAGCACTCCATTACTTCCCCTTGCTCTGCCCTGCCTAGTTGTGCCTTGTATATCTATTCTCTGCCTTGAATTGCCTGCCCTTTTGTTGCCTGGCTTTGCTTGGCCTAGCCCTTCCTGTCCCTGCCTGGCCTACCCATCACTGGGCATGTACCTTCCTATGCCCAGCCCTGCCTACAATATCTGGGCCTTCTCTCACCTGTCACTCCACTTGCTTTCCCCTCACTACTTGTGCCTTCTCTACCACTCCCTTGACTTCTCTGGAATTGCCTGCACTCTGATTGCATTGCTTTGCTGTCTGTAAGGCAAGAAAAGGCAAGGCAAAGGGCAGTGAGCACGGCAAGGGGCAGTAGGCAATGCAAAGCAAAGCAAAGAAGCTGTAGACAGGGTGGGGCAAGGGAGATGTAGGCAAGGGAAGGCAAAGCAAAGATAGACAGGAAATAAAATTAGGCAATGGTATTGAAGGTGAAGTGACATCTAATGATTCAGTCATTTGATGATGAGGTCCCATGGGGAGGGAAAGTCCAGCAAGAGATATCTTATAGCTCCTCCCTTTGCCAAAGAAACCAACTTTGGTTCTGCACATTATGTGGTCTTAGTAGGTTTCATGGCTTTTCCTAATAGGCAGTTCTATGGGCTACAGCTATTGAACTGTTGCAGTGGGAAGAAAAAAAACAAGCTGTTGAGCTATTTGTCCTGGCACCCTCAGTGCATGAGCAGTCCCAGGTGCTATTCCACTTGGATCCTCACTCTGTGAGACTGAAGGATTATGATGAGATACACAGAGCTGAGAAGGAAAGTGCAGATGTCAGGTGTGCTGATAACTCTTTGGATGCAGCTGAAGTTGTAAGCAGCAAGAGCTTTCTCAGATGGCACTTCTGTGGGCTCCATTCTTGCCAGATGTTTTCAAGTCTGCAGCCACACTCTGCAAGAGTGAAAAGATTTTCTAGGGCAAAGCAGCTCATGTCGCCGCTTGAGTGTGGTGCAAATAGGAGTTAGTCTATGGAAGGGCAAGATCAACAAAATCTTTTTGTCCTGATACAGTGGACTGGAGAGCAGTGACATTTTCAGCTTGGCTCTGCACGTGGGGAGGTTGAGGCCAAGGTGGGTGCTTTTCCTTCTTTTGCAAGCCGACAGCGCCATTGTGTGGTTGTTTTGATGGTTGTTTACTTCTCAGTTCTACATACCTTTACATTCTACCTCTCTTGCAATCTGACTAAATGGAAAGGTTTTTGGCTACATCTCACACAATCAAATGCACCAAAACAAGGAGTTTAAGAAGTAGGTGGACACTTGGAAGTCTGGGAGAATGAAAAGGTGTGATGCTTCATAAGGCTGAGAAAGAACCCATGGACAGCCAGGCCTGTGTGCACAGTGTACAGGCTGCATGAACAGCATGGTTGCCACTTGCTTGCCTGCTGAATTCATGTTAGCAGTTGTGAGACTGAATGTCAACAACAACTACCTGTGCTTTTTCTTCTACAGCTTTTTTTTTACCTGATCCTGTTTCAGACGTTGGAAAAAGACCTACAGAAGTGGAGAAATGCGACAGCACATATATGTCAGAAGGAAGGTGTGTAGTCCCATTATGCTGTGCACAGTTTTGGGGTTGCTAGAAGAAGAGGGTAATTTAGGAGCACCTTCTGTCCTGACACTTCTCTGTGAGATAGAGCTGCTGGGACTTGGCAACACTGAAGGTGTGTGAAAGTGATTGTGCTGTGACTATCCCTCTTTTCACAGGGAACAGGGAAGGTCAGCAAATGCTTTCTATTCTGGCACATCTCTCAGTCCAAACTGCAGCTGGAAATGCATCGTTTAAGCGGTGGACTCTGCCACTTTGAGAGACTGTGCTGATGTGTATCTATATACACACTATATACTATATATAGTTAAGAAGGAAAGTGCAGATCACTAAGTGTGTTTTGCCTAGTTTACAGCCTGCAAGGGGAGAATTAAGTCCAGCATTGTGTTGTTGGACTTTTTCTTTGCAAGCAACTGCTGGCTGTTTTGAAGGGATTCAAGATCAGCTGAGCATGAGAGCGTGGGGTGGTACATAGAGCTTGTGGGAAAGTACATATCTCCAGGGAGTAGGATGCAGCACAGTAGGTGTGAGTTACCTGTTGAGCTTCTCCCACAGAAAAAGTTCTAAAAGAAAGAGGCTGTGCTGGAAATTGCCTTTTTCTTTTGCAGCCTACAAAGTGCACAGACAGCAAGGCAACGATTCCTCTTCCTTCCCAGCTAGCTGCAGGTTCACATTCTTTCAGCCTCTAAGAGCCACTAACTGCTCCTGCACGAATGGTGCTGGGCCAGAAAAGTGGTTGGCTTTTTCCTGGGCACTGTCAGTGCTCATCAAAACAACCACACAATGGCGCTGTCGGCCTGCAAAAGAAGGAAAAGCACCCACCTTGCCCTCAACCTCCCCACGTGCAGAGCCAAGCTGAAAATGTCACTGCTCTCCAGTCCACTGTATCAGAACAAAAAGATTTTGTTGATCTTGCCCTTCCATAGACTAACTCCTATTTGCACCACACTCAAACGGCAACATGAGCTGCTTTGCCCTAGAAAATCTTTTCACTCTTGCAGAGTGTGGCTGCAGACTTGAAAGCATCTGGCAAGAATGGAGCCCACAGAAGTGCCATCTGAGAAAGCTCTTGCTGCTTACAACTTCAGCTGCATCCAAAGAGTTATCAGCACACCTGACATCTGCACTTTCCTTCTCAGCTCTGTGTATCTCATCATAATCCTTCAGTCTCACAGAGTGAGGATCCAAGTGGAATAGCACCTGGGACTGCTCATGCACTGAGGGTGCCAGGACAAATAGCTCAACAGCTTAGTTTTTTTCTTCCCACTGCAACAGTTCAATAGCTGTAGCCCATTGAACTGCCTATTAGGAAAAGTGTTTAAATTCACTGAGACCACCCAATGTGCACATCCAAAGTTGGTTTCCTTGCCAGAGAGAGGAACTATAAGTCCATCTCAAAAGAAATAGCATCCTCTCCCTTTAAAATACAAAGCCTTCAGGGGCTGATCTCATACAAAGATGCTGGAACACTGTTACTGGGCATTACTAGCCTACGGCACTAAGCCAGCTGCACACCAAGACTCAACATAGCTGCTTACCTTGTCCAGAAGAAGTCTACTGCCAGAATTTCAGACAGCCACATCTAAGAACAGAAATCCACATGCCAGATTGAATCTCTCAGGAGACTCAAAAGATAGATACTAACTCCCTAACTGTCCAAACTGAAGCAGTACTTCCACACCAAATGTGCAGGGCAGAAATGTACCCTTGACCCTCACTATGCATCTTCTTACCTCCACCTCCAACACTGGGGCTACATGCTTTTCTTCTCATTGCCATTCTTGTTCAGGGCCTAACCCAGAGAAGATTGCATACCACCCCCAGTGTTGAAAAATGCTGAAAAATTGCTCCCACACATAAGATACCAGTACAGAAATGTCTTGCTGGATTTTACCTCCAAGTGGTACCTGCTCCACCAACACTGGGACAATGCCCTTTACTTCCCAAGGAAAAGCACACTGAGTCACTTGGCCTTGCCTTGCTTTCAGTACCATTGCCTACATTTTCCTAGCTTATCCTTGCTTTGCTTCCCTTGTTTGTATCTCTCTTATCTTGCTCTTTTGATAACTTCCTTACTTTGCTTTGCCTTGCCTACCACATCTTTGCTTTGCCTTGCTTTGTATTGCCATGAAGGCAAGGCAATGTAGTTGAAGTATAGACAATTCTAGGAAAGTCAAGGGAGAGGTAGGGAGGGCAAGGGAGTGAAAAGCAGTTGGATTGTCAGGTGAGAGAAGACCCAGAAGTAGGCAAGGCTGGGCATAAGAGGGTAAGCCCAGTGGTGGGTGGGCCTGGAAAGGAAGCCAAGGCCAGGCAAGAAACAGGCGGGCAAGTCAAGGCGGGGAATGGGTCTACAAGGCAATGTAAATCAAGTGATGGGTAGGCAAGGAAATGCAAAAACATGGAAGGGTTGATGAGGCAATGCAAAGCAAGGGAGGGATAGAATAGGTAAAGCAGGCAAGGGGGAGGAAGGCAAGGCCTGGGAAGGAAGGAGTAGGCAGGTCTAGGCAGGGACTGGATATGAAAGACAATGCAGGTTAAATCTGTCAAAGGGTTTGCACAGCAAGGCATGTAAAAGATAGGCAAGGACATGAGAGTCATAGGAGAAGCAGGCAAGGCAAGACATGGGAATGGTGGGCAAGAGAAGGCCTAGAAATTTTAGGCCAGGCAAGAATGCTTAGGCAAGGGAAGGAAGGGGTAGGCAGAGCAAGGTGGTGGAGGTAGTGGATTAGTTGTAAGGCAATGCAAGAGAAGGCAAAGGTCAACAGGGCAAGGCCTAGGGTGGGTGTGCAAGGCAAGCCATGGTTGGGGAGGCGAGAAAAGGCAAATCAAATGAGAGGCTTGCAAGGCAAAAGCAGGGGGGGAAAAGGGGGTCTAGAAGTCAAGGTGAGGAATGGGTGGGCAAGGTAAAACAAGGCAAGAGAGTAGTAGGAAGAGCAAAGGTAGGACATAGAGGGGTTGGTAAGGCTCCAAAGTAGGGGCATGCACAGCAAGGAGGAGACAGCGAGGTGAGGCAAGGCAAGGCAAGGCTGGCAAAGAACAGATAGAGAATTCAAAAATGTGTAAGAAAGGTGATGCAATGGAGTTTAAGGAAGGACAGAGAGAGGTCCTTAAGGCAGAGTGGGGTAGAAAAGGCAAGGCAAGTCAAAGAAGGGGCAGGCAAGGCAGGGCAAGAAAGGCAAAGCAAGATAAGGGTAGGTCAGTCAATATGCCATGTGGATTAGAAAGTAATGCATGACAGTGCATGGATAGGCATGGCAAAACAAGGCAAGGGCCAGGTAAGCAAGGCAATGGGTGTCAAAGGAAGAGCAGGCAAGGCAAGGCCAGGGGTAGGGGTAGGGGTAGGGAAGCCCATGTGGGGGTGTGGTAAGCAAGGGAATGGAGTGGTAGAAGGGGCAAAGAAAAGATATGGAGGGGGTGCTGAAGTTAGGCTAAATTTCATTGCAGATTATCCAGTATTCATTAATAGTGATGAATTCAGCTCAGAATGTTTGGTTTTAGTGGTCAAATCTGATTATCTTGAAGGCAGGATGAATGAAAAGAAGCTGCAGATATGAAAACAACCCATATTTTCCCAGCAAAGCTTTCTCTTAAATACAGAAATTATTCAAAAGACCCTTTACCTATTACACAAAAATCAAGGCTGACCCAAACAGCTGAAGTTACAGCAAGGACAAGCCCAAAGGCTTCTTGAGGACAGGGAAAAGGGTGGCAGACCTCCAGATTCCCTCATCACACCTGCATAGAGATGGGGATGTTTCTGCCCCACCACAGCACCAGCATCCCTGAGTCACCTCTCACTTACTGTGAGTATATCATGCCACCAACATTCCCCTGCTCCTTTCCCGATTTTTGAGACTTCCAGGTGGTCCAGAGACTTTCATAGCTGGGCAGTGGTGCTGTGCTGGACACTTTGGATCTAGCCCCTCGTGTCCTCAAAGCAGAAAAGGAGAAAGCTTTTAGGTCTGTTTGAGGTTTAACCACATAGCTTGGCTGGAGATGTGGTTTTGGTAGGAATCTCTATTTGCAGGGAACTTCCTTAATTATTTTTGGCTAAATGACATTTTATATTATTTATATTCCTTTATTTATAAAGGAAGTTTGTGTGTGGAGCCACCCAGCTGATTTTCTCATCAGCTAATCCTCTCCTGCCTTTGGCAACCTTTACATGAGAAGACAGTCTGCTCCCCAAATGAAAAACCTAATCCACCATCCTAAAAAAGCTTCCTAAGTAGTGTATTAAATGTGATGAGGTCCACTGTAGTGCTTAGCTGTCTTCCATTGAAGGGGAGGCCAGTCCTAAGGAGCCATCACAGCATCAGGAAAAGAAGCAGCAGCATTTTCCTCTTTACCTCACTCTGATCATATGCAGGATTTACCTGCCAGGGCAAAGTGCTGGTGGGGAGAAGGGCGCGTTCTCATCCCTGGCTCTGCCTAGCAGTTTTTTAGATCTTGTGGGACAAGATCCTTTCTCAGAAGACCTTGATTCTCACAGAATTCTCACCAAATCATTTAGGTTGAAAAAGATGTCCAAGATCATGGAATCAAACCTTTGACCAGTTACCTTGACTACTAAACCATGGCCCTGACTGCCCTGTCAAGTCATTTATTGAACATTTCCTTGGGTGGTGACTCCACCGCCTCCCTGGGCAGCCCATTCCAATGACTGGCAACCCTTTCCATGAAGGAATTCTTCCTGATGTCCAACCTGAACCTCCCCTGGTGCAGTGTCCTTCCTCTCCAAAGTTAAACACATAACCAGACAGAGTATTTTCTGTAACTGGCCTTAGAGAAGACTTCTCTTTTCCTCCAAGAGCCAGAAGTTAAAAGCTCCTGAAGGAGAGTTTAATACTCCAAGGATGAAAACAGTCTCATCCAGGAGAAGCCTGCAGGTCAGCTCCATATGTGCTTTATCATGATGACTGCAGTCAGCAAAATATGTCCTGCCTTCAAACTTTAATCTCAATGGAGGCTGTTTTCTGACTTTTCCCTGATAGCTTCTCTTTCCTGAGCAAATCCAGCTGAATCTGTCTTGCATCCTGAGGGCAATGTCAGGACACTCAAGTTTCTTCTAGGAAGGTGCACAAACACTTCTGCATTGCACAACAAAACTCTATGACTGTTCATAGTGTTTCTTCTAAAAGTTTCCCCTTCTCTTTTTTTCCACAGCTTAAATGAACTTCATATCCCACAAACCTCTCCCAGTATACAGGGGGTTTAGACGTGTTCAAAGAGGAGTTGGTTTGAGCAAAGGAAAACTGGGATCCTTCTTCACTCCTCAAGACAAGACTTGCATGCCAGAGCTGTAATTTTGGGTATGTTGGTTCTGTGCCAGCACATCCCAAGAGAGCTGTCACAGCACAGTACCTGGCCAGAGGATCTCCTCTCACAGTGCTCTCCATGCTGTTTTCCAGCACAGTGCTGCCCCTGGAGTCTTCCATGGGTTTGTCTTGGTTTGAAAGACAGGGGTCTGCCAAGGAAGGTGGGAATTTCCCTTGGAATAGAAAACATGACTCCATTCCCTCCAAATTATTACAACTGTGAAATTATGGGGCTTTCACGCAAAGATATGGGGAAAGGAATAACAGTTCTTTACTAGTATATATATATATATACATATATATATGTATGTATATGTATGTATGTATGCATATATAACAAGGCAAACAAAAAACAACAGCAGCAATAAGAGACAAAACCAGGAATCCAACAAGAGCCTTCTCCCAGCTGCATGCGCTTTCCCGTTTGGAGCAGTTCCAGCCACAGCCAGCAGGGGCGCTGGTGGCTCCTGGCCGGACAGGGCCAGTGCAATGATTCCCCTGCGGCTGCAGGGGGCGCTGTGGTTTGAGCTCAGCCGCCTCTCTCCACGCGGTTATGGCGGGTGAGCCAGTGAGAGAGGGAGAAGGAGAGAAGGGGCTTTCCTTTGCAAACTCATGGGAAGCAGGTGGTCTCAGTGCCCCTTGGGAAATTGAATGGACTGCAGCAGGAAATCTTGGAAGCAGCAAGCTGGAACGGCAGAGATGGGTACACCCAACTCTCGCAGGAAATCCCGGCTAGCTCTCACCCATCGAGGAGCCAGGGGCAGCAACCACCCCGGACACAAAACAAAAACAAAACAAAAATGGATGTGGGATTAAAAAAAATATCCCCAAGACAGGGGCACTGGGAGGCATCAGTTACAAGTACCCTGAAAGGATCCTTTTGACAAAACTACACTTCAGATACGGAGTACTCCCCTGAGAAGTATTTCAGTACAGTTCATCAGTGGTGTTCATTAGTAATTAATGCAAAGTGCAGAGACAAATTGTGTCATAGGAGATATTTCAGTTTCTATACATTTCCCTATAGAAAGTACATACTTGTCATACCATCCACCAATGAGAGTAACCCACTGTCCTGCTCTGCAAGGAAGCTTTAATTGTTTAATACCTGGGAAATTAAATAGATGTTCTTATCCATTCTGATATAGTACAGGCAGGTTTATTCAGTAGGGAAGGGATATCTGATTATTTTTTTCTGAGAAATGAAAACAGCTAACAGCAAAATTAATTAACTGCTATATTAATTGAACAAGTGGCACCAGAATTAAACCAAGGTCTAAACTGAGGTGTATCTGGATGGGTACTTGAATGAACATCAATTGTCAGGTTTAAGTCTCAAATGACATTGGTGGTTCTTTAGTCATCTCAGTCTGGGGAAACTTGCTTTTCTTTGACTGATGGGAAGATAATTATCCTTCCTTTTGTATAAATCCAGTTCCCTGGGCCAAGTTCTTATGTGAGGTGAATCAGCCTTTCTGTGCTCAGCATCCAGAGTTACCCTTCTCAAATCAGCAAAATTAACTTACAAATACTTGAGGAAAACAGTGAGCCAGAAGACAATCTGGTCCCACAGCTGAAAGGCAATCCAGCTCTAGACCAGAGCAGAGACACACTGGGAATATGGACCCTCACACTATAAAGGAAACTGAAGCACTCCCATGCTTCCCTCCCAGACTGATTCCTTTAGATGAAAAGCCAATCAAAACCCAGCTGGACAGAACCAGATCCAGCCTTTGCCCTGTTGACAGTTGTATGGAGCATCACATATTTCTACAATTAAAGGTTCCCAGCCAGTTCCTTGTATTTTGAGGAAGGCTGTGCTTGAAACCTGCCCAAGTTGTACCAACACACAGCTGCTACAAATGAACACAGAGAGTTTAAGGAGCCAGATATTAATCCTGAAAAGCATGGGAGGTATCAAAACTGCTCTTTTCTGCTCTTTGAGGCAAGAGGGTTGTATTTCTGTCCCATTCTTGTCAAAAATTGAAAACAACCAATTGAATCTTGCACCAAAAACATTGGTGTCACCGTATCAAGCAGATGGAACTCTGCTTCTTCATGCAGGAAAAGCCAATTCTTTATTCACATCACTCATTTTTATACAGTTTTCACAGACCTCGTGTTGAATTCCAGTTGCCTAGTAGTTTTCTTGCTATTCAATTAGTTGGTTAGAAACTGGTGTTTTACCTTTCCATCAAATCTCTCTATTCTTGGATTGTTTACATGTTTTCTTTACTGATTCTCATGGGACAGATTCATTGTTTATGCAGGTGCAAATTTATTTTTCTCTTTAAGAATAGGTTGTTGTATTCATTCTTACGATTTTTCCTTATTGGAACCTGCAAGCTACTGCTAGCTTAGTTAGAGTAGCAGGGCCTAAACCATATTTTATGAAGCCTTTCTTTATAATATCTCTACCTGTCTGCAACACATTGGTTGGATTTTTCCAGGAAGTTCTTGAGATTACAGAGGTTTTCTTTACCTCCCTGCAGGAGCTCCCTCCCACACAAAATTAAACACTGCAGAAATTCGTGGCAGATATAATGAAGAGAGCTGTTCTTATAGATTACTTGAATTTAAAAGGTTTTAATGGTTTTGGGGTTTTTTGTTGGTTTTCTATAGAGCTTACCACATGGAAGCAGGAACCAGACATATCTGGATCTCTGATTTTGTCACTGGGGAGCCTTCATATTCAAAAGTCAGTAATTACAGTGGTGTGTAGGGTGGTTTTTGCATGTAGGGACAAGGCTTTCTCAGTAGATAGACTGGAGAGGGGTGCACAGCCCAGAGAGCTCTCCTGAAAATAGTGCAGATTTATTTTTCTTTATCAATATCTGTGCTGGATTTTTTCAATGGTTGATCAGTGACCTGAATATTGAAGACTGAGGAATGTATCTCCTTCTGAGGAAAATAAAACAGAGATAATTTTTTTCTGATTTATACTGAGTTTATTGCAATGAGAAGCTGGATGACTTTGCTTCAGTTTGCCTTGTTGCTGCTCTCTCCTGTGGGAGCCTGGGAGTCAACCTTCCCCACAGGACAGAGCAGGTGGGAAGGCTCACCTGAATCTCCACAGAGATTATGTGTCATCCACCAGAATTCCTGCAGGAGGTGCCTGACCCCCATGCTGCCTGCAAGGCTCACAGCAGCATCCCTCAGATGAGAGGGAAAGTACAGCCAGTGCTGGCACAGTGTGTCCCAGTGTGTCCCAGAAACCTCTAATGGAGTCCCTGCTAATTTTCCCTCCACTGTCCCTCTTGATAGTGTGGACACAATAGTGTGGAAAAAAACTTTCCAAACTGTAGATTGTTGATTTCCCCACAAGAAAGGAAGGTTAGGGACAAGGAAGGGAAGTGTATGAGAAGAGACCCTTACCCACCCCTTGCAGTCCAGTAAATATCTTTCTCAAAGTCCCCCAGAAGGGAAGGTCTGACATTTTATTTAGTTTAAAGTCACCTGAATTGTTGCTGGCACCCAGCTCCTGCCCCCAGTTGTGGGGCTGTGAGAACACAGATGTGAGGGATCTAAGCTCAGAAACTAAACTTCCTGGGGAGAAACAAGTGATGCTACACCCAGAATCATTTCGGAGCTGGCCTTGCGATGCACAATTCTATCCCACATTTTGCCATGTCTTCAATTTTGGATCAATCTTGGCTTGCTGGAGAGGGCAGTTTCCTGATCCCATCATATTAGTACTTCAGATCTTTAGAAAAAGCATATCCTGCCCTTCCATTGGGATATATTTTACCAACCATGGAGTTGCCTGAGCCAGGAGTATGACCAAGAACAGTCTCACATAAATGACCTCCTAGAAGTAAGCAGGTATAAAAGGCATATGCCCTACTATACACATAAAAATACATTTTTGTACTTCAGCCAGTGCCAGGAGTGTGGGAAGCAATTCTTTTCCTGCTAATACAGTTCAGAAGAAAACTACTACTTTATGCAAGCGAGGAGGAAGCAAGAGAGGATTTGTGACTCAGCACAGGGCCTGACTCAGATCACTTCTGGCAACCACTCTGAAGGGGTAGAGCTGATGCACTGTCCCCAGCCACAAGCAAGATCTACCCACAAATCACATTTATTTCTGACAATACACCAAGAGACTGCCACTGCAATTCTATTTCCAAAGCACAAGCAATATAATCAATAATATTCACCAGAGTGGATGTTTATTATTTAATAAATGTAGACATTGGCTGAGAACACTGAAAAATATTAAATATTCACAAATATGAAATGTTTTATAACAAATTTAAAGGAAGCCTGGAAAACAACGCCCAGTTTTAGCACAAAAAGGTCCACAGCCATGGCAAGATACCTCAGGAAACTACATCTACAATGATTTGTGAGAAAAGACATTGAGGACTTTCTTCACCAGTGTTGCAAAGGGAACTCATATGACACAGTTCATTTAAGGACAGCTGAACAATAGCAATTTGGGGAGGTAGTCCTTTTCTGTACTGCTGGAGTCTCAAAAGATTAGTGGCAGATGGATAGATATCTTAAATTCTGTGGGTGGAGTGCAGCATTCTTGGGGCTACAAATGTAATTTCCATTTCAAGAATAATAGGAAGGGTTTTGGAGTAGTAAGGAAAGACATAACACAGCAGAAAATTAGTCGATGTGAAAAGAAATAGGAAATTTGAGGGTTTTTTTTTTACTACTTTAATTAAGCAGCTGGAGTCATGCATCAATGGATATTTGTGTGTGTAATCTTGGAATTTATCCTGAATCTATTTTGTATGCATGAATAAATGTGGTATACACCACACTATCAATGGTCAGAGGCCTATTTAACAACCTTTAAGAAATATAAGCAATTAAAACTTAGCAGAAGACAAAATACATGCAATTTTTAGGTAATTTTCATTAGCAGTATTTTGTATTATAGGCAGAGAAAATGCCATGGAATCCTGCTGAAATGAAAAGCTGTCATATAAAATGCCACATTATCCATGCAGTTCATGACTCCTAAACCTTGTGATTTTTACACCATGCTGAGTACAATTTAATTAAGAATCTTTAAGGCAGGCACTGTTGTCAAAGAGGGTGCTTTTCTCTGCATGCCATTGCTTACAGTAAAAAAAAAAAAAAAAAAAAAAAAAAAATTACAATCCATCAGAAAGTGGAAAATCTGCAGCCAGATTTCTGCAAAGCCTCTGAGATGCCAATTAAAAGAGATTAAGCAAAACAGAATGTAATTCTTAGTTATTATTTCGGAAAGCACATCCATAAATTATAAAGCACTATTCCCACCAGGAAATTGTGTGAGTATAAGGGACTGTTGAGTCTGAAATAATATTGTTCTTGAAGGAAAAAAAAAATTATCAAAAGCACCACATGTTTTAAGAGCAGAGTGAATGAAGCTGAAGGGTGCTGTGTTGACAGTGCCCTATGGTCTGTAGCACAGGTACAGGGCTGGCCCTGCCTCCCAATCCCATATCTGGCCATTTTTCCTTTGTTCTGAGCCTCTAACGTTAAAGAAGGGTTTGAAGAATCAGCTTCTCATCTGTCCAAAATAGGGCTTAACCTTCTAAGTTATTCAGCCATACTGATGAGAGAAAGACTGTCAGCGACTGAATGTTATAACTCATGGTTTCATCTTCATTAAGGACCTTTGCCTATTATAGCAAAACTGCATTACAAATTCTTCAGAGAAGACCCCCACAGCCCTGACTGAACTGCTCGATTCCCGTTGATGAAGATAATACATTCACAGTGGGATCAAGCTTATCACCTTTGGGGTGGAGACCACAGCCTCGGGGCTATCAGCTGCCAGTCTTGCACAGACCCTCACACCAAAGGGTGGGGAGGAGCAGAGATTTGGGTTGTGTAATGAAAAAGCCTCTGGTCAGAGGCAGTGACCACCCAACCTCAGCAGTGCAGACCAGCTCAGCTGTGAGGCCCCTTCACCCTGGGCAAAGCTGCATCCATGTGAAGGACAGCAGGGGGTTGGCACGGCCCATCAAAGACCCCCAAAGGGTCCCCAGACCTGCAGCAGAGCACTGCAGCATGATGCAGCAGATGCACAGTGTTGAAAGGGACAGTGTCCAAATAACTCTCCCCAGGGGAGGAACGGGGGCGTTCCCACCTGGCCCAAATGTATATTAATCCATGGGATTCTATACTTATCGATACAGTGGCAGGTGACAGGAAACTCTTACCAAGAAAACCAGACGGAGTAGAACAACTAGATGTTGTTGGGACCATTGGACAGGTGATATGTTTCTACTTAACACCTGTCACTCTCTCCCTGGACCATCCTGTCCCATCCCCGCCCCTCACTACTTTCTCTTTCTCTTTCTCTTTCTCTTTCTCTTTCTCTTTCTCTTTCTCTTTCTCTTTCTCTTTCCCTTTCTCTCTTCTCTCCAATATTTTTTGGCACCAACATCTAACCTCATTTGCTTTTAATCGTGTTTTTGGGTATATTTCAAACTTTTCTGGGCTCAATCCATTTTATTCACAGAGTCTTAGCTTTCTTTGCTCTTCTGTGTTTAAACCAGTTAAGTTTGTAACAGACAGAAAGAAGAAAAGACAGAGGAACATTTCCAGGACAAGCAAATTCAGATCACACTGGGATCTCAAGTAAGGAAGCTAAATTCAAGTGGAAGCTCTCCCGTGCTCTTGGAGCAGAGAATTCTCATCCACAAAACTGAAATTACTGATTTTATCACCTTGCCATTGGCATTTAAGCACTTTCATCTAATCTAGAACATCTGTGAGAGAATTGACTTTAAATATGTGATTTATTCATTGTGCATTATTAGCATTAATACCAATTGTTAAAAAAATGCACACAATTCTTAAAACTGGTAAATGCTGCCTCATCTAATCCCATTGCAGTGAAAAATTACATCAATTTAATATTGCATTTCAAATGTAGATCAAATACCTCCTAAAAAATGTACAGATCCCTTAACTGTATGTTGTCCACCATGGAAATTTTCTGAAACAGAATGAAAGGACTCAACGCACTGTGACATGAATAATTCAGTACAGAAATCTGAAGGACAATCTGCTCTGAAGGAGAGGCAGATTAGGCTCATGCTATTTCTTGCTTCACTCATATGTATGATTATTAGGGATGTAAAATGTGGAAATTGAAGATCTTTTAACTATTTGAATACTCATTCTGTTGCAGAACAATAAAGAACCAGATGTTTGACTTCATTCCATGCTGATCTGGTTTGATATTTTTCTATCTGGATATAATATAGACAATGCAAAACCTACAGATTTTGTTTAAAGCAGAAGGAGGTGGGGCAGACTCTGGCTCCCTCTGAATGATCTGGCTGGTGTGGGGGTGTTTAAATGTCATATGTTGACTTGCCTATTCCCTGTCTTGATGACTTTAATTCTTACTCATCCCATCCTATTATCCTGGCTCCAAATCAGTGGCATGTTCAGAGTATGAGAATCCAGCCAAAGAACTGCATAGAAAACACGTGGGTTTGGTGCTCTTCTTCTTGCACAGGGAAAAGTGGGGACATCTCTTTGAGATGCAGGATCTAGGGAGACACTTGATGCTCAGATGGGAATTGAAAAGGGAGGAAAATATGAAGATAAAGGCCCCTGATCATCAGCCTGACTCCAGGGGAAGTTAGATGGCTGTAACATCATCTGAGATTCACTTCAGGGATCTTCAACAGAGCAGCCTATTGCACAGCTACTTCTTACCAAGCACTTAGCTCTCTGCTATTACTATAATGCCTCTGTGCTTCTGGAGTGTTAAAAATATACTTACCCTCCAAAACTGAAAAAGAAAGCACTTGCTTTGCAGATAGAGCCAAAGTTGCATGGGAGACCTGGAAGGAGAGGGAGCAAGGGAGGACAGAGGAATGGTCCCACTTGATTGACCTAAGTTTTAGATGCCCATACCCCAATTATTTACCCATTCTGGTGCTGTTTCTTCTTTATTCTAGCAAACAAAATTCCTAGGAATACCTGATCTCCCATGCTAGCTCCATCAAAGTGCCTGGATAGCCCAATACCCCCTCTTAACAAGGAAAGCATGTGAGGAAGAGTCCTGTCACTACCATACATTCCCAGATTCTGGGAGTGGGTAATTTAGAATTGTGCAATGACCGTGTTTAATAGCTGCCTGCAGAGCTTTCTTGTATGCCTCTGTCTGGATCCTTTTAAAAACTGCTCCAGAATTTTGGCCTCCCAATATCCTGTAACAGGGAAGGCAGTAATTTAACTGCAGGCTCCATGATAATTGTACTTAATTTGTTTTAAACTGGCAGCACCATAAATTCATTGGGTTCACCCTTTTTCTTGTAAAACAATAAAAAAAAAATGGCCAGGATTTCTCTGCCACTGCATTTGATTTGGAGCTTTTTTTCTAATAACTAAAACATTCAGAATGCTATAATCCTAAAGATTTGGGGAAAATAGAAAAAAATTCACCTGGCAGTGGGGCTTTGCTTTTTTTTGATCATACAGTTAGAAATAGCTTGATGCAAAGTTATTAAAAATAACAGCATCTACAGAAAACCTACAATTTATACAATGTACTTGAATCAAATAGAAAACAAAATTAAAAAGTAGACTTCTTCTATGTTTTTGTCTAACACAGAAGGTGTCTATTCTACATTAAATAAGCCTTATGATATCTCCCTAAATTAAACAATATTCCTATTTTTCAGACTTGCCAAGAAGTCTTAAAACAAAATCCCATTGAAGCAAATATTCCTATTGGGAAAGCTCTTGGGCACATGGTTAATTAATTAAGTGGAAATGGCTCCTTATGGCAATGAGGCCTGTGCTTGCTTTTGCACTGATCATGGACCTTTCCAGTAATTCAACTGCCACTAAAAGTTTGGATTATAATAAACAGAATCCTATATACCTCTTGCCAAGTTACTCAAGTTGGGACTTCAAATAAACCTACAGGGAATCTGACATCCAAGTCCTATTGAATTCCAGTGTCCCATTCCTTTAGTGATCTTTCAAAACACTAAGCAAAAAATTGTCCCTGCGCTTTAACAAAATGGACAAAAGCTTGGTAATGTGTTCTCCCTTCATAATATGCCCCTTGGATAAAGCTTGATCCAAGTCAGATGCCACACAGTGGAATTTGTGGCAACTGTAGGAAATACAGACGTTAAATGGCAACAATGCTAGAACTGTCAGTGGTCTTGCTAGTGAATAACAAGAAAAATGTTATTCCAGGGCATGGCAGGTCCATCAGTCATTGCAACAGCTCTCAAATTACCCAAATACTTCAGAAGAGAGTGTTGGCAGCTCTCTCACATTCTCTCATCCACACTGTATCCCTCACATTAATAAAGCAGTCCACAAGCTGGAAAAATCCTTCAGAACAACACCAAATATATATTCTTGGCCTGTGCAGCTGAGATCTGGCAAAATCCCAGCCTCCTTGTTCTCCTCACAAATCCAAGAGAACAATTCCCAATGCGAAGACATGGTGGGCATAAAGTCTGAGACTCCTTCAAAGGTGACTGAAAAAAAGCTTTCTCCCTGTTAGATTTATAACTTGGAAAGGCATTATAAAATTCTTTTCTCTCCAATAAATTTCACATCCTCTTTTAGCATTCTGATTGATCCATAAGGAGAATCCATGTTGTCTAAATGCTACACCTGAGTCAAACACTGTTTTCCAAACATGATGTGAAGCAGTTGAGTGGAGAATGCCCGTTGAAAAACAAACCACAAACTTTTATATAGATGGAAAAGAAATCCACAAGCTTCACAGAAAATTCACAGCGAATCATAGAATGGTTTGGGTCAGAAAGAACCTTAAAGATCACCTCGTTCCACTATCCCAAGTTGCTCAGAGTCCCATCCAACCTGGTCTTGGGCACTTCCAGGGATGGGGCAGCCACAGATTCTCTGGGCAACCTTACAGGGAAGAATTTCATCCCCATACCCATTCTAAACCTACTCTCTGTCAGTTTGAAACCATTGTCCTTTGTCCTGTCACTCCAGGCCCTTGTAAATAGTCTCTCTCCATTTACCCTGCAGGATATCTTCACAGGAACTGGGAGGCCATAATCAGGTCACCCCAAAACTTCTCTTCTCAAGGCTGGTCCAGCATTCCTTACTAGCAAATACTTGAGAAAAAGGAAGATCTAGCTAAGTACTTATTGCTCTGACAACTCTCAGCCATGTTTTTTGTCCAAAATCTAGTTTGTTATCAATGTGTTTAATCCATCTGCTCATTATTTTAACTAAAGGGTTCAAGCAGAGGATATTTATTTTGTAGAGATTTAAACAAGATTTTGAGCAATGCTGGAGAATGAATTCCCAGAAGGTAAAATAATGATGCTCAGTGTGGCCCTTAACTCAAACTCCAGAGTTTGTAGCCTAAGGCACAGTCTCACTAACCTCCAATAAATATCTTGGGAGACTGCAGCACATCCAGCTATTACAGAGCAACACCAAGAGTGATCTGTGTCCTAGTTTCAGCTGGGATGGAGAAAGTTTTCATCCTAGGAGCTGGGGCAGAGCTAGGGTTTGGATTTAGAATGGGAGCAACCTTGATAACATGCTGATGCTTTGATTGTTGCCAGGTAGTGTTTACCTTAAATCAAGGATTTCCTGGTTTCCCATGGTCTGTCAGTGAGCAAGTGAACAAAAAACTGGGACAGATGAACCAAACTGGCCAAAAGGACATTTCATAGCAGCATATAAGGTCATGAACAGCTTGAGAATGGGCTGGGCATCACTCAGTGGGGAGTGGTGTTTATTCCTCTCTTAGGTGTTTTTCCTTTCTTTCCCTCCTTTTCCTTACAATAATAATAATAATAGTAATAATAATAGTAGTAATAATAGTAATAATGATGATGATAATAATAATAACAATTATTATTATTATTACTACTACTACTACTATTATATTTTTACTTTGTTCCAGCTATTAAACTGTTCTTACTTTTGGTTTTTTTACCTTTTTTTTTTAATTTTGTTCATCTCGCTCCACCAGGTCATCATGGGAGAAGTGAGTAACTGGTGCTTTGTTGCTCTTGCCACAAGAATCTGGTGAAAAATTTTCCTAATTCTGTCTTCCTCTTGGCATTCCTGAAAGGACTAGCGTGAAAACCTGCATGCAAACGTTGACATTTCAGTTTTGTTTTCTCATTGAATAAAATAATACGTGCACTTTGTGTGTAACTGTGGTATTTAGAATTCTCTTTGCACCAATCTTGTGTTTCTCTCCCATGACATGGATCACATGGAAAATCCTAGTGTATGGATTTTGAAGCCCCAGCTCTGATTTACACTTTGCTTTAAGCTTGGAATGAATGCTCTTCTCTGCTGCAGCCTCTTGGTGGCAACAGAGCAAGGTAACATTTCTGAAAGTGTACCAAAGGCTACATTTTCCTATGTTTTGTGTTAGGAAGAAATTCCCTCTGGCAGGTCTGGAAAAGTTTAACTCAAAAGAGACAAAGAAACTCAAGTTTTCTATTTAGTCATTAGGCCCCCTTTCCTTCTGCTCCCACCTTCCCATCCCTGACAGCAGTGCCTGGCTTTAACCATATATGCACTATTCCAAAGGAGTTCTGACTGAGGCTGAGGGCATCCCAAATCCTCAGCCAGACCTCCTGGGCAGCTGTGCCAGACAAGGAGCAGTGTCCAAGTCAGAACAAGCAATCGTTTTGTAGTGAGGTGCAGACTCTCAGCCCATGTAGAAGGTGAACACCAGTGTTAAATGCTAACATGCCACTGTGCTGACAAAGGGTGTGTTCAGTCACCAGAGTACATGCAGTAATATTTTGGGGCTGGACTATTGGTTCCAGTGACCTCTGTCCAAGAGGTTGAAGAGCTGCAGCCATTACTGAACCTCCTGTACATTACAAAGAAACTTTCATTTGACAAGTGGTCTTCACTTGAGAAATCATTTTCCAGCACAGTAAGAGGTTAAATCTGTTGCCAGCTAACTCAGCTCCTACACCATTTTTCTTGTGGTTGTACAAGCACTTTCATGACTTTTTGCTGCCCCATTGAAGAAAAGTGCAGTCATGGAAGGCAACAACTTACGGACTTCAGCTCCTGACAGGTTTTACCAGCCTGTTCTTGGTGTGGCATTTGCATTTAGTTGAAACATTGCATGTAGTTGAAATTTAGTGTCTTGCTATTGAACAGTATTGAACAGGAAGTGTTACCAGCTTTTCCAAAGAGAAAAGAACACTCAGGCAGGCAATTTTTCCTTCTGTATCCCAGGGTATTGCATACAGGCATATAAATTTACTGCAAATCCAAAAAAGAGGCTTAGCAGAAAATATAAGTTGTAAATTTTCTTTTTAAGTTTTTTCCCAAAAGACACTAAGTTTATCATTTGGTTAGGATTTAGCACCTGAGATGTCTTTATTGGCATGTCTCTAGTGACTTAGAATTTATTTAATGATATTTGATTAAACTGCATGCAAGGAATACTTGCTTAGTGCTTAGTGAAGATAAAACAATATTTTAAAGTTATGACCTTTTTTCTTGCTTTGCTAGCACCACTTAGGTATTAAAATCATGGTATACTTGGTTTGTTGCCAAATTTCTAATCACTACTAAAGGTGGGGAGTTTGGCTCCACATCTTTCAGGCAGCTTCCAGGTAGCTGAATTTGGGCTATGTCTTATCCAGAGATGACATACAACGTGTCCAAAACTTCTGATTATTCACACTACCTCTTAACAGCAAAGTCAAGGGCATCAAACTCTCAGGGCAAAGTTTTGGTGTAGAAGAAACACAGTTCCCCAGTACAAGAACTTATCAGGATTTTTAATTACTCTGCATTTGCCTTATCCTTTATGGATATTGGTTTTTTTTATTTTTTTATTACTGTAACAGTCACATCTATGTTTGACCATCCAAGACATCCTATCTAAAATTCCTATTCCAGGCTCAGATTGAGAAAAATTTTTAAAAACCACCCAATCTTGATCTAAGGATGGCAAATGGTGTAAAAAGCAATCCCCTTCCCTTTTGCAAATTGTTCCATTTCCAAGTGTTCCACAGTTTTAAAATGTATCTTGTGAGCAGGATTTTTGTCTCTTGGTTCTAGATACCTACCATCAAGACAGACTCTTTTTATAGACAGGGAAAAAAGAAGCATTTCAAAAGCAGAGTTCCTCTGGCCTATATTAGATCAGATGAAGACTGACCTAGCCACTTCTCCCAGTTTTCCCCTCTTACCCCTACTTCAACCCTAATTTTGACATAATTTTACCTAAAGAAAAATAGTTTTGTTTCAGACTGTGATGCTTCATGCTTTCCCTCCAATGAACTGAATCAAAGGAATTTCTAAATCTCTTAGTACAGTGCAGATTTTCAAGGCTTGAAGCCACTCCATAAGTGTTAAAGCTCCCTCCAGTTTCTCAGGATTTTGTGGGATGATTGATGATTCTGACAGCATTTTGCAAGCCTGATCCCAATGTATTTGGATCCAGAGACACTGGCAAAAGACACCTGCTTGTGGTGCTGTGTCTGAACTAATTAGAAAAGTGACTCAACCACTTAGTTTAGGAAAATTGTCATAGTGGTGTGACCATAATCTTTCACAAGTGACACTGTAATCTCTGCATTGCCTTGTGTTGCACAGCTTAGACAGAAGGGGATTTAGAAAAATGTCTTTGTGATTTGGATATCACAAAGAGGCAGTACAGAAATCAATTTAGATTAATATAGTAAATAATGAACAGAGCCCAGGCAGAAAGGGACCTGGGGGTGCTGGTACAGCTGACTGAACATGAGCCAGCAGTGTGCCCTGGTGGCCAAGAAGGCCAATGGCCCCTGGCCTGTGCCAGGAACAGTGTGGCCAGCAGGAGCAGGGAGCTCATTCTTCCTCTGTCCTCAGCACTGGTGAGGCCACACCTTGAGTGCTGTGTCCAGTTCTGTCCACTCAGTTTGGGAAGGACATTGAGGATCTGGAGCGTGTCCAGGCTGGTGAGGGATTGGGAACACAAACCCTGTGAGGAATGACAGAGGGAGCTAGGGGTATTTTATCCTGGAGAAAAGGAGACTCAGGGGTGACCTTATAACTCTCTACAGCTCCCTGAAAGGTGTTTGTAGTCAGGTGGGGGTTGGTCTTTTCTCCAGGCAGCAACCAACAGAACAAGCAGACACAGTCTCAAGTTGTGTCGAGGGAAAATTACATTGGATATTAGGAAAAAGTTTTTACTGTGGTGGTGGAGGGGAACATTAGTCCCTTGTGTTGGTTCTTCAAATTCCCTCTAATGCTTTAACCCTGACATGTGACCTGGAGCTTCAGAAACCACCCTGGAGAGAGAATGGGGAAAAGGAAAACACTGCAGAATGCTTGGAACAGCTAATTTCAAGCAGAATTGGACTAACAAGATTTTTCTTTTAAATCACAACCCCTTTCTTTTATAAACTTATTCTAATGTGCAATTAAGAGAGAGAAATGAGTGCTCCAGACCTCCTACCCAAATTAGCACAAACTCAGTGTGTGCTTAGATCTCATCTACACAGTCTTAGCAGCTCCAGAAAAAACAGAACAGGAAAACACTAACAAGTGCAATATTTATGCTTGAGTCTATATCATTATTTCTTCTTTTGATTAATAGATTTTGCTATGCACTAACAATATGGGGGGCTTCTTAGCTTATTTCTTTAAAAACCCTCTTACTTACACAATCATTTCCCTCCTTCTAACTTTTAACCAGGTCATTCCTTTAGTCATTGGACAAGATTTGCATTCCAGCTCCATGAAGTGAATAGCATTTCCTTGTGAAGAAGTTTTGTCTCATCATTACAAGGATGCCCTTGTCTTAGTGACAACCCGAAACAAGAGTGTACAGGGAGGGACAGTTGAGCAGTGCAGCAGCCTGAGAAACTAAGAATTAGTGGTTCCTGCATCCAGTCTTTTCTCAAGAGACATAGCACTAGAACATCTCCCTGCATGGGAAGAAATCAGTCCAGTCTCCTAGTCTGGCTGAGTTTCAGAGGCAAAAACTATGTAGGGTGGGGCTTAATAAAGATCCTAGTAAAGGCCCTCTCTGAAATAATTTATTACCTGCTTGATATCTGGAATTCTTTAAGAAAACAACTCAGATTAAGTAATATTTTTCTATTTTGGGAAGACACTAAGACCATAAAAGAGACTCTGTACCATAGATTGTTTTATTCCTGTATATTCTCTAGTTGAGAATAGTAGAGAATATATCTCTAGTTTCTCTTTTTATTTTATGACCTCTAGCTTCTTTCAAGATAAGAAGGTAGATAAACTCTTTTACAAAGTGATATTAGTGCATGTGTGACTGAAAGCTGGAGCTAACACCCTTTCTGTTACTTTTCTTAAAGGTACCACACAATATAAGGGTTTTTTTCCAGTCAGCTGCAATAAAGAAATCTGTTACACTGACAGCAGCAGTCATTCATTTTTCTATCTGTAGAACAGGGAGACAACATGATATACAATATCCTACACACCCTCCTGCTGAGAGTAATCTTGGCTTGCTCCCATAGAAATGGATGTGAGGGTTATGTAGGCTTTTTCCAAGATTAACTAATCTAGAGATGGATAGAGAGCTGAGAGAGCAGCGTGCAAATTCCAATTTATTTTACAAGCAACAACTGTCTTTCTATTCCTGATTGCCACAGATTCAGGTCAGCATCAGGAAGAATTTCTTCACTGAAAGGGTTGTCAGAAGGGGTGTCCATCGAGGTGGTGAAGCCTCTGTCCCTGGAGGTGTTCAAGTGACTGGACACAGTGCTCAGTGCTCTGGTCTAGTTGAAAAGGCACTAATTGGTTAAAGATTGGAGTCAATGATGGCTTCTCCAAAGACTTGGAGGTCTTTTCCAACCTAATTCTGGGATTCCATGAGGTGAAACAACTGGAGGAAGCTGAGGAACTGTGAAATGGATGCTTATTGAAAATCAGTTAGTGACAAATCCATGAGAGGAGCTGAGGTAATGCCAGATAGCTGCAAGGGACCGTGTCGTGGTTTGATTTTGGCCAAATGCCAGACATCCATGAAAGTCGTTTGCTCACCCTCTCTTGCTCTCAGCTGGGCAGAGGAAAGGAAAAAAAATTAGCAAAGGACTCATGAGTTGAGGACTGGGAGCAAATATTCCAAGGGCAATATGGGCTCAAATTTAAAGATATAAAGTAAAATCATCATTAACAGAGTCAGAGGAGAATAATGAGAAGTAAAATAAGCCTTTAAAACACCTTTTCCTCCCCCAGTCCCTCCTTCCTTCCCACTGACAGCACAGAGAGACAGGGCATGGAGGTTTTGGTCAGTTTGTCACTGGAGATCTTCTGTTTGCTCAGGGAGTGGAGTCTTTCCTCTGCTGTGCCGCGACTCCCTCCCATGGGAAGACAGTCTTCCCAAAAATGTTGTGGTGTGGGTCACTTGTCCACAGGGTGCAGTCCTCTAAGGATAGGCTGCTCTAGTTTGGAAGCAAGGGGCTTCTCTCTTTATCTCTGGAAGCAAGCACCCTCTCTCTGTGGACACTGTTGAAGGCCTAGGCAGATTTTAGCCAGGCCTTTTCTCAGGTTCTGAGTTTCTTTTCTCTTTCTCAGGCTGGGAGGTTTTTTCCCAGGCTGAGACAGTTTCTCAGCTCCACCTGAGCCTTTCTTGTAAATAGAAAGGAATTAATAAACAGAGATTAGCACCTGGTGTTGACTGAGGGACAGTTTCATGATGTACGTGATAGGAGATGTTTTCTCCTGTTGTCCAATGAACTACTGTCCCGTTTGAGGCTTGCGAACCACTCTATAAATATGGTTCTGTTTTTCAATAAAATGCTTTTCTTCTCTTGCCTAAGAAGTCGTTTGTCATTGTTATGCGCCGCTCTCCACGTATAGCAACATCTCTCCATCTCTGGAAGCAGGGACCCTCTCTCTCTATTCAGGTCTCCCACTGGATCACATCTTTCTCTGGCATCACCTGCTCCAGCATGAGCACTTTTCCAACAGGCTGTGAGTGGATCTCTGTATTTGCTGTGGACTTCCTGTACTACAAGGGGACAGATTGTTTCACCATGGCTCACAGAGAAATCTCAGCTCCGACACTTGGAACACCTCCTCCCTTCTTTTTCCACTGACCTTGGTGCCATTGTGTTGTTTTCCCTCACTTCCTCCTCTTCTCTGACTAGAAGAAAAACTGCTGCTTGTAGGAACCATCGCCAAAAATATCCACCAATTCAAAGATTCCTGCAGGATCCCACAGCACTGAGAGGTTGATCTCGTCGAGGTTCCCCAGCGCAGTCACTCGCCACGTTTCCACTACCAGCCATGCAGCCCTGTGGCCACTGAGCAGGCAGTGGTGGCCACCATGGCAGTGGCGCCATTTAACTCCTCTCCTCATGTGGGGCACAGGGAAGGAGAAGCCGCAGTCCCTGTCCTTCTGCCTGCAGGGTGGCTGGCTGGGGGTGGCCAGGCAGGCCAGAGTCCCCATGGGCCACACCGGGATGGTGGCGGCCATGGAGCATCGCCATGGGCTGTGCCGGGATGGCCCCAACGGCGCCTTGCCACCCCTGAAAAAAACAGTCCCTACGTTGTTCTGATTTTCTTCTTAAATATGTCATCACAAAGGTGTTACCAACCTCTCTAATTGGGCCAGCAGCAGGTCAGAGCCATCACAGATTAGCTCTGTCAGACATGGCAGAAGCTTCCAGCAGCTTCTCATAGAAGCCACCCCCGTGCTCCACCCTCCCCCAACAAGCCAGACCGTGCCAGATTAACACAGACCACTTCATGAATAATGGAATTTTATCCCTCTGCACTCAAAGAGTTAAAATGCTACTAATTTTTCCTGCACAGATGGGAGCAAGATCCTCTGTGGTGAGTTTGATGCTCTCTGGAGAGGCAGAGCTCCATTAGACAGGAATGGAAGTCTAATTTAAAAAGAAATTGATGGCTATTAAAATATGTTTTTTCCTTTCCCTGTATTGTAATACAAGGAAAGGAAAAGAAAAACCCTGGATGATGGGTTGGGTAACAAAAAATTTAGGGTAATGAAATCACATTTCCCAGAAATATGCTGCAGACACTAAGGACACCAGCAGATGCTGCTGCATAATAAATTTCGAATGCATCCATTCTGCTAACATTGATAACCATTAGCAATATAAAACAGCAGATTCTCTTTTGTGGACCAGCCCCTTCTCAATGTTCATTTTAAGAAGAGTAGGACAGAATAATCCCCATTTATAAAAGAGGCAACGCATATATTTCAAATTCAAATGTAAATATACACAGAATGGCTTTTTTTTTTTTTTTTTTTTTTTTTTTTTTTTTTTTTTTTTTTTTTTTCAGGGAATGCCAGAGAAATCACACCTAATAGCTCTTTGCCCTCTCCGACCTCTGAGTTCTGTTTGCATTTAAAATTAATATCTTCCTGGGATGCAGGACTGGGACACGGATTTTTCAGCACATATGAATCTGCCAAGCCAGTCTGCTGAAACAAAATGTGTAAAGTTCTCTAGAGAAGATAAAAGTGTGTGAGACAGGGATTGATATATTGACAAAGCTATCAGGACATGCGCAATAATACAGAGTATTTAAACTAGAAAATCACCCTGTGAATAGTGGGTTATTTACTGACAGCATGAAAGGAATCTTGGTTTGTTCTATTGATAAATCATGGATATTTTTCCTTCTGGTTAAATGAAGTCCACTATAAACTATAAAGAGGGTAAATATGATGCCACAGTAGCACACAGTAAAGCCTCTCTAAATTGGGGTTCTGCTTGAAACCAAGTTTTTCCACTTTGACTTCTGGCCCTTATTAACATATTAGGGGGTGCAAGAATTTATCCCAAAGCCTCTGAGGCTGTTTCAGCACAAGATGAAAGGGAGAAGTACTCTCCTTTCTAACAAACTTATGTACGACTTTCTGAATTCTTCAATAAGAAATAGAGGTTACTAAGAATAGCTGAAGTGATGTGAATTTGGAGCAGTTCAGTGGTGTCCTGGTACAAGATAATATGGTCACAGAACAAGATTCCAGCTGTGAGTATTGTCTGTGTTTGAGATATCTGTGTCCTTGCTGCCTATAAAGTATCTCCGCAGTCTGCTGGGATCCAGTTAGGAACTATCTGATTCATTCTTTCTTAGGACTCATGCATCTCCAGAGAACTGCTAAGGATGTTTTGCTGGTGTGATTAAGTGGTATCTCCATTTTCCTTCAGGAGAAAGCACAACATAAAATATTTGGCTTCAGCTGAGAAAAATCCCGTGAGTTGAAACAAAACTTTTACACAACATCCTTGGGAAGTCACCAGCTTTCCTGAATTCCTGTGTCAGTAAACTCTGCAGTAAACTCTAGAGAAATAATGAAGTAAATAAGGGCAAAGTTTTTCAAAACCCAAGTGCTACTGGGTTTGAAATTGTTTAAAATTCTCTTTATGATGCTGGTGGCCCTTCTTTCCCTCTGGTCTAAGGGAGAATGAAGAAATCTAGAAACTGGTATTCAGAGACCTTCCCCTTAGAATTTTAAGAACATTTTGAAAGCAAGGGTCATACCAATGATTGTTTGCAAGCCAGACACCACTCCCACCACAGATTTCCAGAAGCTATAGTAGCAGGATCTCCTCTAGAGGAAGAAAAGAGGAAAACATGAAATTTGCAGGGAGGTTCGTTTTTGGTTTTCTATAGGTGAACACATATACAGTGAGAGGGGTCCCTGCACAGGGAATTAGCAGGACTGACAGACTGAGGCATTCAGTGAGCATGTCACTGTTCATACTCTAAATTACTTTTCCCAAAAATTTTTCTCAGGAGGAGCAGTTAGGCTTTTGTGGAAAGGTGAAACACCATGGAGAAGGGCGCAGAGAATAAGATGATTGTGCCGACAGTGAAGTTCTGGAAAACTTCTGCATTTTTAAGATACAGGCCTTATATGCAAAGGTGAATCCATTGTCATTTGTCTCAGATAGTAAGGAAAGACAAAGTGAGCCCAATGCTACAGCATTTTGGGTGACACATGCTGAAAAGCACCAGTGCCACCATCTCCCTCCTCACAGCCTCCTTGGGGGAATCATACCACCCTACCATGTGTATCCCACATGAGACAGAAAGATGGGACAGTTTTACAAATTCCACTTTCACCAGAGCAGGAATGTCAGCCTGGGGTAAGCTCTGCAGCAGAGATAAATTTATTCAGCTTATGAAGCATATGACAAATGTCATATAAATCACAGAATCACAGAATAACCTTAAGGACCATCTCATTCCAACTCTCTGCCATGGACAGGGACACCTCCCACTAGACCAGGTTGCTCAGACCCCCATCCAATCTGGGATGGGGCAGCTACAGCTTCTCTGGGCAACCTGTGCCAGGGCCTCACCATCCTCACAGGAAAAAATGTCTTTCTAATATCTAACCTGAACTTCCTCTTTGTTTTTTTCTCCTTTTTTTTTTTTTTTTTTTTTTTTTTAAATAGAAAAGGAAGGGTAAATATGTAAACCAGAAGACTTGAATACTAATTTCTACTTTTAACTTGTTTCTTTAATAATTTTTCTAGGTTAGGGATCGCTCATTAACAACAGTGATAAAATATCTTCACAGACTTTGAGGAAAACACAGGTCTTTAATCTTAACATTTTCCTCAAAACTGTCTCTAGCCTCATGTACTGTTTTAAAGCAAACCAGTGAGAGATTCCAAGTCAGAACTACAATTTAATAGGAAAATTCAAATTAAGGCAATAGCACAGAAGCACTGGCTTAAACTGACAGAGTCAGAATATGACATGGCACTCTGTTGGTCAGGGTGGTGGTTGCAGATGGCTTAAATGGTGGCTGCAATCCTGCTGAAGTGATGGATGTGGTTATGTGGAGGTGGTGATCCTGCAGAAAGGTCTGGTCTTTCTCTCAAGGTCCAGTGGTAGTTACCAAGAACTTGTCCTCTGAGAATCCAGTGGGTAACATTGCCCGTGCTATTCCAAGACTTTGATTATGTAAGGGTGAGAATATTTGGTTCCTCCCCTGGGCATCTCACAATGGTGTGATGTATGAGTCATGCTGGAGACCTTGATGGCCCATTAGTGGAGATAGCACCCCTGGAGGGTGTTACCAGGGCTGACTCATGGAGAAGATAAAGAGCACTGCCCCTCTACATTAATGGCTTAGGAAGATGGTAATAGAATACAATAGAATACATTACATTGTAAGCTAAGACACTTAAGGAGGCAAACTGTCCTGGCTACC
Source organism: Oenanthe melanoleuca (assembly GCF_029582105.1). Lineage (NCBI taxonomy): Eukaryota > Metazoa > Chordata > Aves > Passeriformes > Muscicapidae > Oenanthe > Oenanthe melanoleuca. The sequence goes on from NC_079334.1 coordinate 12,907,036, forward strand.
CCATCATAATATACTCTCTGGGGGCAATTAAAAGAAATTAAAGCCCAGCTCCGATCTGCTGTTGGCTATAACAGGATTTAGGAAGTAAGTTTTTGAAGATACCCTCCTCAGACCTCATCTGGCTGGAGTATGTAATTGAATAAACAGTGAGATGGAAGGGGTAAACAGAAAATTCTGCCTCATAAAGGTCCCAAAGGGGTTCTCTTATTTTTGGGGAGGGAAGATAGGGGAGGGTGGGAGGGGGGAAAGTGAGAAGAAAATAAATTGGAGGCACTACATTCAATGTTTGCCTAGTTCTTTCTGGGGATTATTCTCTACTTAAGAAGAAAGAGACATTCAAATCAGTGGGAACCAGATTACTCTCCTCAAAGATTTGTGCTACAACTACACCTGGAGTACAATCCATCTATGATTGTAATTCATGTAGGCACTGTAAAGCTGAACCTTAGGCACACACAAAAGGAAGTGTATTGTCTAAAAAGACAAACCAGGCAAGGGAAGAGAGAAAGAACTAAGATGAAGAGGGCAAGGACGAACCTCAGAGACAGGAGGGTGAAGGTCTCTAGAGCCAGCTCATTGCCTTGTTTGGGAGTCCATATGCTGCTTTCCTCCATGAAATCCAGGAGGAGCTGCAGCTGGCAAGAGCAGTTCCAAGAAATGTTATAATAAATAAATTGCTAATATGCCACTTTTATCTCCTTTTTACTACAGTCAGGATTAAATGCACGAGACGGTATTCCTTGTTTGGACTCAGATGTTTATTAATTTTTATCTATATTCCACTCTCACAAACCATGAGTTCTACAGCATGCCAAGCTAACAAGCTAAAAATGAAGACATCTCTCTCTCTCTCTCTCTCTCCATGGCCTTTTAAGGGCAAACTGTACAATTAAGAAATGACACCTAAATTATTTTTACTTTTAACCCAATAACCAACCACCTATGGCCGCAATGCAGACTTTTCTATCCAATTACAAAATACCACCTAGACCCATGAAGAAGAAGGTGAAAAAGAAGGACAAACCTCCACCCTAAAACCTCCACCTTGCTATACATATATTACTATATTCTAAAACCTTAAAATCTAAATTTCTCACCATGTGATATTACATGCTTCTATTCAAACTACACCCATAATCCCAGTTCTATCATTCAATTTTGGAAGCCTTCTCCACGGCCTCAGGTCAAATATAGTGTTCTCCTGGGGATCAGTGCCTGGCAGCACACAAAGTCTAAAATTCTCAATAACCAGGGTTCCTAGTATTTGTCCTAGAGCATTTTCTTTAAGGCTAATGGGTATGGGAAATCAGGTTTGGAAGACAGTAGAGGTAAAATAGGAGCCTCCATCCATAGGACTCAGAAAACCAATTTCAAAGGATTGAAATTTCCATAGTCCAGAAAACTGGCCAAACAGAAGTCCAAATTTTCACTGGGAAATAAGAAACAAAAGAGGAGTGAGGAGTAAAAGAAGCCAGAGAAGCCCTCAACCCCAGCTCCTCTCAAGTGTGACAGTGCACAAACCTGGGTGGCAGAAACAGCTTTGTTCTTCAAACCCTTTCATTCACCTACCCCAAGAAATGTTGAAAAAGTGACTTTGAAAAAAAATTGAAAAAAATCCAGCCAGGTACAAATTGAGGGCTTGAGAAATATCTACATTTCAAAAGTCTTCCACATTTCCCCCCCACTGGCCCAAATAAAAATGAACATGAAACTGGGCTCCAAACTCAGCTTGGAAATTTTGCCCCAAGACAGTAGATAGCAATAAAGCCAGCAGGCTGATGAGTCATTTGGGGTAGCAAGTCTCCATGCAGAGGAAATGAGATGTCAGCGGAGCCATGGTTTTCAAAATACACTCATTCAAAGTTAGATATTAGTCTTAAAAACTGAAATAAGTGGTTTTGAATAAAAATAGGCACCACTGTATAATTATCAAAAACCTTTGAACATGCCCGAATTTGAATAGAGCAGATAAGAGTAATTAACTTATATCAAATCATTAACAGCATTGAGATAAATATAAACTTCAACCTTCCTTAACTTCAGCGTTCCCCTAGAAAAGTCACTTAATGGTTTAATTAGAGAAATAAAAACTGAAATACGAGAGTGAAAGCAATAAAGGCAATTCCTCAGGAGCAAGACACATGAAGGAAGGGAGCACATTCATCTGCTTACAGGGAAGAAAAAGCAGTCAGAGAAGAGCACTTGGATAGCCAAGATATACAAAGCAGGGAGCAAGGAAATTTGGAATTAAAGCCCCAAGCAAAATATGTGACACAAAGAAAGAGAAAGCAGTTTTTGTTTTCATGCACAGGGGTGTGTTACAGTGATTACATATCACTGTGTACAGTCATTTCTTCCCTGAAGCAAAGATTAATTCAGCATAGATAAAAAATGAGAATTTAGCATCTGGTTCAGACAATACTTGACAAAGAAGTGGTTATAAAGTAAATTAAAAATACTTTCCTTGTAAATTATATAACCCAATTATATTATCTACCATGTGGGAAATGCACAGAGGGACAACAAATGTTAAAAAAGAGCCATCATAACACTCATTTATCAAATAGATGTAGAATTTTGCATCAGCTTGTTTAAGAAAACAACAGAATTTGGACAAAATAAACAAAGTTTATTGTGCCGCAAGAAGGGAATTCACTGGGACAAGCTGCCATGCCAGCAAATGGTAGGGATGTAAAACATGTGCCCAGTTCCCAGGAGAAATGAGCATTCCTAAATCAGCTGGCTTCAGATGGGAGAAAAGTATGGACTCCATGCATGAGTGAACTACCCTGCTCCTCTCCTTTCCACGATTCTCCTTGCCTGAGCTACATTAGCACCATCCGACTAATTGCCAAGTTAAATTAATGGCAAAGTCCAGCAAGCATCAGCTCTGCTAACCAGGAAGGAACATTTAACATGCAGAAGAGCAGCTTCTAATATCCCTGCAGTGGACTCGGGTTTCTGGGCAGATGGGAAAATCCAGCAAAGTGCTGCTGGCTCAACCCCCAAGCCTTGTGCAGCCTCCCTTTGCAAGGACACTGGAGACAGCAGCCTGGATCCATGGAAAGGTCGGGGAGAAGCCAAGTGGTGCTAGTTGTCAAAGAGTAGAGCTGACCTCTGCCCAGGACAGCTCACACAGGGCACAAAACCAATGTCTAGAGTATCAAAAGAATAATTTTGCTCTCCCACACCTGCAGGACCCTGTTACTTCCTGGTTATCCCATTCTGCGCATCATTGCTGCAATATTGGAGTTTGAAGTTCAAGCCCCTGATTAAGCTGAAACAGATATCAAATAATTTCTGAGGAGCCCCTTAGCCTCTAGCCGCAGATGCAAGGATATCCTATATTATTTTCCTTTCATCTTTCTTCTTTTTTTAAAAAAAATTTAATTAATCTCTCTTTAGTCTTCAAGCATTCTCCATTAAAATGCAAAAATGGAAAATACTGAGATCTCAAGAAAATCTTTTTTTAGCAAAATTTATTGAGGACACATTTAAGTTCATTATCAGAATTCCCTGGAATTTCAGTGTTGCTAAGAGTATTTGATCTTTGTTGATATTTAAATGTATACCATGTATCAGTCTTAATATAATGAGGGTCCTTAGGCTTTTATTAAAGCAGGTTTATTAACCATAACATTTCATACTCATAAATACATCACCAGGAAAGGAGTCCTGGCAAGTATTGATCTGAAGTAATTTGCAAGATGTCTTGTGTTGCAGAAAGATCAGCTGTTCTGTCCAGCAGCAGCTGCCACTGGAGTCCAGACAATTATTCAGAAATAACAATTTGTCTCAGAGAGAACGCCTAATCAGAAAAAGCTGCAAATCACAAACTAATGAGAAGACATAAACAGAAAACAATGACACAAATTCATTCTCAGCGGCAATAGCTGACTGGTGAATCAGCTTTTGAATAAAATCTACAGAAACAGTTTGAGGATCCTCCTCACAGACAGCTGATGACAAAATGACAATCAAGAATTTTCCTTCTCTATTTGTATTCATCCAACATCCACATATATTTCTATTTTGTTTTCTTTCTGTGATGTTTGCAATACCCTTTTCACTGAGTAAATGGCTACAATGGAAAGATTAACTGCAGATGGTTTGAGTTGGGTGTCAACTCCGTAGCTTCACACATCATCAGTTGCAAATATCAGTATACTCATCTTAAAAGACTTTCTTGGGCTTCATGACACACTCCAGTTAGTTCTCTATGAATATAAAATCAGCACGTAAATAGCTCAAAAAGCAATAAAATCTATAGGAAGCATCAGAAATAAAGATGATGAACAACTTTTTATTAGTGATAAAGTACCTAACAAACACACAATCTGTGTTGCCACAATTTTTAAAAACAACTGGGAATTAGAAAATTTCCTAAAGAGTATATTTTTCCAGGTCACCATTAGCATTATGTATTAGAGTTACTGAAACCTCCTGTGGCATCTATAAAATATGCTTGATTCAGGATTTCAGAAATGTTATATAAAGCACCTATTAATATTATACAACCCTTTCAATGGTGCAATGTGATGGAAAAAAACTGAAAGCTCAATAATGAGGAGCTTATATCTTCAATACTTTAGAAAGATCAGTAGCAGACAAACAAGGAAATTTTTGTTTCCAATGAAAATATTGAATAGTTTGGTGTTTTTATTAAAAGCCACAACAAGAAAACCCCCAAATTAAATAACACACACACAAAAAACCTAAAACAAAAACAAAAAAAAATCCACCAAACCAAGCAAACACCCCCCCACCAAAAAAAAAAAAAAAACAAAAAAAACAAAAAAAACAAAAAAACAAAAAAAACCCAAAAAAAACAAAAAAACAAAAAAAAAAAAAACAAAACCAAAAACAGATCTGCACAGGTGCCACCTCAATGCTGTGGTGGGATCCAAAGCCACATGTCAGCTCCCCTGCCTAACTTGTCAGGATTCCACCTGAGAGGTGCTGTTACCACCTGGCACAGGGGAAGAAGAGGCTGGGCTGAGCCTGTTTTGGGGGAAGCAGAGCCCAGGGCCAGCTGCCATGGACCTCAAAATGGGGCCCACCTGCTCACTCTTCCCCACCAAAAACCTGGCAGAGACCTTCTCTGACATGACATAAAGACATTACTTATTCCATTTTCCCCCCTCTCAGGTTATACCTATATGAACCTCTTTAAATCAGTCCTTTCCTGAACTATTTTTTGGCACATTTGTCAATGCCACTTAAGTCAAAAGAAAATAGAAGCAGAAAGCAACAGAGATGTAAAATTCTTGGAGGTAAATAGCCCTGCAACCTATGGAAAAGGAGGCATGTTAAAATATACAGGAAGGAAGGACATCGGGCACTTTTTTAAGACATAAGGAATACTGGAAGATTTTTAATTTCCGGATCCCACTGGATGTTTTCTTTTTCAGGTGTGCAGTCTGAAGCAAAGCACTACAGACAGTAATAAAATACCTTGCTAGTCTTTTAAAAAGGCTTACAGCTTACAGTTAAGAAGTTACTTACTGCTTTCTCATTGACTTAAAGGAGGAAAGATCAGACTCCCACTTGTGATTGTAACACTGAATGCAAGCAGTGTTTCCCACCATCTTCTTTTTAAATCCTGTTTATCAGCCACTTCAAAATGTCAATGAACAGTTTCAGCAGTGTTTTCCCTCATCATGTAATGTCACCATCTTGGGTTCTCATCCATCTCACTGATGGAGAGTATAGCTCCTCCTTTTTCATTAAAGACAGTCTGATTTACATCCTTGAGCACTGGACAAAATCTACAAATAATCAATACCTATGATTAAAAAAAATCATATATTAAGCATATTCTGGTCAGCAGGGGGCAAACTGTACCATGGTAGGATTTCATTATCCCAGTGGATAACTATGGGCAGGTTAACAATGTCATATGAACACCCAAGGACTGTGACCTGCAGAGTCCAAGGCAGGAGATATTTCTCCATGGCATAGACTGGCTTCCATTCAGGAATATGGCCTTACAATCTGGGCACTTTGCTTAAAGAGAGACAAAGACTCCAGGTAGAAAAACAAAGTACATGGAAAAGGTCCAGCAATGCTTATGATGGATGATTTTTGGCAGAGAAAGCATTAACATCTTCTTAATGGACAAAAAGATGCTTTCAAGATAACCAGGATAAAAAAATGTTCTCATTAGCACTGAAGATAGAGCAAGCATTAATGCTTGCTTAATTAGCAGTTGCAAAAATGAAGCCTAAACAAGGAGAATTTTTATAACCAATAGAATAACCAGCCAAGGAAGGTTATGAAACCAGGAACCATGAAGGTGCTTAAAGCTAAATAAATATGCATAAATTAGAGAGTGTTTACTGCCACTTTGCTCTGATTTTTACTGCTTTGCAATGCACAGGCAAAATAGAATTGATCTTCATTTGCCAATGTGGGATCTTCTTCCATAAAAATAAATGTGTCTATAGTGGTTATTCCTGGGATGGTCTTTACACAATTAATGGAGATTTTACTGGCATTGCCTTCACATGGCACATTCCAAAAAGAGGAGCCTGTTGGGGATTTTGATGGCAGTTGCAGAATCCAGGCATCATTTGCCTTTGGAAACCTCCAGAGCACTCATTCTCCCAGAGGTCTGGGCAGAGGTCTGCAGCCTTGGAGAATTCTGCAGATGTTGGAAAAGTATGGGGATCAAAGAACAAGTTCTCTGTTGGGCTTTAGGTTTTATTTTTTTTTTAATTCTGATATACTCTACTAAATAGTTACCCAATATTTGTGTCATTTTTGCCCTAACAAACTCTTTTGTTGCTGGATAATTGAAACTCACTAATAATAAAAGGAAAGGCGCATCTCAGTCACGAAAATCTCCTGGGGGGTTGAAGTCTGCCAATGAATATACCTTAAAATGCAGCATTATTCCAGGCAGGAATTTGCTTTTTTTGGACAAAGAAGAAATGATTGAAGTGAGCTGTAATGGCAGTGTTCAAATATATCAAAAAAGCCTTTGGACTGTGATTCTTGCTATCAGGCACAAAGAAGATTATTTACAGCCCTTGTGTTTCCATCATTGCACTCACAGAGAATCCATCAAAACAACAACTAACCCAGGAATATAACATGGCGCTTCTTCAAGGTGATTATTGAATTATTACAGCTTTTCAAGGGGACAGGGAGGCAATGTTATTCCTACCTTTGTCAATCCCCATTCATCACATTCCTACTCTCATATCTTCCTGCTTGCCTTGCTGCTGCTGGCATTGCCCCCTTCCCTTATCCAGCTGTTACTGCTTATGACCCTCAACAGGCTCCATTCCCATCCTTGTCAATCACAGTTAGGGACGTACTAAAAAGCCAGCAGGATAAGAGCTGGACTAAGTCTTTAGCACAAAGTGTGGTAGGAAGTGTGAAGAGGAAGCTTTGCGAGCTGGAGTGTGGGATATCCGTAAGACAGAACTGCAGGAACATATTTTGGAGTTTGATTTCTTAAATTGATGCTGTATCAGAGGTGCCTCTGGAAAAATGGTTGGAATAAGAGTGGATAAGGCTTGAAAGCAGCACCAAGTAGAGACTCATTGCTGATATGGCCCTTGGGGATGGTTATTCTCATCGTGCTCGGTGTTGTAGGTGTGTGTGTGGTAGTCCTTTCTCTGGAGTTGCTTCTGCTCTTGGGAAAGTGCAATGCCTTTGCTGGAAGCACATTGGAGCTCTCTGGGGATTGGGAAAGAGGCAAAACACTATCTGATGATGTGTGTAATGACACCAAAACCTGGCACATGTTTTTATTGCCTGGTAATGTGAACTAAGGTACTCCAGGTATGTGTGAGTAGCACCAGGTAAATTATCTGAGGGTAAAGGAGGCTAGCGCAGGTCCAATGCAGTGATTAAATCTCTTATTTGGATCTAATCCTAAATATGTACAGGACAAATCAATTTTCCCTGTCTCAAAGCATTCATGTGCCCTTGTCTCTTAAAAGAATTTTTGCCAGAGATGATAGGAAAAATGCATACTAATGTCTTTAAAAACAATGTGATGGGTGAAGGTATGGGTGTTAAAGTCTTTGAAATGGGTCTTAATGTTGTCTCTATTAACTTCAACCAGCAGGTTTGTTGCAGAGCTCAGACAGCTTGGCTCCTGAAACAGATAAGGGGTTCTGCACAAGTTTCTGAACTTCTGAACTTTGGGGCAAAATGCCAGGTTCAAGGGGGAATATGTGGTAGGCAGTCCAGGAAGGCTGTACCTTCCAAGTGCCTCAGCCAGAGGGGAAAGAAGAGGGCAACATGTGTCTGGGAGTTTAGGGTAAAAGGAGGCTGCACCCTCCAAAACCTCAAGAGAGAAAACCCCACAGGCATAGGCCCCAATGGACTCTCTCCCTTTATTTAAAAAAAGCTGCAGGACTTCTCTGTCTCCTTTATGGACACTGGCTTTCTATAGTGTGATTTTCCATCAAGTGGAAGTGGAGGGAGGTTTTTAGCTATTGCCCTCATTTTCAACATTACCATAGTTTTAGTCTCACTAATTCTGCTTTAGAAAAGGTAGAATAAGAAGTAATAGCTGGAAATAAAAGCCAGGAAACTTTAATTAGAAGGAGGGTGAAACTTTGCAAATATTTTCAATAAAATGACTACCACTACAAAAGAACTAATCCTCTTGTACAAAAAATCACTCTATGAAAATCCAGCATCCACAAATATTTTATTTTACATCCTAGGGTTTTTTGGTTAATATATTGCCCAAATAGTCCCTCTTCTTTTTTCTTCCCACTCAAAGGCAAAATACTGTTTACTATCCTGTGTAAGTAGACATCCCCAGAAAGCATCCCTCAAATTATGTACTGAATAATAGGAATTTGAGGAGGGAACCTGGCTCAAAGATGGTACAAGGATCTAGGACTGTGGGGTTCCCAGGCACAACAGTCCCACCTACAATTCTCAGGCCCTGAACTATAGCTGGGAGGATAGAAATGTTGTAGCCAAAAGACCTGACTTTAACAGGGACTCAGCAGTAGGCTGCAACCCCTTCCTTCCCTTGAAAGAGGGCTTTCCTACCACTCTGAACAGTAAGAGCCAAGGTAATGCTGAATGCTCTCGTCCCCCTGTGAGAGATGAAATAACATTTTGCTGCAGCCCAGAAAGATTATTGAGTAGAATAATGAAAGTTGTTGGTTCTGCTCCCTGTTTGTGGTTATCCGTGGTTTGGATGTGTTTAATTTATCTCTTGGGTGTTGTTGAGAACTGGGAGAGGGACGATGTTGAAGACAGGACCAGAAAAGGAAGAAGGATGAGAGGGGAGGGTACAGAAGAATAGGCAGTCGGGAGAGATGTAAGTTCCCATACAACAGCCTATGTCAATTAATGAAACTTCTATGGAACTTATGGTTCCACCCATCGCTTCTTTCACCCCTCAGTATCTGGCCTTATCTACCAGCAGACCCTTGTTTATAAAGACACCTCCTTCTCATGCCTTTCACAACCAAGCCCATTCTAGGATTTTATGATCAAATTTTAAAATTACCTGATGTAGTCATTATATTCCACCTGTTCTAAGTCTTAGGAAAGTTTTTTAAAATAACAATACATTTCTCACTGTGGCTCAAATTCCTCCTGCTTAAACTTGCATAACATAACATGGAATAGTTTTTAGTTAAATCAAAATAATTAAAATTATGACAAAGCATAATTTTAATTTCACTGTAACATTAAATATACTTTCCTGCAGTGAGAATGATTCATCTGTTCGGTAAGTTTTATTTTTTTTTAATAGTTTGTTCTATCACTAAATTAGACCTACAGCTTACAGCCTGTAATGCACTGTAAGGCAAATCTGGGCTGTTGAAAGCAAGATTTATATGCTTAATAATTAGATATCTCTGTTCTTTCTTTAATTTGGTTTAGGAGACAACTCATATTTTGGTGTCAGAGTAATTGAATCATTACTTCTATTTTAGAAAAAGCCAGTTCTTGCAAAGGAACACACTGATCATGAGGGTGGCACAGTGTCTATCCAGGGGGTTATTTTTACTTGCTAATTCCATATCCCAGTGTGGCTCTGCCTGTACACCAAGGACACATCAGCAACACATGGATCCCACCTACTGCTATTTCATCTGTACTTTGTCACGTGTCACCTCACCTGTTCCTTCTCTCTCTGGCACCAAGAAGCCCCAGCAATACTGAAAATGTATCAGGTCTCCCAGTAAAAGTGAATTTGGCACACGGGTCCTACCACAGCTTGGTTTCAGCTGTGGCCAAATGAACAATGAAGTTGCCAAAAGAAAGCAGTGTGGGGATACGGGAGCAATGTGGAGCTATTCTGCCAGAAAAGCTCGCTGGGACTCTAAATGAGGTCCATATAGACAGGAACAGGAGATGAGGGGAGGGAAAAAATCAATTAGTCATATTTTTATAACAGTAAATTCCCTCCAGTTTCTAAAGAAAGAATAAATTATCTCAGCTCTAGTGTCGTGGTTTAGGTTTAATCCCAACTGGCAGCTATATCCCACAGAGCTAAGTGCTCATTCCTCCATCCATGGGGTCAGGGAGAGAATTAGAAGAGTAAAAGTGAGAAAACCTATGGATCCTGGATTCCTTATGATCCATTCCAGCCCCTTCTTGCATATCTCTGTCTTGCTGCACTACAGCAGGTGTACATTTTATCTTCCCAAAATATTCAGCTACTAGAGATGTGAAAAAGACTTCTGGCAGCCAACTGTAATTTCCCCTCTAACTACCAGACCTTTGGTTTTGTTTGTAATTGTGAAATCAAGAGTGGTTAATTCTTGATGAATTTATGTTTATCCATGAAAACAGACAGATTGGCTGAAGGTTGTCTACTAAATCAGCTGAGTTAAAATCATCTGAACCAACAGGTCTGTTTTCCTTCAGTCCTGTATGTTTTCCCCTGACATGTAAATTCATGAAATGCTGATGTTATACTCTCCCTATAGCAGAGTTTTCATAAGCATTTTTCTGATTTGGTTAATGTGATTTGGAAAAACAATATTTTATTAGAATTAGTGTATATGCAGTGGGAATAACACTAGCATGAGGAATTTCAAGTTTGAGTGGTGTTAGTTAAATATTTGGTATGCTTCCCAAGGATGTTTTCCACTTGAAATGACAATTAATTTGTGCCTGTTGTTCACATGTATTTGCTTGGCACAACAGTAAAACATCTGCATTGCTCTAGGCCAAACTAATATAATTTACCAAAAGAATTGTAATTTACCCATTTATGCGATTGCTTTATATGATTGCTGTCAACAGCTGAAACTGAAAATGTTCCCTGTTTTTGATTATCCCAGTAGTCAGTCTTGCCCAGCTGACTAATTGCTCCACAAATTACGGGGTTTCCAAGAAGGTTCACATTGCATGGAAAAGAGGGAGCACTGAATAGAGCTTAATCAGCCAAAAGGCAATAGCCAAATGTTCCCCCATGGAGACAATCAAATTAACTAAGTCAAAATGTGTCTTTTTGATTCATCACTGATTATGTGAATATACCTTGACTCTGTGTGTGTGAACATAGAAATTCTGGTGCAAAATGTCCAATAGATATTGAAAGCATATAGGACTGCTTGTGCTGCTTTGAAATGTGCAACTACTGTGGCTTCACAAATCAAATCTTAATTTAAATTGAAAGATAAACCTGCTCAGAGCAATGGTCTATCTTTTTGCTTAGTATCTTGATGAAGTTTTAAGTCTAGGCTTAATCTGTGAAAAAATGCTCTCTAAACACACTTATTACAGCTGATTTGACATATGAAATCTATAAGAATATTAGGCTATCACCATACAAAAAATAATTGCAAACCATATGGAGAAGGAAAGAGATAAAAACTTCTTCCTGATTTCATGTAATTAAATTCTAGCCTTCTGTCAGGATAAAATGCAGACAGTGATTGTTCCTACTCTATTAATTCTGCATTAATATTGGTACAAATGCTTTGGGAATATTACAAGCTGCTTTGCTGCCCACATTTCAAGAAAATGAAAAAGTAGAAGACTGAGAAGAACAATCTGAGAGTTGTTAAAGTATTACAAACATTCTGCAGACAGTGTTGAGTAGCTTGCATTTAAATTTAGTGACGCAGCCAGGGCACTACGGGCATAAGTGTACAGATACTTCTGTAAAGGAAAATTAGAGCAAATACAGCTTTCTTCAACCTAGCAGGGAGGTACAAGAAGAGCCAGGGACCTTTCTGAAGTCAGATGGTTTCAGAGTAGTGTCACTGTCTGAGGGTCTCTTTAGGCACGAGACCTCCTCAGAAAGGACATGCAGGTGGTTTAGGATTCAGGGTTTTCCTGAAGTCACCAGCGAGAAACTGCTGGAGACGATCTTCTGCTGTTTCAAGGCTGTTTATTTTATCTTATCTGTAGAGTGTCCCAGCCAGGCTGGCACAGGTCTGCTCTACACGGCGACCATGACAAAAGTGCCGTCCGGGGAGGCAGAGCCATATCTTTTATACTCTAGACTACGTCTTCAATATTTACAATCACTTTCCAATACCATGCAGTCTCATTACAATGTCCAGTTCTTTCCCCATCCAATCTGTGGTTCCCAGGATGCAACCCCCAACATAGAGGACATGAAGGAGAAGGAGGAAGAAGCCCACCACACCCCAAATCCTCTATCTTGACCACATGGCCCTTAATATAAACAATCCAAAAAACCTACTTATTCTACACCCTAACACTCTAATTTACACTTTACTTATCTTCAGGGCTTGCATCTCTTCCCTCAGTGTTGGTAGATTTTCCCAAGGAGCTAAATCCTGCCCCTGAGGCTCTTGGGCATCACTCGGGGGTCTCAGAGGGGTCTGCCAGGGGTTCCTTGCATCCCCAGAGGAGCCAGGGAGGTACCCTGGACTCCCACATCTCTCCACTCTGTTTGCACTAAAAAGACCTCCTCCACAGTTCTGTCCAAGGCCCTTCAGATGCAGCGAAAGATGCAAGGCAAAACAACAAGAAAAATAATAAAGAAAATAACAATCCCCACTAATATCTAAAAACCTACTTTCAAGATCTCCCTCCATAAGGGTGAGAGGTCAAAAAAGTCAAACAGACCATCCACCCACGATCCAGTGGCTTCTCCAAGCTACTTGTAACTGTTTTATGTTTTCATGAATTGATTAGAATGATCGGACAGGTTCATGCAGCACATCTCCTCAAATGCTTCGCATCCATGCCCATGAGTCAGCAATAGATAATCAATGAGGTGCACACAGTAGACCTCTCTGGAATCCTGTAGCTGCTAATATAAAAAATACAACCATTTTACTCCATCTCTTCTTTCCGTGAATGGCTTTAGCCTATTTAGCCTTACTTTTAGCCTACTCTTTATCACAACTCAAACCCCGTTTTCTCAGTAAGTGTGATCATGGGCACACAGCTCTGCTAACCCAAACTAGGGAAGGGTTTAGGCTCTGCTGGGAGAACATATTTTTGATGGCTCCGGGGGAGGTGGAGGAAAAGCTCCACATGATGAAAGATATTACACACAAAGCATGACTATTCAGTGGTCATGACAAGAGTTTCTCTGGAAGAGGTCCCAGATGCTTCAGCCCTGGAAAGGCAGGGAATCATCCTATCACAGGGTGCTAAGGAGGGTGAGGAGGCTACAATGTAGGTGTTAAATAATCATTAAATTCATTTACCTCTCAGGCAGTCAGCAAATCAAGAACTCAAGGAGGGTGTGAACTGTGCTGCTGGGGGAGAGAGCAGTGACCTGTTCTGTGAAGCCTCTATAAAGAGTCTGGCCTGCCACTGAGAAAATTTAATTGATCTTTGTTCTCAAGCAGAGCCAAAATACTCACATACCCTCTCCACCTCAGGTGACACAACTAAAAACATTTGTCCGCATAGAATCACAGCTTCCCAAGATGAGGTATAAGACGATTTCTGTGGCCCTGGAATAATTACTGAGTGAAATTACTTACAGGGGCTCTGCATGGCAGCAGTCTTGCTGAGGAAGCAGCAGAACCCCCACAACCAGGTGATCATTTTGCTTTCAGCAGCTAAGGCAGCCAGTTCAACATTACTGAAGGTGCCGTGTAAACCACTCACGAATTTTTATCCCAGCACTGACCAATGGCTTGGACAAAGCAAGAACATAATTTCCTCCACTGGGTAATTGTCTCTTTAGGAACACATTAGTAAGAACTGCTCTAGTAAGGTTTGTGGGACTATTCCAAAGAATTCACTCTTATCCTTGGGAAAACTCTCAAGCCCTCTTAAAATATTAAGGAAGAGTACATAGTATATAAAATATAGAGAGAGCAAGGTGCCTAAGTTCTGAACTTGTCAGTTAATTGTGAAAAATAGATTATACTGACACACTGGTTAAATCATAGGTCCTGAGACAGAGCATCTCTAAGATATTTTTTACTAGTAAACATCATTTCAAATTAATCCTAGCACTACAGTTATAAAAAAGAAACATTTCTGCAAGCTTCCTTGTTGATCTACAGCCCCATATTTTGCACACAGCCCTCTACTTATTAGATCTCTGATTTAATTGAAATGTATTAGTTCAATCTATTTTTCAGTATTGCCTGAGGACACAGACAGGCAGGATTTACAACCTTAACTAGCATTTGAGCATTCAGAAATCGCCAGAGGAGAGAAAACCACCTTTTCTGCTATTTACAGATACAGCAAAGAAACCCAAGAACTATAAAATGAATTATAAAATTTTCTTTGCAGATTTCTGAGAAAGAATAATGTAATACTTTACTAGATACAAAATTCCCTCTGTGCAAGGAGTGCAAAAGGAGTCAGGAAGACTGGAACCACAAAGAGACCTGCTGGTGTAGCCACACAAGAGTGTGCAGGCTGAGAGCAGCAGATTTTGGCACTGGCAGTGGGGAAAAGGGGAGATGCCACTTCCCTTGGAACAAATCGAGTGAGGCTGGAAAAATGTCACTTGGCATAACTATGGCAACTCTTTATTAATTGCTAAAGGAAGCAAAAAGGGAGTCCAGACTTTATACATCTCAGCAAAACATTGACAGCAGTAATGGTGTAGGTCTGCTGGAGAAAATCTTCTATGACAACACTGAATTTCAGGATGAAGTCAGGGGACTGCCTTACTTTCCCTCAGATTTCTTTGCAAACAGCACACAATGAACATGAAGAGATTCAAGCACCTGTGTGGGAGATTGTCTTACCATACAAGATAAAATGCATGTGTCAAATTAGCCTGTAAATGAAACCAACTCCTCTCAATCTTAGGTCTTGAGACAGAAAAAGAGGACTAAGGGGAAGGGGGTAGGGGCATGGGTGGAGTGGGGGAGCAGGGAGAAAAGAGATGAATGTCAAGACTCTAGGGAGCTGTAAAAATTTATCCTCTTGAAAGTTGTCTCTTGGCTACAGAACACAGCATGTGGAGGTAGGACATGTAACCAGTAATATCTACCTCTGTTTGCTAGAAACTAAGAGCTAGGTGCTTCTCTGATCCTAGCAGTCCATGGCAGGGGTAGAGATGATCCTTAAGGCCCCTTTCCATCCAGGTCATTCCGTGATTCTGTGATTTTCTTTGCCTGTACATTGTGCTTACCACAAGTGTACAACATGAGGACACTGAATACCTTCCTATTCATGGAATGCCAACAAAACGAGCCCTTCTCTTCAGAACACTCCTCTATGGCCACTGTCACATATTTAGAACCACTTTTAGGGAGGAGAGTAGAATAAATGCTTCAGAAAGCTGTTGCTGTGTGGATTCTGTTCCACAGCTCCTGTGAGAGAGAGAAAACATCAGTCTCATCAGAGGAACCTTGCAATAGCCAACAGTAACCAAAAGCAAGTTGGACCTGGGGGGTAATTTTGATTTCACTTCTCTGTACTGAGGCTACACCAAAATAAAGCTTATACCACTGTTTTCTCCCCTTCTGCCAGCCCAACATAATCAAGGAAGAAATCACAAAGGCTTAACTTGCTCTGTTGAAGAACAAAACCCTGTCGCTCACACACATGCATGTACCTTCAGAATAAAGGCAGCTTGCTCCAATTCACGCTTTTCTGTGCCTACCACAGTCCCATGTGAGGTGTTTTTCTCTGGCAGAAGATGCTGGTGTTGGCAAATGCTCCCCTCAAAGCTCTGTTCACCCTGGCAAAGATCTCCACTGCTCTGGTGTGGGATCAGGGTGTCTGACACATCTAGAGAGCAGTGATAGGGCTTGCCAGCTTGGAACAAAATCTGGACACTTTACAGCCAGTCTGTGCTTTAAACAGCTGAAAATAAATAAATAAAAAGACCTGGCTGAGCACAACAGCCGTGTCTGGCTTCAGATCAGCAAAAGTCATCCCATTTGCAACATGGAAGGGCAGTGTTTCCTTGGGAGCAGTGTTTCCCCTTGGCAGCAGGGAAATCCAGTTGCAGATAACCTGGAGGTGAAGAGATGGGGAGATATTCTATTTTTATGCTAGGAACCATTTAACTTTATTAAAGGTGGCAACTAATTTAGGAACTGGAAAGAGGTAAACTGCAATTTTGGTCACAAAATAAATCATCCAGTAGTATCCACAGGTGAACAATTATGATGTGGATGTTATGAGCAGGACAGCAGTGGACAAACTCAGTTTCTTGACTGTCTTTGGACCAGCACTCCAGGGCTGCTATCCTGGCATTTTAACAGAAGAGAGAGAAAAAAAAAGTTACAAATATAAGGTGTGCCTGGAGTAAATGAAAAGAGGGAAAAAATAGTAACCCAAAAATTAAAGAGATGTATCTACATAAAATGTAGGATGCAAAGTGTCAAACTAAATCAAAGATAGATAAAGACAGATCATCCTGCCTGCAGTGTCACTTTAAGAGAGGAAATGAGTGCAGAGAGTTTTCAGCTTTTCTTTCACTTTCTTAAAAGGTTGTTTAAATCAAGAAAAATAATTCACTAATTCGTTCCATTGTTTTCCCCCTGATTTTCTCATGGGAGTAGAGCATTCTGCTACACGTTTTACTCTGTTTTGTGAAAAGTATTTCAGAGGAACTCAAATTTATGTGTTGTTTTCAACAGTTTGACATTTCCAAGCTAGTAACTAGAAAACAATTCCTGGTGCAAGAGCTTTTCTCTGTCTTTGAGCCAGTTCCAAGCTGCAGTTCCTGTCCTATCCTGTCCTGTCCTGGAGCAGGACGTTTAAAAGCTGCTAAAATCTCTTGTTTTCTCACAAGGGTAAGGCAGGAGGATGTGGATAAGCTCTGACTCTCCTCAAACTAAGTGAATCCAGGTGCTGTTCTTCATGCCCAGTCTTGGCTGTCTGAGGGAGAAGACCTTGTCTCTAATTGCCCTGGAGCTACAATGGGCTGATGTGCAAGGGGGCTGAGCCTGCTTCAGTGCACCCAGGTCTCACAAGGCATCTTTCTGCATTTTGTCAGCTCTAACTCTGCTATTGAGGGACCTGCCAAAATTGGGGTGACCTAATTGTGGCCTTCCAGCGCCTGAAGGGAGCCTGCAAGAAAAAGGGAGAAAGACTACTTCCAGGACTAGTGACAGGATAAGGGGAATGGCTTCAAAATGAGAGTAGGATAAGACCGGATATTGGGAGGAAATTCTTCCTTGTGAGGGTGATGAGTGACTGGAACATGTTGCCAGAGAAGTTGTGGATACCCCATCCCTGGAAGTGTTCAAGGCCAGGTTGGATGGGGGTCTGAGCAACCCAGACTAGTGGAAGATATCCCTGCCTATGTCAGGGGGTTGGAACAAGATAATTTTTTAGATCCCTTCCAACCCAACCCATTCTATGACTCTATGATTCTGTGAACCAATGACAGACCACAGACCATAGTACCAATGGGTTTTTTGATTTGAGGTAGAAGATATAAAGAGATATTATTCACCTTCTGTAAAGAGAAAGCCCACAAACTATGAGAAGCCTATGCTTGGGAGTCTGAGATTCTACCTTTGCAAACCCTGAGTCAGGAATTATGGCTGGCAATTGGGTGCTCCCATTTTATCATGGGGATGTCAAAAGTCAATCTTAGAAACTAGAAATAAGAAAACTCCAACCAATCTATTGCTTCCTCCTCCCACACAGACCCCAAATGACTTCACCTCATTTTATAAATGGCCCTGTTCCCACATCCAGATCCTGAAGACTATGAGTGCTTTGCAGATGCTTTTTGTTTACTTTTGTCCACCATAGCTATTGACAACAAGTTTTTTCACATTTGTAAAGCTAAAGATATTATCCATTTTCAAAACCTTCTTTCAACAGATGGACCCAGAGACTATGTCTATGCCAATAAATTATGACCAGTGATTCCCTTGAGCCAGTCTTGCCTACATGCATAATTAATAGAAACTTTTATCCAAAACAAGAGCCTGGCACACAAAGTGCTTTTGGTCTGGCTCCTGGATTATTACAACTTCTAAACTGTGCCTGGAAAACATTTGGGAGACCCCCAGCTGACAAAGGCATGGGAACCATGCTGACAGCTTCTCCGTGTAAATGGTTGTGTTTCTGTGCCTGGGAGCCAGCCCAGGCACTGAGGAGTTTACTGGAAGGGATGCAGCCATAAAGTCTCTGTCAGTGACAAATCGTGGATCATAACTCATCCTCACTTCTCCAGCATGGGAATCCACAGAGGACAGCCCAAAACACCAGGAGTGTTACACTACACACAGACTCATCTCCTCCTGCTGAAGTGAATGCTCTTACTGCCACAATCAAGTCATTATCAGACACAAAACAGCCTCAGAGGTGATTAGACAAAAAGCTTTGTGCATGGCCCTCTGAGCAAACTTCCTGCTACCAGTATTCAGATGTCAGCCAGTGTCAACAGCTGTGAATGATGGTTCCATTAAACACTCCCATGGGATTTGCCCTCCTAGGCCCCTGTGTTTGCTGTGTTTGCCATCTCCTACAGAAAGACAGGAGAGCTCTGCAAGAGATATTTACTTCTTTCAGGAAATCAAAACAAAAAGTCATCTCCAGGGCCAGCTGTGTTTTTAGTAAATTTGCAAGGATCAATATTTGCAAGTTTAAGAGTCTGTCCATGAGCAGCTCTGTTCTTAAAAAGTGTAAAGCAGACAACTGCTGAAAACCAGGACCCAAAAATGCCCCAGGCTGAATTTGGGAACTTCCCAGAATTTAGCTAAACTACCACTGGTTGCATTTGTAAATACAGACCGTAATCTTTGGTTGTCATAACAAAAAGTCAAGATTAGGTATTTAGCATTCAGACTCTCACATCTGAAAAAGGAGATGTCTAGAGAGTACCAGTAACTTCCAGCTCGAATCTCTCCTAAGGATTTCTATTTAAGATGTGCTTCTCCAATGCTGCTCAGGTAGCACTTGTGCACAATTTAATCTTCCTCTGGAAGTCTGTCTTTGAATAAATGAATATATATTAACCCTTTATGAACAATAATCTGAGTCTGACAGGAATTTTAAAGGCTTGGAGGGATGTTGATAATTCCCAAAAATGTTAACAGAAATGTATACTACTAGCAAGATTTTTCAATATTTATTTCCAGGCAGCTTTAAATCAAACTGAAATAGAGTTTCTTTCTCCTTGAGATTTTTAATGAACTGAGCTTAAACTCACTTTACATTTTTATTAATCCCGTGTAATTTTTCTGGAAGTCCCGCTACTCATGCCTTTACATTCAGATCATCTGCCCACAAGTTTCTTTAACACAGAATTGAACTTTCCCCTTTACAAATCCATCTGAAAACAGAAAAGTCTGGTTCATATTCTGTTTCATTAGTTGCATGGCAAAAGGCTTATGAACTACTGAAAATGGATTAAAACATGAACACATTCCTTGAAATCACATTATATCTTGAGACAGACTTCAACAATCATTTCTTAATGAGAAGCAGAGGGGAAGAGAAAATATTTTCTGTCAAGTTAAGAAATAGTAAACACCCTGCTCTGTTATCAAACTGGAAAAAGAGGAACCTATTCCTTCATTTGAGAAACATTTCCACCAACGTAGCTGGTCCTATACTAGTCCATTATTAAGGAAAAATATATGTCACATGCACATATAGCAGGCAAGTTTGATATTTTATAAATGAGGGCAAAAAGAAAACAAAAAGGAGAAAAGAAACATAGATCTAAAGATCTTGCCTGAATTGTTTCCATCAGCTATTCAGCAGCTGAAAAAGAAATTATTAACTAGTTTGAACTTGAACCAAACACAGAGTATTCTAATCCAGAAAAACAGCCAGCTGAGACAAAAGAAAAAAAAAAAAAAAGAGGATACAAAAGTCAACCAGCCTAGTTACTGGACTTAGAGAACTCTTTCCTATTTACATCCCCTCTGACTCAATTCCCTGTAGTGCAGATAACTTCCCAAACTTTACCTACTAATTAAATCTATCCCACTATCAATTTTATGCCGTATCCTGGTGGAAAACAAGAAAAAAAAGCCAACAGGATGCTAAGTTGCATCAACAAGGACATGACCAGCAGAGATATAGAAGCCATTGTTCCACCTAGTGTTTGTCAGGCCATGCCTGGAACACCATGTGCAGTTTTGGTTCCCACTCCACAAAAATGATGTGGACAGTCTGGAGAGGGTCCAGAGCAGGGCATAAAGATGATCAAAGGGCTGGGAAGCTGCTATGTGAGGAAAGGCTGAGAGAAACTGAATTTTACAGCCTTGAGAGAAGAGTGCTTAGGGGAGACCTTAGGACCACATTCCAGTATTTAAAGGAGGGCTACAAAGAAGGTGGAGACTCCTTTTTCACAAGGAGTCACATGGAAAAGATGAGGGGCAATGAAGACTAGTTACATGCATGGAGATTCCTGCTAGACAAAAGAAGAAACATTTTCACAGTTACATCAATCAGCCACTGGAGTTATGTCCCCAGTGAAGTGGTAGATTCATCAACACTAAACATGTATAAGATTCACCAGGACAAGGGGATGGGCCATCTTGTCTAGGCCCTGCTTTTACCAAGAAGACTGGACCAGATGATCTTTGACACGCACCAGGTCACAGACACCGCCTGTGATACCAAACAACAAAAATTTTCATTTACAAGGCTTCTATTTCTGCACAGAGATTTTAGGTCAGCAATTCCACCCTGTTCCACAGGTTTGTGTTGCTGTCAGTAAACCCTGAACATGGCTAGCCTGTACCAGATATTTGTGGAAGAGCTTGCATAATATTTGTTTCCATTTTCTAGGTACATCTGTTCTGTGCCCTGCCTGGTGCCAGCAGAATTTGCAGAATTAAGCCTTGGGGATCTATGAACTCAGAATTGCACATGCTTTTATAAAAATTAAGTTTCATAAAAGACTTAGGCAGTAGGTAATGCCCATCTGAATTATGGATGGATACCAGTACTTGTCAGAAGGCTGATGTTGGCACCTTCTTCAAAAGCAGTTTTTTAGCAGTATTGGTTTTCTGTACTCCTTTTCCTCTTTTGAACTTTTTTTTTTTTTTTTTTTTCCTTGCCAAACAGCAGGAATCTCTTCTTTTCCCACTGAATAAATAGTTATTTATACCTCTTTTATATTCAGCATGGTTGCCATGAGCTTTCTAGAGTTCAGATCATCAAAATATGCACTGATGAAAAAGTATTTGCTTCCTCCAGGCTACTTTTGTGGAATTTTTCTCTACAGCATCACTCTCAGTCTGTCAAACGTCTCATATGTCTTTAATGTGGAGTGGCAGCTTTACCAAGGCCTCTAAGGATCTGAGTGGGAACAAGTTTGAGGCACAGAGAATCCCTCAGTGTGGGGTAGTGGGCAGGGAACACCACAAACAGCAGGGCCCTAAAGAGAAGTAGAAGTTTGAGGACTAGGAAAGGAGCAAAAGGTAGGAGATTAAATGGGAAAGAAGAAGAAGAAATGTGAAGTACTCAAAAAATTGGGAAAGGTGAAAGTCCTGAGAGGGCTTGGCCAGAGCAGGTGGGAGCAGGAAGGGATCTGGAAGGCAAAGGGAAACCAGCCCTCACCCACCATGACCCAATCCCACAGAAATATGAAGGGAGATGCTCCAGCTTCCCATTTTCAGCCACTCTCCTGCCAGCTGAGGGCATACATGCCCTTAACACTGCCTGATTGTCTTCCTCCGTGTCAGTCAGAACACTTGGACTTGGAAAAGCCAGGAGTGAGGTCCTTGGGCTACTGAACAGCCCCAGGGAAGGAACAGCAGCCGTCTCACCATGTAACTTGCTGCCAAGCTGCAGGGCAATGGGATCGAAGGAAGTACTCACAGTTAGAAGAATGACAGTTTGAAGAATCATTGTTTAGGTTGGAAGGGACTTTTAAAGGCCATCTGGCCCAATCCCAGCATGAGATGTAGCATTCCAGATGCTGATTCAATTACTCAATTACATGGGAAAATTCCCTGTCTCAGCCTCCTGGCCACACCACATGATCACTGGCCATGGCAAGTCCACATTATTGACTTGACACCCAGTTTGCTGCCCTCCCAAGCCCTCTTGCCATAAGCACTGTCCCTCATAAAAACCATTGCACTTGCCTTTTTCCTATTAGGCATGAGCTCTGAGGACACCTGACAATTATCCATCTCAACAGTTGATAATCCTAAGAGCTAAACTACAACTGACAGGCCATGTACAATCTGAGCCCAAAGTGTCGTGTCATTTAATGGACCTAAGGCCATAGTGCTGTCACTCGTGATTTCCTTTTGTTGTCATGTTTTTGTCACACTTTCCCCATCCCCAGACATGTCTGGTGTGCCACCAAAGCTGGTTTCTCTCACTTAGCATTTTTAGCAGCCAGCTGGTGTCCCAATGGCAACAAGTGGTGGATTTGGAGATGGGGAGTGAGGAAAGCAAAGCACCTGATTTATAACCTGGGTTATAAAGTTTGTTAAATTGCTTTTCTGAACTATTGTAGCTTTTGAATGAAATCTTTGTTTAATAACTTGAGTGAAACAACTTTTGGCAGACTTTTCTAAAAGGGACTCTGAAAAATACATTAAGTCAAGATGAAAATGCTCCAT
This sequence comes from Oenanthe melanoleuca, assembly GCF_029582105.1. NCBI lineage: Eukaryota > Metazoa > Chordata > Aves > Passeriformes > Muscicapidae > Oenanthe > Oenanthe melanoleuca. The sequence goes on from NC_079334.1 coordinate 12,929,940, forward strand.
TATGACACAGGTTCGTTACAAGAGAATGCAACTGAACTATTTTGAACTTCGTCTTCTCTCTCAAATGTATATTGTCAGTTTCATCTCCTTACTGAAAAATCTCATACTCACTTGATTTTCAAATTATTAAAAAAAAATTAATTTTAAAATTAAATATTTTTAAATTTAAATATTTTCAAATTATTTTTAAATTTAACCACACAAAGTCTGATAGTAATTCAGCATACACAGTTGTATTTTATTTTTAGTATCATGGCAGATAATTTTTAAAACAGGGATTCTGAATAGCTTTTCCTCATCATCTATAATGCTTTTTGGTAGTAAACCTGCATAACACAGTATAAAAACATTCCCTTTTTGGGAAAGTACTCTATGTCTTATGAAATGTTTTTGCATAATAACATGGGTATAGATTAATTTCAACAGGTAGATCTGCAAGTACCATCACTTGTAATTCTAAATAGTGAATACAAAGCTCCAAGAAATTGATGTGTAAATTCTGCCTGAAAATTATATCAATTTTTTTTTTTTTTTTTTAATGGTATTGACTTTTTCTTTGGCAGTATATCCAGGCACTTGATTTTTTTAACCATTTTTTAAGATCTATACATTGCTGGTACTGGTAAAGAAAACTGTTTTTTTGCTCAGTTATGGGTACATATAAGAGAAATACAAAGTGGATGGACTGACATCAAAATATTGTTAATACTACAGTGGTCTTTTTGAAAATTGGATCAAAATTTTTGGGACAAGGACAAGGTCTAAACCACATTACATTTTTACCCCTGCTAAATACCTACAAAATAAAAGGAGTCTGTAGCAGAATGGAGCACAGCAAATGATTCTGCCTCCCAGTATCTTTCAAGATAATTAAATTAGTTCTTTTTGCTCTTTGCAAAAGGGACCAGCGGAGATCTTTTCATGGAAAGTAGTTGAGTCCTAACATTCTTTCTTAAAAACATCCAGGTATCCAAAGGGGTTGCATTTAAATCCTTCTTTAGTCAGATGTCTACTTTAGATATCTGAAGCCTTCTCACCAAACTCCAGAATATATACATGTGTGTGTATATATATATACACATATGTATGTATACAGAAATCAAATAGAACTATTAGATTAAAGAAAATGCAAAGATGCTCTACTTTTAAATTTAATTTCAGCTGCTTAGCCCACCAGATTTACAGATCTTGAGGTTCTCAGCAAAGAGGCTAAAAGCTGGAGATGAGTAAGACCTGATTTGACAACCACTGAAAACAGTGAAAAGAAACCTTGTAATTGAGATTCCATGGAATTCTAAGCCTTTTATCTCAAAAAAAAAAAAAAAAAAAAAAAAAAGAAGTAAAACCAGAAAAGACTGCAGGGAAAAGCAAAGAGCAACAGGGATAATAACCACAGCTGCTGGATGGCTTTCATCAAAAGCAGTAAGTAAAGAGGGAGTCCTGTCTGGAGGAGAGAAGACTCAAAGGTTTTGTGTTGATAAATGGAAGTTTAATTACCAAACTGACTGGACAATACAGGAGAATATTTTATGAAGTAGCAGTTTAATCAAGATGGACATAATGCAGTATCTCATGGTTGTGGCAGACTTAAAATATTCTCTAAGCAGATATGGCAACACAAAATGTCACGGTCAGCTGGGTCTAGTGTTCTACTGAAGGAACTTCTGGGCAGGGGCAGCTTGCTTCTTTTGATTCTCCAATTATCTTCACCAGAATTTTTCAAGTATGTTAAGAATATTTTACCTTAATATCTGAGAGACTGCAAAGAATTGGTTCTTGTCAACAAACAGCAGCAACTTGACATAAAGTGGTTGATTAATTTGAGGGGATAAAGAGGAAATCTGCAGCAGAAATCACAAATTAAGGCTTTTGTCCCAAGTCCCACATGTCTTCTCCTGAAGATCTTCTTCTTGAAGTTGTTCCTTATGTTACATACATATGTTCTGTGGCCATAAGGAAGACAGCACGTGCTACTAGAGGCTGAGATCTCACTGCTGCTGAACAGGCTCAATCCAAATGTCCCAGCCAGCTAATAGATCCTGGTGTGTCTGATGCATCAACTCCACAAAACCTCTCAACAGAGTTTGGCAAAATTGCACCAGATGGGAATACCTCCATTAACTCATCCTTACCAACACCACTGCAGTTCTCTCTGCCAGCTGACCTTTGCATTTAGGAGCGTATTTTCTACCAGACACCCAGATCAAACCATAGAAGATGTGCAACACTTTCTGCTAAAATGTCATGAAGGGATGAACTGAAAAAGCACATCAATGAAGCAAATACTTAGAAGCCAAAAAGTGACACCCACACCAGACTGTCTCAGCAGGGTATGTCATTGCAGGCTGTAAATCTGGGTGGACGAGGATTTGAAGTGAGATACCAAGAGAATTTTCTGCTTTGGATGTGCTTCTCTTGTCCTTCCCTTTGATATTCAAGCATCTTATGTGAAAGCCAGATAGAAAGAATTCTAAGGCCCTGATACTGACAGTATTTTGCCTTTCCACAGTATATTTTCATACAAGGAATGAATATCAGTGTTATCAAGGTTAAAGGGTTAGGAAGAAGAGGCACACGGCTAAAAAAAATCCATGGGATCAGTGGTGCCACTAAGGAAGGATTCCTTTCCAGAAGTAAAAACTGCAAGACATCACTTTCAAGTAGCACTTCACCACCTCAAGGTGTAACGTACCTTCAAGGACTTGGATATTTGACCAGGTTTCCCACATTCCAAGGCAATTTTGCATCCACAAGGAAGCATCCACAGAGAGATCCTGTGCAAAAGCTTCCACCCACAGACCGCTCCCCTGGTGCTAACATCTGAGATGTCAGAGACAGGGTGTTCTCATTTTCTGAGCCCTCACTGACATCTGACCCTCACTGCAACAGGGAGTAATCTAGAGAGTGACCTTGATGGAGATGGTATATTTAAAAAAAAATTAGAAATATTAACTGAGAAGAATGAGGAACTCTCATTTAATCACTATGTAGGAACTTGCATTTAGAGAAAGGAAATCAATGTGTGAGAGAGCCAAGGAAAGTTATGGCATAATCTGAGGATTTCTAGCGTAAACATAATCACAGGGATATTATCCTTGACTGGATTCAGCAGTTTATATCAGCCCACATCTGAGTAAACTGAAATTACATGGTCTCTAACTCATCTTGAAACACAGGGTTTTGAAAAAGAGCCATCATGGCTAAAGGAAAGGGAACATCTGTCTTTCCCCCTTACCAGAGTCCATCTTTGCTATGGATAATCCTTCCAATAAAATGAAAACAGAGATGTTTGCTTTTTGGTACCTACCAGGCTGAGGAATCCTGCTCCAACTGTCCCTGCAGTGCTCAGGACCATCTGGCCCTTTATCCTCATTGTTTTTAAAGGGGGCTGAGGTGGGGAGGTTTAAAATGTAAAGAGGAACAGGAAATTGCCTTGATTGTTTGGACATACTGGGTTAGAGAGGAGGAACAGAGAAGAAAAAGAAGCCCAAAGAATACTCTTTTCATTTCTTAAAATGGCGATATTTATTTTTTAAGATATTTAATTTTGAATAACGAATAACATAATAGTTTACTTTGAAAAACTTCATCAAAATTAAATGAAACAATGAGCCTGTCCCTTCTGATCATGCTCATTAAGACTCTGCAGCTACGAAAAAAGGCATGGGCTACTATAAAATCATTATTTGTTTCCATCCACTTGCACAAACATTATAAATATGACTTTCCTTATAAAAATCATGTAAGATGCTTGTGGCACATTTTGTAAAATGCAACTAGAAAAAGACAAGATACTGTTAATAAATAATACATTCAATAACAAAGCAATTTTTGCTATTGAGAGACATCTAGACATTTTGGGGTACAGTCATCATGAAACCACCGGAAAAAGGGACATTCTTCAAAGAAGCACTGCACAGTACTTGAAAAATGAACAAATTCCACTGACATAATCATAGAAAATACATTATTGCAGGGCAAAGAAAGAGATTCCCTTAGTCCTTGTAATGGTGTTGGCTGACAGCAAACATTTGCTACATTGGAGAGTGAATTGGATCGAAGCCCTAATCACAAGACTCAGAACAATACCACGCTTTGGATGCTTAACACACTCCACACAAGTACCTTTGCCCCTGAGTGTGCCAAAAAACCAATGATTTGAGATGTTCACCCAAGTGCTCCTGTCATTTGGACACAATATCCAGCCTGTAAAACTTACACACATCAGAAATGAGACAATAAATATTACACGCTGGGCACTGGAGGTAAAACAAATTCATGGAATTATACAATCTCAGAGGCATAGTGGTTTGCTTATCTACTTTAAAATCACCTCATGACATCGAACTACCACATTACCATCACATTTTTTTCAGTAAACAGGGCAAGAGAAGAAGGAATGCAAATAAAAGTACCAGAATTTAACAGTTAACACTGACATCCCACATCACATGGCTCCTTTGGGAATATTGTGTGAGAGAGCAAAAATGGCCAAAGTGTCCAGTCCCTAAAAACCAGGAGAAACCTTGTGTCTGTCCTGCCAGGGCTTTGCATACCAGCATTCCTGTAAACCACAGACTGATCCTAGCGTGTTTTATCCAAACACTGAGCTCCTTCCCAACATCCGTTTAAGTTTTGGTAGCACCACTCACCCAAGCACCACTTCCTTGAGCACCTTGAGCCCCTTCTCACAGCCAGAGTCAGCTACAAAGCAGGAGGTCTGAGATGTGCAGAAGGCAGGTCAGGGAAGGTGGCAGCTAGGACCTTGCAACTACAGGGAGAAGCAAACAAGCTTTCAAGCAGTGACTCCTGGGCTGCTTGCTTTCTGTCAACATAGTTTGTTCCCAAAGTTAAAACACCAGGGAGTTGGGATAACCCCAGCTATATTCCCTGGTCCCCTGTCTGGGCAGATATTCAGGATGGCTGCAACTCCCACAATTATTGGTGCCCTGTGAAATCACTGACTTCTTGTAAATGCTCAGTGAGATAAATGCAAAATTAACAATTTTGAAAAAACTTTGCCTGGCCAATTTCGGCTCTGGTCAAGCACACAACTTCTCCAAGTTGTAGCTGTGCCTACAAGAAATGGGAGGCAATTCACAGAGTTTTAGTTTGCACTTCAGCTTCTATCCATAAGCAGGAAAATGTAACAAACCACAGTCTCCTGGCACAGGCACAGATTACTGGATGTGGGATGTGGGCAGGAAACATATGCCATGGCATCAACAGCGAGCCTGACTGATCTCCCAGCCACTGCAGCCCTGTGAGCCCATGCCTGGGAATAAATCAGATATGCTAGAAATACAAACAGATTGTCCCTTACAGTGCTGGAAAGAAGCAGATTTCACTTTAGGAACAGAGCAGTTTGTTTATTACTAGTCTAATGGTAAGGGCCATGTTACCAAATCTGAGTCTGAGTAGGAGAAATAGTCAAAAGGGGATGTGGTTCACTGCAAAACCTGCTAGAAGAATCTTCTTTCCATTTCTCTTCCCTTCTCTTTTCAGTATTTTTACACTACAGAGCTCATACTAATAATCCATCTCAGGGACACAACATTCAAATAAAAACACATGCATGTTTTTACATTCATCATCATCCACATGCTACATTTCACAGTTCATTACCAGAGCAATGTACCACTCTAGAAAAACATCACAGGAAGGCACCTTTCATTTCCTTGGTGTCTTTGTTTGCTTGCTTTTCTCTGGAGCTTTGAGAAATAGCCAGATAGAAACAGCATTAACACAGGTAAAAGCAAAGTGTCTGGTATGTGTAAGAAATAAAAAAGTTTAGAAGTCCTTATAACTTCCATGAGACATAAAATTATAATAAAAAAATACTTGTATTGATGCTGAATTTTTTTATGATTTGGGGTTATGGTTAGGGGTTAGGATTAGCTTTGAGTTCCATTTTGCAGAAGTCCAGACCAACACGACTGGACACATCTGCCATCTGTTCCAGTCTGGAGACTAGGTCTGTGTTAAATGGTGGGACAGTTAACCTTGCAAACTAAGTGAAGAGGACCATTCAAAGTCATGACTACTCTCACTCAAGCCAGGGTTGCTGGCAGGGAACTCTGAATTCACTGCTCCAAAGTTAAGAGACCTCTCTCCTGAAACAACTGGAAAACAGAGGCTGATAGAAATCAGGATTATATGATTTAAATGGTTCTTTCGTGCCTGTTATACGCACAGGTCGTAACTATGGCGCAGATTTGGTCCCAAAATTTGCAGACGGTTTTAGTCCAAAATGTATCCAAAAGCTCTTCATAAGAACAACTTATCAGGATGGTATTGAATATGTGAAAATAAGGAGTGGTAAGTTTTGCCTCTAGATAAAGCTTGGGCCTGTGCCCATGGGGCTGTAATTTCAAACTTAGTATTTGACCATGGTAAGGACTATTAAACATATTGAAAAGCAAATTTCAGATGCAATTTTGGCCTTACAAGAAGAAGCCCATGATTTGTCTGGTATAGTTTTAGAAAACAGGATGACTCTCAATTCCTATTAGCTGCAAAATCATTAACACTAGTTGTTGCTTTCATGTAGATGTGAAAAAATTATTAGGGATTAGGTTGAAACTTGAAAGCAAACTCAAATTCTTCATCAGGTAGCTTTCAAAAGGCCCATTGAGCTTTGAATAGATCTTTGACACTATCACCTCATGGTTAGGGAACTGGGCCTGGACAAAAGGAACTGCTCATACTACTTACATCTCTAGCTGTTCTTTAGATAATAGCTGGCTGTATGATACAGTGGTGTGGTTAAATATGGAGTGGACACTAGACAAGGTAGAGTCTTGTTAGTTTCTAAAAATGGGGGGAAATTATGCCAAATTGATTTTTGTCTTTTTCCTTTAATATATATTTTCTGTATTCTTTACACATCTGTCTGTAGTTCTGCAGCCTATTATTGTATTCTAGCTAGCTTCCCCAGTACTTTTCCCTGCCCTGATAGGCAGAAAGACAAAACACATTCCAAGGCCCCTATCCTATCCTATCTCAGTTCTCTCTAGGAAACAAGGTTGAGACCAGTTCTTTGAGATGTATTTTTATAAACAAAGTTTAGTTTCTGTATAAGGGAGGGTGGGCAGGATTCAAAGAATGTTGAAAGAGGGGAAATTGCCTCACCACTTATGTCTCTAATTGGTGATTTTTGTCAATTATGCTAATTTGCTAAACTTATAAATCTATATTCACCCCAATTGGGGGTAAGCATTTTGTGGATATTTTCCATGTCGGCCCCTGGGGGCCTCCAATAAAGACCAGCCTTTGTATTATCTAATAATATTAGTGTGAAGATAATAGATAATCTCAAAAGATAATTTCTTCTTTCGAGGCTCTTTAGGCCTCAGTATCACCATGGCAGTTACAGGCCCCTATTAAGGAGAAAACTCCTTGTTTTTAACTAAAGTTGAAAGCTATTTCGGAAATCAATTTCTATTTTAATGATATCTGATTGAGTATGAGTGTACTAAGATATACCAAAGATTCAACATGTGACTATGTTCAATCTAGGATATGTTCTAGGATAAAACCCAGAGACAGTTTAATAAACTGGGGTTTGTGAAAGCCAGTAAAATGTTCAGTTTTTAAAGAAGAAGATAAATTCTTGAGATTTCATCACTGAAAACATAAGTACTGCTATGAAAATACTGTGCACAACACAGAAAAAAAAGCATAAGACAAACTTTTTAAAGAAAACCATCATTTGAGTTTAGAATAATGCCTTAGATATAAACTGTCATTTAAAAAAACAAGAGAGAAGAAAGAAGAATTTCTTTCTTACAAACACTATCAGAAAAGAAGAATTGCAGTCGAAAAGCAGGGGAAAAGATCATCCCATCAATAAAATCTAACAAAATTATTTGATGAGTGGAAGCACTCACAGACATCAGATCCATCAAGAATAATAAATTACTTGGGGATATCTAGTTCCCAGTTACAGCCAGTGAATGGTGAAGCTTCCAAGTGTAGAAAAACCCTTTTTTCATTTTCACTTGGCTCATCCAACACACTTGACAAATCGAGCAGCTCATGGATCACTCCCATGAAACAAGGACATGACATAGATCATGATTTGATTTCAATCTGTGATGCCTTCATGCAGCAGAAGTTTGAAATGCAGTGAGATATTTGCCTTATCAACCAAAAAACAGCATAAACTGCTCAAGGTCTTTACTTGTCAGGAAAAAAGAATTGGTAGATTACAGAATAGGTTACAGAATTATGATACTTCAACAAAGTATCATAATCTGGCAGTGCTTTAGAATAATTTTAAATTTTCATAGGATGAATTCCCTGAGGTTTGAGAACAGTCAGCTAGTTAAAATCCAGGCAATTCTATTGATTTGGTTGAGTCAGAACAGTGAAAGAGCGCAGAGAAAATGGTTTATAAATTGAAGGGTGTAACAGAGAGGAGAAAACCTTATTTTCTCATTAAAAACACACAGCTTTTCCCTTTCCTGCAATCCAGAGGTTTCTATTGTACTTCCTAACAATAGGAGAGGATTTTAACACAAAAGCATAAATTCACTCAGATAAAAAGGGTAGTTCATTTGCTTGTTTTCACTGTTCAAAACAGATAACCTTAATAAAATTTCTGGGATTTTTTTTTTCACTGTAATTCCCAAGCATGAGTTAATTAATTCTCACAACTCTGAGCTAAAAGTAATCTCTATTCACCTAACAGAGAAATCACCACAGGAAGAAAGACTTCAAAACTCTGGGATAAGTAGCAGTTTCCACTTTTTCATTTAATCATGATTTAATAGAGTAATTAGTACTAGGAAGATGTAAAATGCTGCATACAAATATTGATAAACTTAAAGTGGTTTTTGTCCCTCTGTTAATTTTTTAGGTTTAGAGCCAGACAGAAGTTCAGTGTAGTGCAGAGAAAATTTTAAGCAACTTGTGAATACAGCAAGTTTCACCCCAGTACAACAAGAACTGAGGAAAAGAGAAGAAAAAGAATAAAGAACTAACATCTATTAACAACTTTGGGTTCCAAGTATTTAAACCTATGCTTTCATCCCTTTATCTCTACCAGAAATATTGTGTCCCTTTATCTCCTTTCTGATCTTTTTCTACTTCTTTGGCCACCGCTACTATATGGCAGCACATAAACAGTCACAGATTTCAGAAGAGCTGTTCATTTCAGAAGAGCTGAACCTCTGTCCTGATCTTGGTTTTTTTTTTTCTCTTTCTCTCTTTTTTTTTTTTTTTTTTTTTTTACTACATTTGGAGTATAATTTTTTTAGTCTACGGACATCACACAGGACAATCTAGAATTGGAAGCTTGAAAGAAGTATGGACTTGAATACAAAGCTAGAAGTGCAGAATGAGTTGGAAACCAGGGAAAATTCACATATCTTTTAACATGTTTTTTTAAAAACATGGTTTCTTTAGTTATTAGTGCATTTTATGAGAAAAAAAAATAGGAGATATTTTTCCCATGTAAAATTTTTGCTATTTTTTCCCTCTAAATGATGTGAAAGTAATTCTTCAAGATACTAACCAACATCTGAGCAATAAACTTCAGACTATTTTGTTTATATTTACATAACTGTGTGCCTATCTATTATTTAGGGAGTCTCCAGAGACCTCTGAAAAGGGTAAGAGCTCTGATTGACTTTTTGTTCCATTTTCAATGCAAAGTGACACACATGAACAAGAAAGAAAAAAAAAAAATCTCCTGTTTCTGCCTTTACATGGAACAATTATTGGAAGTGCTTATGGAGTTTCAAGAGCACTGAAAGCTGATCTAACCCAATATTACCTCAATGGGGATTTCATTATTGATAGAAATAAAACCAGAATAGTTTATGCACTCTGCAGCACCAGGGAGTCATATTCCTGTGACCTCCTCCTATATGCAAGTCTCATACTCAGATAAGACAGCTTTTGGATACTCAGATAAAATGATTTTTATGTATTTGTTCTGTAAAAGGCCAAACCATGCAGTGACCAAATTATAACACACTAAAGGACATAATTTCCAGGCATTTCCATGCTCCTTGTAGTTTTCAGTACAAAGTCCAGGCCTTTAAAACCAGTCAACACATGACTGATCTGTAGGATCAGTCCTTGAAGGGCCCTCACAGAATGAAGACACATCACTCAGTGGGAGACATCAAGCAGGCAGAGCTGTGGCTAAAATACCTTCTTTTTTTTCTGTCAGTGCAGCACACTCTGTATCATCTGCCCAAACTCTGCAGCTCAAGAGGCAGCAGTCAACTCATATGCTCAAAGTCAGTCAACTCATATGCTCAAAACTCATACGCCAGACTACTCCAAACCAGCATTTTCCTGAAAACTGTACATCTTCTGGCAGTTTTACTCTGCATATGATGGATACCCAAAAAGAAACTTGTGTTCCTGAAAAAGCAGTGTTTATTTTCAGCATATGGAGGGTTTATAAAAAAAAATAAATTCATTTCCTATAAAATCACATGCACAGAAGAAAAATGAAGATAATGGCAATTTTGCAGAACACCTAAATCTTTGTTGGAAATACCTGAGTGGAAACTCGAATTGGTCTCTCAGTACTTCAGACTATGCATTTATTTTCAGTGAAGCATTTTCAATTACTATCACGATAATCACGCAATAACAAAGTTTCCTGCAGAAGAAAGATACCTTAAGTTGTTGATACAATACAATTCTGTAATACAATTCTGTAATTGTTTCCTTCCAATGAAAAGAAAATAATGCAACTCATCTCTGCTATGAGTCCCATCTGACTGAAACAATTAATTGAATATACAATTAGAAATCAGATGGTACTGTCCAAATGTACTCCAGTGTTTTGTTGAACACCATCTTATTCATAAACCCAGAGAACAATTACTAGTAGCGCTGCTTTCAAACTCACTCTAGATTCACTCACAGGAGTTAAACCCAGGATAAAGGGGGGAAAAAGAAAGATTTAACTTGGAAGTTGAAGACATCAAATAACACAGTAAATTCCACTTGGTCGGAGTGCTAAAGGTTCCCTTGCTTTAGAGGGTCCTAGACAGGATAAATATTCTGCTCAGCAGAAAGCCGACCCCCTCCACAGCAGAGGGAGTACACAGTCAATAATTTAAGATGCAGCTTTAATCGGCCTTTCTGAGACTTGCTAGGGATTTCAGGTGCTGCTAGAAGCAGGCTGGTCTCCAAAGGGATGTGCTACTACCATCATTTCCAGTAAGCCCAGCACTCCTGACTGTGAAGCAGGACATCATTACCATGCCATTGGTAACTACCTGGGATCATGAGCTGGTCATGGAGCTGCATCCCCTGGTGCTGAGCCCAGTCAGGGTGGCATTGGTGGGCACTGGGCAAAGCCACAGCAATGGCCACAAGAACAATCAGCCTTTTACACCAGGGAAAAAGCTCCAGCTCCTGTTCTGTCCTGCAGAGCTGGGTCTCACAGCCACAGCTGGAGTATTTTCACAGTCCTGCAGAGAACTCAGAATAGTCAGAAGTAACTTGGATCTGGCAGTGCCTCTCTCCTGGTTGTACCAAATCCAGCATTTTCAATGAGCAACACTTTTTTTCCCCAGAGTAACAACTGAAAAGCAGAGTGAAATTCATTCTAAAGCATGTGAATTAAGCTGAAGAGACTGAATACACCAGGGCTCTGATGAAACTGATGAAAATGAATAATCAAGAAGGAATGAGTAGCTGTTTAAGTCCTCACTGCTGCCAAAAAATATCAGCCAGGGAGGAGAGGTTAAGCCTCCTGTTGGTTCTTTGCATTCCACTTATGGAAACAAGTTTGTTAATATTTAACATAAATAAATCTAAGTCTTTCACTAATTGTTCTCTTCAGAAACTACAAAAACTTCAAACATATGATAGATTCCAAGAGATGAAGTATGGGAATTCAAAGAAACAGGTATTATTTTATGACAATCGCCCTGAAAAACACATCCTCCTTCTATCTTCTTCCTCTTCTCCAGTAAGGGAATTACCAACACCTGGCTGAAGCTGTATTTTTTATTTGGAGCTATTTTGAACTGGTGGATATGTCAACAGTTGAAAAGAAAAGCTTGTTCAAACAACAAAACACATTAGCTGCCTTATGGCTGGACTTTTAAAAATCACACTTCTATTCGCAAAGGGAATGGTCATCTCTAAGAACAGGGAAGAGAGATCCTTTAGGATGACAGTTAGGGGCAGAAATAGAAGTCCACATTAAGAGGAGGTCACTGCACATTAGAACAGCTACAGTACCCAGAATACCCCTCAAGCAATCACGGAGATGGGGAATAGGCATTTCTGGACAAAGCCTGATGAATTTTGCTTACTTGGAAGAATCAGCTAAATGAAACTCCACCATATGAGCTTTTGAAGGAGGCCATGATTCAAGATAGCAGCTGGTTAGTCCATTTTATATCAGTGTTTTGATGGGAGTGGCAGGAAAGAACAGCTTGTCCTTCCTATGATCTGGACTTCTTCCAATACTTTCTAATCTATTAAGCTGAAGAAGAGTCAGTGAGGGAGCAAATGGTGAGACTGCTGTCATCTCTTTCATTTTCCTCACTTCTAGATCAAAGGTTCCCTTACGCCATAATTACAGGCAAGGATGAGTACAATATTAAGCTAGCATTCATGAAGCTGTTTCCAGGACTTTTCCTTAACTACCACATTTCAGGACAGTTTGAGTTTCTAAAAGCAGATGCTTTGCTTAGTTTCAGTTCTCACAGAGGTGCTAACTCAGCTGCCGAGAAAAGGTGAAAGTAATCAAGTGAAAAAAACAGCTGGTATTTTCATATTCTGTAAAGCATCAGCTGTAACAGAGTCCTAGACCTTGACTTTAGTAGCTGCCTCAGACCAAACTTGCTATCTTCATTCCAGCAAAAATATAAAAATACAACATTCATGAGCAAGAGTTCTTAGCAATGTAACAAAGTCTTTGCCAAAATTAGAGATGTTTTTATTCTCATGAGCACACCTCCCAGTCCCTTCTCTAGGACTTTTCTCTGCTGGTTTCAGTTTTGCTTGTCTGATCTAGAAAGAACTCCAAGAGGCTTCCTAATCAACAAGGAGGAAAAGTTTTACATAGTTTCATCACAAATTCAAAAATTGGTCTTGGTTTCCTCAAGAACATATACAGCCCCGAAAAGATTGTATCAAGAGGGATTTCAGTTTATACCTTTCTTGTAAAGGTATTTAATTTATTCTCCTTACAAACATGGGACGATTCCTACGCAGGCAGAGCAACATTTCAGCACTTCCGTCCCTTGTCAGCTCTATGATAAAATTAATAACTATGAATATTAACAAATCATTTGGCCAGCCTGAACCAGTTTTTATTGAAAATCAACTACAGTAGCTTTCAACCTGGCAGATTTGTGCAGCTTTAGCTACACTATCAGGGAAATTCAGGGACTGGCAGTGGAAACAGAGGTGCTGCAGGAGGGAATTTCACTAACAAATATTAAGATTTCAAAAGACTTCACTAAAAATACAGCAACACAAGCAATAATCTCCCTCCTGAAGGTGGATAAATTCTTAGGCCCTTCCATGTAATGCCATTTTTCATATCAGTGATCCTACACATGGACAGCCCTCCTCTGAGACATCCACAAGGCAAGCTCCACACTCCACACAGATGGAGAGCCTTCACTCCAACATTTCTGTCAGGTGACAGCCACTCTTGCAGCTGCTTGGTTTTGTCTTTTTGACCGCTCTTGCCACAAAAGACTTGAAGGGCTCTCCTGCATCCCTTTTTACCTGCTGGGCAAAAGGCTGATTGCTGGCGAGTGTTTCCACAGACAAGTCAGGTAAAACAGATTTTGCCTCTCAAAAGCAGCATTTATTTTTTTTTGTTTCTCTCCTTTTCCCAACTGCCAGTTTTCTGGAAGTTATAGAAGATTGTTTGCCCTTGAAGCCATTACTTCCTCACCAAAAGTGGTTGCCTTTGTATTGCTATACTCACTAAACATAAATGTGAACAGAGCCAGAATTATAGATATCTCCAATATCAGCCACACATCTCACACAGCCTGGGTCTCTCCTGCCCCTATAATTCCTTGGAAGCTATCTCCTAGCAAACATCAGGACTGCAGACACCAGAAGGGACTCACAAAGGCCTCAGGTTCAGTCTTACAGAGGTGGGGAATACAACTCCAGATATCCAGAGCACTGGTTGAACATGACCTTATGAAACACTGGAGAGAGTTTTCCTACAAGAACACTTGTACTTCTAATCCAGTTATTTTCCTAACATGTGGCACAAATAATTACCAAGGGGTTGGAGAGCTGTAAGAGAGGTTCAGAAGTGAATTCCTAAGTAATGCTAAAAATACCAAAAGACGACCGACAAAGAGGGAGTTCCCCCCTACTCTCCTTATTCCCTCCTGCTCTCAAGGAAATGCTGACATCCTGCTGAAGTGCCATTTGTAGCAGATCATATTCCAACTGCTGTTTTCACAGATCTATAAAGCACTAAAAAACGCAAACTTGATGCACCCAATAAAAACCATACAGACACCTCTTCATCTCTAAGAAAGGCAGCTCAGTCAAATTCTGCCGTAACAAGCAACAAGGAAAACATTTTACTTTCAAATCCTTCCTCACCGAGTCCCCACATCATAGATAATGCACTAATAAAACTAAATGAATTATCAAGTGATGTTCCATCAGTGTGCTCTCTTACTTTTAATGAAAACATGGAAAAGATAACATGGCTATGAGGTACATTCAGATTCTATCAGAACAATAACTAGAACACTCCAAAATCTTCACATTACCCTTTAGCATTGCCCTGTAATCCTATGAAACAGTGCTCACTTTATGTTTGGAATATCCATATTCCAAAAGAAAATTTTTATTATGAACATAGGTTTAAAAAGAAAAACACGACTATTTTTTTCCCCAGTTTCCTATACAAAGAGTTGAACTATTCATATTTAAAGAAGAGCCATGGATTTAGATTTTTTTAAAATTATTTTTACCTTTAGAACTTGATGCTGGTAGTCTACAAGGAGAGGGCTTATCAACACTTGAGAAGACATATTCTCCAAAATACTAGAACTTTGGAGCTAGAACAGCACAGTAAGTTGTTGTGGAAAGTTGATGACAGTTTTGTTGCTCCAACATCTTGACTAGATTTTCAGTAATAAGATAATAAGAAAATAAGAAAGAGAACACTGATCTGGATTTTTCAAGTTAATGGTGGGAACATCTTGCAGCTTAAATTGCACTGCAGACTGAGGTGGGATTCTCCTCTTGTCCTCCAGTGCTAAACCAAAGCAAACAAACAAAACAATTTCTCATTTCCATGGTGAGAGGACCATCTGTTGCCCAAGTAATAACCCAAAATAATACAGTCCTTCAGGCACTGTACGCACTGACAGAATTCACCACTGTGAGCACGGCAGCCTTACATCAGGCATGCCCTTATCTTTTCTCCTTTTTATGCTGCCTGTGCAGCTTTTTGGTGCTCCAAAGGCTTTTTTATTTCCCAGACTCTCTTTAAGCAGAGACAATCTCGTGTGAGAAGTATAAGTCTTTAAGGCTAATGTTACAATCCAAGCAGAAGAGCAAGACACACGCAGAGAAACGATTTTTGAATCTTTGACTAATTTAAAATGACACTTACATTCATTTCTGCAGTTTTCCTGCTATAAGCACATGAAGAACCTCATTCTGCATTCCACTGAACCCCTCAAATACCCTCAACAGTCCATGAACATCTGGAGTCCAAATGAATACAGAATTAATCCCTAAGGCTGGACAGCAAAACAGGACAGGAACCATCCCTGCTATGAAGGTCACTGTGGAGATCTTGCAGCGGGTCACTGAAATCAGGCTGCGTTTCACTGCTGGTTTTGTAACATGTTTTCTTTTCAGACCAATTTGCTTTAACCAGCTCTTGCCCACAGTACAGCACTTGCATAGCTCTAAGTACAGTGACCTGAACTATCCTAATAAAACCTACAACACATAGGTCTGTCCAGCCCCAGCAGCAAGGCATTCCTATGACATTCTAACCAGATTCTTAGCACCTTCACACTCCCAAGAGTCTTCAGAGGAGCTGATAGTACTCAGCTTCTTGGGCTTTTAAGCCCTTCCTTTTCCTCCCGGGGAAGTGGGGGGGGTGGGGGCTGTCAAAATAAAAAGGAAGAAAAGAAACAAAGATTCAATGACACACATATGCTGTCCTACATACACACACATACACAAACAGAGGAAAAAAGCAAGGAAAAAGGAAAGTTCTACAGGGTGCTGATCTGGAATGAAATGGAATTTGGAACAGATAGTCATATTTGGCACTGTCAGCAAAAGCTTATGAGTGGCCCGGTGACTCTCTGAGCCTTAATGCCCTTTTTACGCTTGTCACTTAAAAACGTCCCTGGAAAGTTCAGCTGCACTGCTTCTGACATTGTTTTCCCACTGCTGCTGAATGGACTTGATGGAGAGATACATTTCATCCCCTCCCAGTTCCATAAAGCACTAAACAATAAGGACATATTCCATTTGGCCTTCAAGCAGCATTTATATGGTCCATGCAGATCCCTTTAAGTACAATCAACATAAAACAGAACTCTCTGTTGGAGAGCATGGAAATTAAAAACTATTGGATCGCCCAAACTGACTCCTATGATCCTCAGGCTGAAGGTTGGATTAGAGGGTCCTCACATGGTTCTAGCTGCATTCTCAGTACACCACTTTTATGAAGAAACCAAAGCTGTAGAAATTCCTCCGGCATGGCGTGGAATCCGGAGTCAGGCAGGACATTGTCATAGTAGTGATGGCTGATAAACTTCCCGTGCAGGTCCACCGAGAACGGCCAGAAGCCGTAAATCGTTACTTCCTCACACAGACCAAGGGCAGCGCTGACCAGGAAAAGCCCTGTGGAAAGGCGTTTGGCATGAATACCTTTGCTCTTCCAGAACTTGCCAATGTCCCGCAGGAAGTTTGGGTTGGCAAAGAGGACTGTCTGCTTGGCCCCAAAATCCTCCAGGGTGTAGTAGACGCGGAGGGAGGGTCCTGTCCCTGTTTTCATGGAGAAGGCTGGCATGTAAATGTAGCTGTGGTTATAGACCTTCACGCTATCCACAAAGGCTTTCCGGGACCACAGCAGATTCTGGAACCTGAAAAATCACAAGGGAAAAAGAGTTGGTCACATATAGGTTTTTCCAGATGTTTCATAATCCACCTAAGGGCTGCTCTTCATACCCATATTTACAATTCCCTGTATACCTTTTCCAAGCCTAGAAAAAGTCCAGACAAACTTCTGGTTGTCTGACACTGCCTGTCATTTGAAAACAGACACCTGAAAAGACAGCTGAAAACTATCTGGTATCCTGCTAACTCCAAAACCTTTCTGATTTAATCTTTTTTAAAAAACCCAAATGAACACTGACAACATTCTGTAAGACTCAATCCTTTTCAGAAGTATTTTTCATCTGTCTGAAAACCAGGTATGGGAATCAATAAAATAGATTTTCAAATCTGTGTTGTTCTTGTTTCTTAAAGGCAGACTAAAATAAAAACCCAATTTAGATTAGGAGGGCAAGGCATTTGTACAGAATATTTCTGTATTTTCTGTATGAAAACAGCACATGACAATTTGTTTAATTGTCAACAGTTATTTGCTGATGGCTGTTCTATTTCTGATGTTTGACTGACAAACTACTCCACAACCAGTACCACGAACTATAAACTTTCCTTGCCATACGTTTCCTTCCTACCTTTATCACTTGACAATATCCAAAACCTTGAAAGTGTGAATCTTATTACACTAAAATATACTTTTGTACAAGTCTCAACACACTTATTTCATTGCAGCTAGGCTGCTCTCCTGTGTGTGATCCCATTTTTTTCCTCAGCTCCCAAATGCCCATGGTTGCTGCCTCTTCTCCCTGTTTCCTTCACCCAAGCGTCATGACTAATTCCCTAACACCAGAAGAGTCAGAACAAGAAAGTTAAGTCACAGCACTGGATTTTTTTTTTTTTTCGTTTCTTTGTGCAGGCAGAAACACGTATAATAATATGTTTTTAAATGGTTATAAAGAGATTCATTTTATGTACAAACCTCTTTAAAACTATAACAAGAATGACACAATCAGGTTTAAATAGAATGCCAGATGACCTCAAGACCATTAGAATAAGTTTCAGCTAAAATGATTTGAAACAAAAAACCTGTGTGTTGGTTTCACGTGCTGGGCAGGAGGGGTGGATTCGCCTCAGGGCAAGCTCCATGGGGCTGGGGAGGGGCTCTCCTGTCTCTGGGAGCTTCCCCTGTGAGCTGCTGCCACCAATCAGAGGGCTGATTTGGTGATGGACAGCTCGGGAAACCAATGAAAAGTTATTTCGCTTTCACAAATCACAGTGGATCAAATTAACTACCCTCTCTTTCGGCTTCCGGCTGCTGGAGGTGCGGTGGTCCCTGGCTGGGGCCTGGCCCAGCACCCCGGCCCTGGCTCTGCTGGGGAGGGCCCGGCTCGGCACCCCAGCTTGGTGGGGAACCCGGCCCGGCCGCATGGTCCCGGGCCCCGGCCCCCCGACCAATGGCTCCGGGCGGCTCCGAGCAGCCCGGGCTCGACTCTCCACGTGGCATGGCCGAGCAGGGGGGATCGGGGAACCACCAAAAGCTCTCCCTTCCCCCCTCCCCTCCCCGTTCTGAGAGAAGAGGCCTCCAACTGCCCACGTGGCTTCTTCACGATCTGGATACAATTTTAACTTCTTTATGCCTGGATAAGATTCTCAATCTCCTGAGCTCCCCTGAATGAGAAGGAATAAAGCATGGAGTCTACAGAAGTCAGCGGAATGAAGATAAAGTTCCTGATGGGAAGAGACTGAAAAGATCCAACTGATAAGCAGCTGAAACCCCTTTTTTGTGGGGCTATGAGGGGATTGTGACTTCACTAAAATTCCTTTAAACTGTAAAATATATTTGGAGAGGTTTGGGGTGCTTGAGAAGAAGACTTTTTGCCTCAGGGAAATTGAGCTCTCTATTTTGGGACTGGAATATGAACAGAGACATTTGACAGAGGAGGAGATGAAGAGAATTTTGCTTTTTGCACCAGCCTGCGTTTAAAAGTAGTACCCCATATGTGCATCGCAACCCATAACACAGCTCTGGAAGGACTGTGTAAATGGGAGGAAAATTCATGGTTCTGTAGGTCCCAGGTGGATGCAGACTGTGAAGGTGAAGACACCCCCTAAGCCATAACTAAAAAAGGGACTTTTCTTTCTTAAGTGAACTGAAATAATTATTTGGGTGGATAACTGACTGAAGTGTTCTCTGTATGTTGTTGGTAAGAAATGTGGAATGGAGGGAGGAGGGAATAATCTAGGAATCTTATTCTGAATTCTTTTTGTGTTATTAATAAATTTCTTCTTGTACCTTTTTAAGTTTTGAGCCTGCCTTGTCTCTACTCCTGGGTCCTGTCTCTAAAAGAAATTAAATATATTAAGGTTGGCAAACCCAAGTCACACCGTGACAACCTGAAACAGCTTCAACAGCATTGAAATGTCTCATAATGTATGCCAGATTTTTTTGTAGTCTTTGTTTTGGAAAAAACACCCCTTGAAATATTCTTGACAAATTGAAAGGTTTTCATTGTCATTTTTAATATTAAATATTTGGTCTCTGGATTGCTATAAGGTTCCTTGCAAAACTTCCTCTACATGGCATTAGAATGAAGCTGGCTTGAAATCTGAAGTCTGTCTGGGTCTTCACTGCTTCTGTGCTCTGCAGATCTGCTCCTACTGCATGGTGCTATTTGCTAATGGAGACAGAGCCACTGGCTTCCAAGCAAGACATCAATTCAACCCCAACCTACAAAACAAAAACCAGTAATTTCATAATTTATTGTATTTGGCTTTCTTTTCTAGAACCAGCCAAGACACCGCTTAGTGTAGAAGGTCAGCCAAGACCAAGGTGCCTTGGCAGAAATTCAGTGTCTGCCTCTCCCTCCATCACTATCACACGTATGACTGCTCTCCAAAATAAGCTTTAGCAGCCTCTCTTCCCAAGGAGTAACAGGACAACTTACAGATTACCAGGTCCATGAGCTGGCTCCATCCTACCAAGCCCATTTTGCTTCCATCAGCACACTGTCACTCAGCAGAAAAAGACAAATTAAAAAAGGAAACTTCAAGTTTAAGACTTTCAATATTCACCTAAGTGCTCAGACCCCCAGTACCCAAATATTGTTCTAATATCCCTAATCACTTCTGAAAGGTCCTAAGGCAAATAGCAGGCTTTCAGTCCCCATTCAGTCACTGGGCACTGCAGGCTCAAACTTCCTTCCACAGTAAAGGGGTGTTGAGAGAACAGCTTGATGTTGTGAGGTGTCCTTGCACCTTGGCTGAGGAGAGGCCACAGGCACATTCACCGTCACTCCTGAAGCACCACGTCCTTTCCCATTTAGAATTAGTCCACAAATTTTACTTCAGAGGGCAAATAGTTGTGATTATTCTAAACCTACATTTTCCAGCATATTTATTATCCTTAGAAAAGCCCCGTGCAGCTCAGGATGAACACATTAAAATTCCTCTGTCTCAGAGGGCCAGAGCCTGTGTCTGAATATTAATTTGCTATCAATGCCACAACATTTGCAATTCTTCTGAATAAATCTCCCCAAATGCCTTAAAGTAACAAGAAGTGAACAGCAGTGAGACCGGTGCATGGGAGGGACTCCATGCAGAAGGGACAGCAGCATTTGTCACCCTGCTGCAAACCGTCCTTAAGGAACACCATCACCTCCTGGAAACCCATGCCTCATTCCAATGACCAGGAATGTACTGCTAGGTATCCTGCCCAGTTCAACAAATGGACATTATACATGTGGCCAGGAGCCCATAAAACATGCTGATTATGGCTGGGCTGATGGTCTAACAGCCAAAAAGCTGCAGCCCAGCTTGAGCACCTCATGAGGGGAAATTAGAAAAACAAATGAAAATTTCTGTTCTCTATTTCTAAAAATAGAGAGCACTCTCCAGCATAGTGACACTTCACAGGCTGGAGAGAAGCTGAGAAACCTGGAGACAAATGCTGTGCATAAGCAAGCTTCTAGAGATGGTGCTGGAAGCTCAAGTGTGTTTTCCTTTAACTTCCAATCCAGACAGGGAGTCCTGCAGGCTTTGAAGGTACCATACCACACAAGGCTTTTCCGTGTTTGTCTCCTGCATGTCCTGGCATAGACACTGCCAGCCTGGTGCAGCCCTTGCATCCACACAGGCACAAATGCCTTCCCTTGTGCCAATCCTCACCCAGAATGAGGAGCTGCTGGTTCCTGGTTAGTGCTGGCCTCTACTGAGCATTCAGTCCTCTCAGTGGCACAGCCCAGAAGCTGTGCGGCTCCACCACAGCCACACAGCTTCCAAAGAAATGCATCAAATGGTCTAGTGCTTTGCACAGGAGGGCATCTCAGGCAATGTTATATCCCCAGGGCAGCCTGGAGCAAGAAACGCTGAATTGCTTTCAGGGTCCTCCCCTGACCTTCTGCAGTCAAGCTCACACAAACCTGTGGTGAGTTGCTAGAATTTGGATAAAACTGGAGCTGGAACCTTCCAAGCCCTGAGCAGCACCTGGAGACTCCACAAGCACTTGGGAATTTGCAATTATGTGTTCCAGCAGCTCTGCAGTCCAGGGAGAAACGAGTGACTGTGAATCCTGGTGAAAACAGATCCACACAGCAGGTCCAGCCCAGACACTCCTATTTCCACTGCACTCATCAGTAGACAGCAAGAAACTCAAATCAGCACCACATTTTTCTGTCAGGTTCCTATGAAAGATCAACTTAAAACCAGCAACTTTCAGCAGCATGTGGAGGCAGAGCAGCAAAGATATCAGAGAAATAACTTCTCTGCTCCTAGCTGGAGAATTCCCTCAAATGCTCTGGTCTACTTTTTAGAGAGAAATATTCATCCAAGAGAAAACTGCCATGGCACATTGTCATCACAGAACAATCTAAGACTTAAGAGCATTAAGTGTTTTGAGTTCTGTTTTTAATCTGTTTTTAATGTTCTTATTGATGTTCTTTAGCAAATATTCAGGGACAGGGCTGCTCTCTGGTACTGAGAGAGAGTTTTCAGTAACCACAAGGAATTTGCTGCAGTGACATTGAGCTAACCCTCTTGCAGATAATTATGGCAGCATTCTCTTGCATCTTGGTTTCTTTTTGATCTCCCCAGAGAGTTGCAATCTCATGCCTGTGACGATATCCCAGGCACTGACTCTGTTGACATTGAAAAGTCATAAATTCAGCCTTCCGGATTAACTGGGAGTTGACTTACCAGAGAGGAAAAATAAAATTATGTAATGAGTGGAACAGCTCAGATGCCAAAGAAATAGTGTATTATTTTAAAATTGTGACATAGAGCTCAAGGGAATAAAGCAGAAGGCGTAAAGACTTATGTTTGTCATGTCCCTATGACAATCAAGAACCTCACAAAAACTATTTAGATAATTTGATGTCAGCATTAGCCAATAATGATTTAGCAATTTGCTGCAGCTGTTGGACTCTGCTTACAGCTGGGATCACAAGAAGTCAGCTTGCAAACACACATCTGAGCCTCCTCTGCTGTGACAGAGGGGTTGTACTGCACTCATTTCTCGGAGTGCTTTTCAAACAGAAATACACTCCTTAATGCTCTGTGCCCTCACTCACATCTGGCTCTTCTTGATGATGTGCCCCTCTGGGGCTTGTGCAGAAAATCTTACTGACACACAGAGTGTGTCTTGATTATCACATTATTTCCATGTGCTCATTCCATGTGTGGGCACTTCTAGCATGCTTTTGGTGCAAGGTAGACTTTCCACTTGTCCACATAGGGAGAGAATATTGAGCACTTGAAGCACTATAAAGGGACTCCCTTTCTTATTTTATCCCAGTTTTCCCAACTACACAAGCCGCTGTTTACCCACCTTTACTCACCTACCTGACTTAAGAA
Source organism: Oenanthe melanoleuca (assembly GCF_029582105.1). Classification (NCBI taxonomy): domain Eukaryota; kingdom Metazoa; phylum Chordata; class Aves; order Passeriformes; family Muscicapidae; genus Oenanthe; species Oenanthe melanoleuca. The sequence goes on from NC_079334.1 coordinate 12,952,839, forward strand.
TCAATTATAATCCCATTAAAGTCAATGGCAAAACCAACTCTAATCCCCAGTGTTCTGTCTAACCTCAATTCAAACACCTTCAGCAGGAGGTATTCTCTCCTGTTCTCACTGTGGGTCCCTCCACAGGCACCATGGTCACCCAGCTGAGTGCTCGCAGCATGACTGGAGTGGTGCTATTCCGACATTGTCCTTCCCCTTTGCCCTTCTTCCCTGCTGGCTCTTTATGCAACAGATGTTCGCTCCTCTCAGGGGGTGACTGACTCCCAAACTCACCACAGCTCATCCCTTCCATGCATCCTGCAGCCTGCTGAGACCCCACACCGCTTCTTCTTTCTGATGGACAGCGACTTCCAACCCTAAAGAGCCTGTTCTTCTCTGTCCTCCCTGATACCAATAATCAAAGACCAATTTGCCTCATTCTCCTTTTCATAAACCTTTTGAATGGTGTTTTCCAATGCAGGGATTTGGGTACTTCCACCATTCATCTTTAAATACTCAAAAGCAGGGAATAAACACTCCTTGCAGTGACTTTCTGGGCCAGTCTGTTTCTTACTGATGCACTGTCCTTCACACATGACCTTCAGAATAATTTTATACATTCAGAAAGTCCAGTGAGACATGGCAGAGGTATGCTTTAATCCCCATGAAGAAGTAGGCTCATTTTCTGCCTGAATTAAGCATTAATTACAGCTTTTTTAAAACCTCCACCCATACTGCTCTGTGGCCCTGGAAATACTATATATAGTGCCAAGGGAAAGCTGACTTTTTCAATGGAACACAGAGCTATCCTGTACAGCAAAACAATGAAACATTAAAATCAGTGTTCACTGGTATTTTGGGACTGTGTGTGATCCTTATTCTGCCAACTCAAAATAAAATGTGCTTTTAATAGCTACTCTTTCCAAAACCAGCAGAGGTAAACATCAATCCTTTCTGTTATCTGAGAGCTTGGACCTTAGCTTTCAGAAGATGAGCTGCTCATCTTAGTCTGACTCCTTGAAAATCGTGGCTGCTGTAGTCACACACAAGTGACTACAATAAATATTAAAGAAGGACAGGCAGAACAGCACGGATGGAAATTACTTGTATTGTCAAAATTGCTGCCTGGTATTTCTGTGTCTTCTGAATACTTTGAAACTCTTACAGCTGGAAGTCAGGAGGACGGGCAAGTAGGTGAAGCAATGAAATCAGATAGGAAAAACCCCAAACAACACAGAACTAACTCTGGTATCTTTGGCATTGAGTTTCACTGGATGGCATGGCAGAGAGAACTGAGAAGAAACATAACCAGATCACATATTTCCTTGGGTTTTAATGGAAAAAGAATCACAACAAAACTCAGAGATTTTAGATTAAGTTTGGATTAAGACAGTGTCCCTAAGACTGTCTGCTGTGACTTTGTGACAAAAAAACTTGCTAGCAACAAAACAGGAACAGAATTGAGAATCATCTCCTGGATCTTTCCCTCAAATACATTCCAGACACAGGCCCCTGTGGATCACTGACCACAAGAGCACTGAAGAAACACAAGGTTAATAACACTACACCTTCCTGATTGTGCTGGCCTCCTATGCTTTGTAACCCAAACAAAATCTACCAAATAAAATAAAATCTATCAAATTATGGCAGTTATGAAAGACCTCTTAATAGATGAGAATACTTTAGCTGAGTCTTTGAGTTCTCTTTGTAATGTCATAACATCCTTCACACATTAATAATTTGCAAATATCAGTGAAGGTGACATTCAACTACATCCTTGCCTCAGATTCTTTGAGCTCTCTCCAAAAAAAAAACTGGAAAGGGAGAGAAAAACAGTGATGTTTGAATGTGTATTCTTTTTGAAGGTGCTCTCTGCTACAGAAATTATAGACTGAAGGAAATTATTTAAAACATTTAAATGCTCCATTTACACATTATTATTAGGGATTATGGCAAGAACTGTAACTAGGATGGGCTCTCTTTTTAAACTTTAGTACATGAATCACTGGTGTTCTCCCAGATCATACCACAGCTGCAGGATAAATCCCTCCTAAACACTGTCAACTATAAGCTTGGTAAGAAAATCAGAAGTTCAGAGCCCAGAGGAATATGTGGTGAATTTAAAATACTTTAAATGAGGTAAAATAAATTCACACAGCTCTAAAATACATAAAAGAAGTTCTCTGTATTTTTTCTGCTAGCTGCTCCCACTGGCCAACCTCACCTGCACTCCTAAGGGGACAAGCATTGTAATTGAGCAATGAACTAGTGGCCACCTGAGTATAAACAGAGGAGGTGACAAATTGCTCTGGAGCTAAACATGAGGCTAAAATTACAGAAAAAAAGAGAGAAACAAACAGCTGTTCCACAGACAAGGAAGTCCCCTCCAGTCCTTAAACACAAAATCTCAGGCCATCAGTAAAATTCCTGGAAATAAACAAGGAGGATTTAAACAGCCCAAGGACTTTCTTTCCATCCAATATCAATTTACAGCAATCTTGGTGCTGTTCAGTCATCCCTGGAAGGATTAGATAATCCTCAAGGCTTCCAGCAGGGTCCAAGGTGTATTGATTGCTGCACACTGGGTCTTGGAAAGAGCCTTCCTTCCCTTCTGCAGCTCACACACAGACCCTTAAGGAAGGCTAAAACCAAAACCAGTATATTTTCAACTGTACATCCAAGTATTTTCAGCTCAGATTTCCTGATAATTGTGTAGTTTGTCAACCCCAGTGAATCTTACTTCCAAATATTTGCCTAATCTGTTATCCTCTGCATCCTCCTAACCAATTATTTTATCAGTACTTTCCCTCTTACTTCGTGATTGTCTCAATCCCTTCATCCAAAGCCTTTTAAAAAAATCAAATATACTCTATCTACTGGGTATCCACATGCATCTATTCAAAGAGCCCCATAGTTTTACAAGAGCACATACATTTATCCAGGTGTTCACTAATATTATCTTCTACTATAGTCCCCACCAAATCAGCTGGAAGAGATGTCTGCCTTACAGATACACTTGAGCTATTTTTAATTTGGACTGTTTTTAAACACTGATCCCATTTCTAACACCTTCCAGTCTTCAAGTACCAAGGCAATTTCCAGTGAGGAAGTACATACACTACTCTTTTTTCATGGGTGAGCCCAGTTCTGCCTAAAAATTCACATCCATCCTGCATCTATACTATAAATTCACTTAAAATTATCTCAGTCTCAGCCTGGTGAGCATCCCTATGGGCACAGGGGATATCTCAGTGTCTTCCACATTGAACAAAGATGCAAATCTTTCATACAGCCTCCTTTTTAGACCTGTTTTTTACAGCTGGCCATCAACTAACCATACAAACACAGAAGATGTAGGTGGGTGTTTTCTGCTTCTTTTTGGCTTATGTGGTTGCTGGAAAGAGGTTGTAGCACTAGGCTTTAATCGCTCTGATTAGTTGTTCTTGAAAACTTTCTCTACTTGCCACAAAGATAAAATATTTAATCAGCCAGAGTTTATTATAAATTCAATTTCCTTTGGAAACAGCTGTAGCTTTTGATAGGATGTTTCTCTGTTTCCATTAATCTCCTCTTTCTCTGTCCTTTAGTGATGTCAACTTCCTGTTACCTTTTCTTAAGGCTTGACAGATGCTCCTGGAACTTTGTCCAGTATGATACTGTTAGGAGAGTCCATTATTTTGGGTAGATCATCCAGATGCATTTTCTAAGATGCTTCTTGGTGTTTAAGGCTGAGAATGCCACTTAAACTTCTTTTCAACACAATCAAACTGCCAAGGTTTCCCCTCCACTCTTAGTACTGCCTGTACTCACTTTAAATTGCTATAGCTACAACAATTTTGACCAAAGCAATAGAAAAGAATGAAAGTACAGATAGCTGAAATATGCTGGAGCTTTTTTTAATATCTTCAACTATTTTGACATCTGTGCAAGTTCTAGTTCCTACACCTTTTTACCCTTCACTAACTTCATTTAAAGGAGACAGAGCGTAAAAGAAGTAAAAAGCAAACTTTTTTTCTAAGATAGAAGGAAAGGAGTGCTATGCTAGGATAGAAAGATAGTTTTGAAAGCCACTGAGTACTTCAGAGCCCTCTATGCATTGCCTGAAGAAAGTGGAGAAGAACATTCAATTCCTTATTTTTCTTAGTTTCCAAATGCCAATGAAGGTTCAGTGGCAGAGGTATTTACATTATTTAGGAGCAATTTGCTAATTGCAGTTGGCTGTTTCCCTTATTGCACATCTAAAGATGCTATGGCTCTTTATTTATATAATATGCCATGACTCAGATGTGGCCCCACCTTCTCACAATCTGAAACACCATGCAAAAATACCTTTTTCCCTTTTGCTCTCTACCTCAGGGAATGGTCAATCCCATGAATTGTTAGAACTGGATGGAGCTTGACTCCAGAAGACAGCATTGACCCTTCTTTCAGATTCAGCAGCACAAAAATAAGCCCATTTTCTTTAATGCTCAGGGCATTTAATCCTGAATTACAGTAGAAATTCTATCAGAAGGCTTCTGACAATCACATTAATACCAAATAAATTCCACATGCTTTATGTGATTACAATAAATACTGAAGATACAAACACAGATTAAGCCACTATTTTAAAGTATTATTTACTAATCAAACAGGAACAAAAGCTACCATTAGTGTCTTGGCTCTAATGTAACAGTAAGCAGCAGTAACATATTACCCAAAAAAAAGTAGATGTGGACCTAAAAACCAGGCTTAGGGTACTTTTCAGGGATGAGGGAGGTCTGGTCTGGGGTCTACAGCACAACTCAGACACAGGAAAAGATAATATCTTTAAAGGCACCTGTTAGAGAAAGCCAAAGTATTTTTCAAACAAGTCCAAATTGTAGGTTTGAACGTAGCTATAAATGTCAGCAGCTCCAAAGAACCTGAGGTTGGCCATGAATCATTGGAACAGCCACAGCCATAAACTCCCCCTTGAGGAATCAATCACACTCCCAGAAGACTTACAGATACTTGAATGATCATTGAGGGATGATGCCTGGCCGACCTTCATATCCCCAGCAGCTCAGCACATATATTCCTAAAGCAGCAACTCAAACAGCACAAGTGATGAAATCCAGCTCCATGTTTTCACAGACTGGGGCCAGAATAATTTGTCTGGTGATGTGCAGAAGCTCTTGCTGGGATTTTTATCCACAGGCTTTACCCAGATAATGATTTGGATAACAAATACAGTTTTTAACAAGTGACATATCTTTATCTGAATTTGTCTCAGGGCCAGAATTTCCCTTCCTTAATCTGCTACTCCAGCAAGCCACAGTCCCAGGGCTGCTCTGCTTCACCAAGCTAGGCAGTAACCTTACACGCTCCAGTAAATCCAGCACTTTGCTTGGAATACCAAGTCCTCTTTAGACTTGGGTCTTTAGTCCTCTTTAGGTCTTACTTGTTCTAAAAATCAGACCATTTTTTCTACTTTCCCCCCACATCTGCATTTTTATGTTAAAAATGACCAACCTAAGGAGTGCTGGCAAATATGACAAATCCTCAAATATACTTTGACAGGGAATAAAAATATAATCATAAAGATCCTGTCTGGAGTCTTGAAATTACAGAATTCCCCCAGTATCAGTGGATTTACACCAACTTTCATCAAATCAGGATATAGCTCAGTCTTGATATCATATGCCAGATACTTGAAGTTGCAGGGACCACCAGCACACTGTGTACATACAAGTAAAGACAATGACATCATCTGGATGCATGAGGCTATGGAGATGATTCATTCAGCATAATCATTTGCATTCCTGAACCAAGTTTAATGTAGCAGGAAAAATGAGGGTTGGCAGCAACTATGCTGGAGTATGAAGTGAGAAAAATAAACAGAGCACCAGTGTTCTGGCAAAAACAGTCCTGTGTGTTGCATTCCAGAAGCCATTCCCAGTTCCATTTCCAGCTTAATGGGCCTAGGAGCATGTAGTGAAAAGCAAAACAATTTGCACAGGAGCATGCTAGTGTGCCTAAGGAGTTTTCTTTCCCAAAGCCAGTCTGCAAAAGCACTTCAGCCAATATACACCACCTCCTTCCTGCCTTGTTTTTCCCAGTGCCATCTCTGCATTCCCAAGAGCTGGAGCACCAGGTATGCATGGGGCAGATGATGACCTAGTTCAGATGCATAAACCAGCCTCCTCAGGTCCCCTGGCCAAGCCCAGCAATTGGATCTTTTGCAGTACAATTTAACTCCAGTTGTTTGGGAACAGCTTGTTTGCATGTAGCAACACTTCCAGATTTCCCCAGCAGTCAGGGAACAAATGATCACCTGGGTTTAGGGTTTCTGCTAGGGCTGGGTCAGGGACAGATATTCTGGCAGAGCTGAGATGCCACAGGGGAACCCAAGGAGGAACAGAGAAGATTAAAAAAGCTCTGGAAATCCTGCAGTGTCAGCACTGTAAGAGATGCTGACTTCAGAAGGCTCTTTATGAGCTTTCAGCAGCCCTGAAATGCTTCATAATGTTCTGTAACTACCACAAATGCTAGACTGTCAAATCCTGGAAAAAATAAAAATAAAATGAGCAGAAGAAATCAGGGATATCATCAGTGTCCTCTTGCCTCTAAACTCTGATGATATTTGCTATATAAAAAGCTCACAGATGATCTTAAGAAGCTGTCTGTGGCTATACTGCAAAATCTATGAGTAGATTCACAATTAACACTCTCGACTCGGAGAAAAACTTGCTCAGCCCAGATGCAGAGAGCATTTTTCTTTCAAAGTCAGATGTACAGACACAGAGTGTATCCACACCATCTTCACTCCAAACTTTGTTCTAAAAATTCTTCCTGAGAGAACAGCAAGAACTTGCGCAAGTTCCCATTTTCAGGACAATGGTTTTGTACAGCCTTCCTGTATAAGGACATAGTGCTGCAATACTGCTGAGAAACTGATTGTCCCCTTTCCATTCAAAGGGACCTCGAAGCCAGCAGAAGAGCAGGATTCTCAATTGCTCCAGATAGTGCCTGCAGGAAAAAAAACAGAGCAAGGCCATCCCAGGCTGGGGACAGGGCAGAGCAGGGCTGTACCTAGCTGTCAGCTCAGGGAGGAAGGACCCAAGGAAGGACAGTAATTCAGTGCTTCCTTTGAAGGATCACAGCAATGTATTCCACATGCTCACAGTAGGGGATGGAGTATTGTATAATACTCTTTACAGCACAATCTGTGCACTGTCCACAGTTTTTTACTTTATTTTTACATTTATGCTGACTACAGTGCTATAGGCTTTCACATGCTTTCAATTTCCATATGCGTACAAGTTCCCACTGAAAATATCCTGCTTGTCATCCTCCTGAATTTTACTTACTTTGGGAAAGCTCCTGCAAGATTCAAGCAGCCGTCTTCTGATTTACTGTCCTGAATTGGGAAAAAAAGACCTCAACTTTTTCTTCAACATTTTGACACTTGAGAGCATGTTATATTTTTGGATATAATTAGCAGCCCATTCCCTCCACATAAAAAGCTCATTTAAAAATTTCACTGCTGTGTTTAAAAACTAATGATGATAAAGAATAAAATTCTAGGATAACAATATTCAAATCCACATTTTAAAAAGTTATGTTACCAGTTGAGCACTTCTAAATATACAGCAATATTTTAAATAAAGCTCCCAATCAGCTTAAAAACCAATTTGTAATAAAGAGCTCCCTATTTACAATTCTTTTAATTCTTTTATCCCTTAGCATTCACAGCTAAGCCATAACTTTACAAGAAATCCAGTATGTAAGAATAGTTTATTACAACCATAATAAAAGAAGCTACTTCCTCATTTTCCTTCCACAAATCCTCATATTTCAGTGCCATAAAACTTTTAAACATCTGCACTGTTCTTCGCATGTTTGATGAAAGATTAGTGATTGTCCTTAGTGAAATACACATTAGCTAAAAAGTACATGAAGGCTGAAGAGAGAATTTTGCTAAGGGTTTATCACCTAGAAGAATTCTCTGTGTGACCTGCATGTCAGGAATTGGGTACAGAAGTAAATAAAATCTCTCCAATCAATTTTTCCATCTTCATCTATTCTCAAAGTTCGTTGAAACAGCTGTAATTTTTAAATTGCGACTAAAACAAGATGCAGAGATTCAGATCCTACTTTTTATTCATTCTGGGGCAGTTTTCCTGCCATGAGAGCCATGTTGTTCTCTGCCCTGTTGAACTGTACATCCTAACAGCTTGGTTTGTCCCATCCTGCTTTATCTTTCAGCAGTACCATTTGGTTCTCTTTCAGCATAACAGCTTTTATCAGGTTTCTGTTTCCTCTTCCAACAAACCAGCTATTGTAGAAAAAGGATGAAACCAAGATGAAGAATTCCAGTGGATCAGCTTTAACCTACCAAACTGCTCTTCATATCTTGAAAGCCTTTTCAAGATATGTCCTTTCACCATTTACTCTTTCAAATCAGGAACTGAAAAAGCATCATTGCCAGAGGCAAACCCCACCCACAAAAAAAAGAAAAAGAAAAAGAAAAAGAAAAAAAAAAAAAAAAGAAAAAAAAAAAAAAAAAAAAGAAAGAAAAGAAAAAAGGAGATAGAGAGCAGAAATTAAGATATTTATAATTTAATTAATTAATTCTGTAGAAGTTCTTGGCTGTAGTATATTCCAGACTGGATGGCAGAAAACTGCCCTGAAAAATTGATTAAAACAAACTTCCTCAAAAAGGAAGTGGCTGAACTTAATAGGAAAGCAGTCTGTGCCATTTACTACTATACCCAAATAAACCAGCCAGAACTAATTTCAGTTATTTAACTTTTCACCAAAAACTACATCCCAGAGAGGGCTCTTATCATGTTCTGCAGTAAAAAAAAAAATCACTTGCTGACCTGAGATCTAACTGACACACTTATTTTTTTGTTTATACATGAACCTATTTTATATTTGCTTCTGGACTTTCAGTTATCATCATTGCAGAGCATTTAGAAAAAGTAAAAATCAACTAAAATTTTCAATTGAAAAAACATACTGTCCTGAGAAGAACTTGTAAACTGCTTTTGAAAATACAAAAATTGTAAATTTTATTTTTCAATTGATAAATTATTCTTCTGAATAATGTTCCCCAGAACTGAAAACATCTTTAAAAGTCAATTTTGCTGTATTAATAATACTATGGCTGGGGCAAATAACACTCACATCTGTGATGATCAATGTATAAACATGGAATGTTAAAAGAGCCAACAGTCCTGGTAACCCTTGCACTGCTGAACCCAGATGGAAGCCCACCCGTGCTGACTGTGAGCACACATAGCCAGATACATCCTCCCAAGTATGTTGTATCTTCAATGAGATCGAGTGAAAAAACATTGTATAAACTCCATGTCTCATCAGCTCAACTGGAGATCAAAAAAAGCTCTAATGAGAGTAAGGGAAAACAGTCAGAAGCAGTGATTAAAACACAAGTAGAAATAAACAGCTCAGAGATGACAAAACATGGAAAATGCCAATGTAGTCTAGAAACAGATGCCATCAAAGAAAAGAGACATCTTTCAAACAAGAAGGTCTGATCCCACTCTGACAGAACCCCAAAAGAAATTCCTGTTGACTTTAGCATATAGGAATATATAGCACAAATCAAATAGGATAAGAATTTTATGGAAGGGAAGCTGTTATTTGATGACAGAGGACCTACAATCCATCTGCATCATTATCATAGCAAGAAACTCACTGGAATGAAGTTATCTAAATCTAAGAAAGATTAATTTCAGTATCACCCTGACAGAGATCCCAGATGCACTTTTGAGATGATATGTATCACCTTAGCCTGAGGGATTGCATTCATCCTTGTAAATTCAAAGGATGACAGATGGGTCTGTTAGGCACCAGCAGTGCACCCTGAACATGTTATGACAAGTAATCTGCTTGCAAGCAAGGAATAATCCCTTTTCTAATGCTGAATCTTATACTGAACGTGCTGCTTAGACAAAATCATTGATAACAAAGATGTCTGCTTTGTTTCTGCAAGTGCAAACACTGACCACATCCAAATCTCTGTGCTGTGCCTGAAGTGCTAAGGCTGCACCCCCTGTTGAAAGATGGTGATCATTGGATGTGGTTACACACCCAGTTTTGGACTAGGGAAGTGTGTGGCACAGGAACAATGGATGGAACTTGCTGCCTGGGCAACGCTGCTGATGTCATGTCTGTCTCCAGTGGAGTCACTCCAGACTCTCCTCAATTAGGGCACAATTACCCCAGCAGCATTTTGAAACATGAAGTCTCAGGGGAAGGAATTAAGGAAAGGAAGAGGGACTTTATAGTCCACCAGCCTCAGCTAAACCCTGTGCAAGAAACAGGCCACAACCTCTTAAGGATGACCATTCAAAAAATGTCCTTGGCTTTTAAATGCTGAGTCCTGTAAATAAATAATGAAAGGATGTGTGTGTGGAAATGTCTATCATGCAGGAAGAAACTGGAATGATGAAAATAATTTCCCCACAGTTCAGGGAAAACACTGCAGCTGCAATAGTGAAAAAAAACAAAGCGTCATCAGCACAGCCTGCAAGTTTGCTTGTACAGCACAACTGCAGGTAGCCAAAGACCAGGTATAAGAGTGTCTGACCATTTTTTAACTCCCCAAGGCAATGTCTTGCCTAGAGATACCCCAGCCTTTTGCCTTTTCACAGTTAACACATTTTTTGAGCTGTTCAACTTCCCTCATTCTGAAACAAAAAAGAAAATTACACTGTGCATAATCATCTTTACTTTGAAGTACTTTGAGAAAGTTATGAAATGAGGTGGCTGCATGGACTTACATCAGCCAGCAGATGCTAACTATTCACACTGTTCATCATGCCTTCGTTGCAAAGCTGGGGTTGCAAGATAATAAGACAAACAAAAGGCAGAGGTGAAAACAATGCAAAGGCTACACAGATTACCCAGGAACAGGCTGAGGTTAAAGCTATGCTTTGAGAGGTGCAGTCTAAGAACATAGGGAGAAAATCCCCAATAAAACATTTAAAGGTAATTATGTGGAAAGAAATATTTAAAGCTAGTAATGTGCAAACCACAAGGGAGTCAGATTGAGATCAGTTTATGAGAAGGTGAGAAAGACAAAGGTGACCTAAAGTGGCACAGGTTTATATAGAAATATATAAATTTTAATAATACAAGAAATAATATATATTACAACATTCATTATTATAAATATATTATTACAATTACATAAATATAACAATAAAATTACATTACAGTGTATTGTATATTTTACAATAATAATTATAATTATATAAATATAATATTATAATAATTATTATAAATAATATAATAATCCTTTAAAAAATATAACCTTTCCAAAATCTCTCCATTGCCCTTTCCAGGCTATGATTCCTGCCCAAAGGAACAACGTTTTCATGCTTTGCTAACATCTGTTAGCAAAATCTTCTCTCTCTCTTCTCAGTGAACATTAATCTAGACTCCATTGAACCTACCAGCCACCTGCTGACCCGGCATGGCACAGTCGGCTCCATCATCCACCTGCCTCCTATTTCCAGGATTCCAGGGCTACTCAGATGAGAGCTTCATTGAGAAAAAGATGAGCTTCCACCATGCCTGGCAGAGCCAATCCCTGATGGCTCTGGAGATGGACATGCTGCTGACCAAAGCTGGGCCAATTAGAGATAATGGTAACGCCTCTATTTAAGAAAAAAATCAAAACAAAGAGGACACAGTTTTTCCTTCTAGCCAAAGAGAAAGAGGTGAAAACATGTGAGGGAAACAACATGGGGACACCAAGGTCAGGGCAGAAGGAGAGGCAGGAGGTGCTCCCAGGGCCAGAGCTGAGATTCCTCTGCAGGCTGTGGTGAGACCACGGTGAAGCAGCTGTGCCCTGCAGCCATGGGGATCCAGAGGGATGCAGAGATCCACCCACAGCCCATGGGGATCCAGGGGGATGCAGGGATCCACCCACAGCCCATGGGGATCCAGGGGGATGCAGAGATGCACCCACAGCCCATGGGGATCCAGGTGGATGCAGAGATCCACCCACAGCCCATGGGGATCCATGGGGGATTCAGAGATCCACCCATAGCCCATGGGGATCCAGAGGGATGCAGAGATCCACCCACAGCCCATGGGGATCCAGGGGGATCCAGAGATCCACCCCCAGCCCATGGGGATCCAGGGGGATGCAGAGATCCACCCACAGCCCATGGGGATCCATGGGGGATGCAGAGATCCACCCACAGCCCATGGGGATCCAGGGGGATGCAGAGATCCACCCCCAGCCCATGGGGATCCATGGGGGATGCAGAGATCCACCCACAGCCCATGGCAGAGGTGCCCACACCAGAGCAGGTGGATGCCTGGAGGAGGCTGTGATCCAGTGGGAGGCCCAGTGGAGAGAGGGGCCCTGCTTCCAGGTTGGAGCAGCCTGTCCTTGGGGGATTGTACCCCATGGGAAGAGTGACCCACACTGCAGCAGTTTTGGGAGGATTGTTTGCCCATGGGAGGGACTCACACTGCAGCCGTTTTGGGAGGACTGCTGCTCATGAGAGTGGAACCATGCTGGAGAATTCACAGAGAACTGTCTCCTGTGGGAAGGGACCCCACAGTCTCACAGGAGAAGGACTCCTCTCCCTGAGCAGTGCAAGAAAATCTTGATGATGAACTGACCAAAACCCCCATACCCTGTCCCCTGCTGTTGGTGGGAAGGAGGGAAGGGTTGGGGGAAGAAAAGGTGGTGTTTAAAGGCCTTATTTTACTTCTCATCATCCTCCTCTGACTTTGTTCATAATAAACTCACTTCTTATCTCTAAGCCAAGCCTGTTTTTCTCCCAGTACTTACCTCAACTCATGAACCCTTCATTAATTTTTTTCTCTCTTCTGCCCAGCTGTGGTAGGCAAGGGAGAGGGAGTGGCTTTTGTGAGTGCCTGGTGTTTGACCAGTGTCTAACCACCACACAACTACCTACATTGCACAGCAATTCTCCATATATCCTTCCCTCTAAATCTCCTATTGCCTTTCCTCCTCACTTCACAACAGTCACATGAATTCTCAGAAATCACCACAGGACCATTTTCCAAGACTTCCTTTTTTATTTTTTGACATCCTCCACAGTAGAGTAACGCACAGGTGACATTTACCACAAAAATAATGCACAGCATTATAATGCAAAAATAATGCACAGTGTTTGCATCAAGTGATTTTACTGCCTGGCTGGAAGCAAGACCTCAATGAACAACAAGGAACTGCCTTATTCCATCTGAAGCCAAGAGCATTTCTACCTTTGCTTCCCAGGAAGTGGTGTCTGACAGGAACTAAAATCTACTGTTGTAATTGAGTCCAAACTCAGTGAGGAAAGCTTTAATCATCTTTGGGATTTCAAACCACAGCTTACACTCTCAGATCTCTTGAGCACTCATTTATTTAGCTTCTTCCATTTAATTTATACTGAGACTGAGTACAGAACAGCATGTAAAGGCCAAGCAGTTCTAAGGCTTTTCACCTTCATCATTGAAATGTCACATAAAATATTTCTTTCCTGAGGTAGATCTACACCAGAAGCAAGCCAGACACACCATCTCTTTCTTTGTGATGCTGCTAAATGTACCAGACTTCTTACTCAGACCTAGGGCTGGGGAAGAAAGGGCTGCTTCTAACAAAGAAGAAAATAAACAAGGACCTTGAGCCCTGTTTCAGTCCTGGAGCACACTGAATCATGAGCTTGTCCCAGCTTATCAGGACAAGAAAAAAAATTATATTTTCTTTTTTTGTGAATGAGAGAACATTTTTGGTTATCTGGAGAGAAAGCTCTCGATACTGAAAACAGCTTTTTCTGATTCATTTTTACATGGCATGGCTGTTGTGGATTTCAGGGATCAACTTCCCCCTTTTGCTAATTTTAAAAAAGCTTTACTGTAAGCTCTGCCCCTCATTCCATGCCAGGGAACTCGTAATGATCATATAAGCTTTTGCAGTGCTGAGGCAAACAGGCTGATGCCACTTTACTGAAAAACTTACCCTCTCTGTGGAGCATTCAAAATTATAATGTTCTATCCCAATATCACAGTGTGGCCTAATACACCTTCACTCAATGAACAACTTATATCACTCTATCATCCTTCTATCCCTCTCTAAACAACTTGAAATTCCCTGCACCTGCAGGGTTTTTTCCCACAAATCACTGCTGATTTCTCACTTTTAAATGCACTTCAGGGGTGATTCTTTTTAAAATCCAGGGGTTATGACATTAAGAGACACTGATGCTGCTCACAGACTCAGAGCTCCACAAGAACAACCCTCCCAGGTTTGATGGGTGACTGCAAGGACACGAAGAAAGGATGTCTCTCTAAAAGGGGTTACAATTCACAGTGGGAAGCTAAACAGAAACAGTTGGAAGGATTTTCAGAATTGCTAGAGGCTCTGACTCACGTTCATTGTAAGATGATTTAAAATGTAATGACCTGTTCTCCCAAGTGTTTGTTCTCACCTCCTGCTAGGCATTACTAACTCCAAGGAAAATCAGGAAAATGAAACTTGTGAAGGCTGGTTCCACCCAAAGCTCTGAAACTTTGCTAAAGCCACACTTGGAGATTAATTGAGCTATGGAACATGCACCAAACTCCAAAAATTCCATCTCAAATCAGTAGCAAACAGATAGGAATGAGGCACTTAAATCCATGTACAGCACTGGGTAAATAAATACACATATAAGGCATAAGGCCCTAGTGTGTCTAGAGAAAGGGGCCAGAAATTCAAAGTTTACCTGAAGAATAATAATTCTATATTATAGAATTATTATATAATAATATATATATTATTATATAATAATAATTCACCAACTAAAAATAAAAACAGTGCAAAAATACTTTTTCTGAGAAAATTTTTAATCACCTCTAAATTGATTATCTTTTAATCAGAATTTTTTTAAACATCAGAAGTTAAAGATGTAAAACTTTACTCATTAGCTCAATTTTAAATTGTTAAAATGGTAAAGAAACAGGAAAAAGTATGTTTTATTTCAGAGCAGAACTGAAATAACCAGCTGGTGGAGATTAGAGTCTCCTAATGTCCTGCAGGGAGGATATAAATTCTTGTTTCACTTCTGCTAGAACAGGCTGAAAGAATAGGTAGTCACTGCTGCCACACATGAGTTACCAGCTCTTGGGCTTCATATGTTTACTCTGTCTGAGCTTACAACTGCCAGATGCTACTTTCAGTTTTCAGTGCTCAGCTAAAAGATTTGTATTTTTTCCCTCACATTGAGAGCAGGTAAAACTGTTCTCACAAACAGTGAAGCTGTGAAACTGAACCCATGCTGGACATTTACATCCAAGGAAAGGCTTTTCCTCATAAACTGATCCAAGTGTCCCCTGACAAAAGCAAAATAAAGCAGTAGGAAATTAAAAACAGAATAATAGAGTACATTTCTTTTTTTACGATACGCTGCTGCTGCTATACGTGGTACTGACTGGCTGATTCCTAGAGAAAGGAACATCAGTGTTTTGGTGGCCAAAAGCACATTGCTGGTTTATAGGTAGTCATCATAAAGTCAGGCCACAAAATACGAGGCAGGCTTCCCTGCTATCGACCAAAAAAGTATCCAATCACACCCTCTAAAGAAATCACATGAATTTTAAGGCATAGGCATTGGAAAATATATAGCAATTGAGAGTGAGAGGCTTCTGGAAACACTAAGGTTTCTATCAATGTTAATCATTGCCAGAAGGCCTTAGTCATTCTGTAGCTCATCATTGAATAAAACCAAGAAATTACAATTTCAGCTAATAACCAGTAGCTTCTGGTTCCTATTAAGTTGAGTTTTCCTACAAAACAAACCCCAATTCTGCTCTTAATTACATAATTGCAAATCCAGAGTAACTGTTTGGGAGATAGAACACCACAATGAGAATAAAAGGCTATTAAGAGTTTGATTCAGAGTTTTCTGCTTGCTGACCTTAAGTGATGGGAATTAGGCAATATTTTTCATGGGCCCTTCCATTCCAAATGTTGAGATGCATATATAGTCAGCAAAGATGCTTTCTGAAGTGCAATACAGTAGGTACAAACATTGTTTACCCGGTAAAGCAGCTTCTCCTGTCTTTGAGAGACTGGAGAGGATTGGTTTTGGAGGAGAGCTAAGACAGTTCAAACATACATACATTTGGCCAAAACCACAAATAATGCTGGAGTATGGGTTTTTTGTAATAAAAAGTTTCCCAAGGACTGGAAAATACACTCATTTCTCTGAAAAATACTCAGAAATTATTGACCTGAGTTTTTAAGAAGTACAGGCTTGTTTATGTAATAGATTTCTGTAATAATTTCTATTTGGCTATGTTTGACTGTGGACAGCTGGAAAGCAGACACAAGTGCAAATAATTTAAAAGTTAAAGGAAATGGGGAATCTGTCTCTAATTAAGGGTTATGCTATGAAATGGGCTTATGAATTGCTAATTTAAATAACTGGCCTTAGTTCAGCACTAATTCCATCACAAATGAAGGGCATAGTTAAAAAAATAAAAGCACCTCACATGTGACCTAAATCTGGACCTCCAGAAGTGCTGCACAAACTTCAGTATTGTGGAAAGGCAAAGGCAGCTCTAACACTCACTGATTCAAAACAAAGCCTATTCTTTATAGGACTCTCTGCCCCATTCAGATATCATTTAGTTCTGCTGGAGAAGCACAAAAGGCACAAACATAAGCTTTGGCTTATGAACAATTGCAGGAACTGTAGCTGTTCAGATGGTGAAAATTAGTGTTGCTCCCTTGGCTTCCCTAGAATTATATGGATATAATGCACCAGCTGAGGATGTTATCCATTATCTGTAACTCCAGCTGTGCCTGCATGGCTAATCCAGACAGATCTTTGAGTCAAGGCTTATATGGCATGAAGCATGCTGCTTGAAATAATATAATTTATCCAGAAGAGACTCATAGATAATTTCTGCATCAAGTCACAACTCAGAGCTAAGTGAATATGGGAGAGCAAATAAACCAAGATCAGAGTTGTTAGGAGGGTTACTAAGTGATCCAAAGCTGAGTGGTCCATGTGCACATCAAAAAGTCATTGAAATTATTTAAGTGTTGAAATGACCCGTGCTGTGCAATTTGAAAGCAGTTTGTTATGAGCACTGAACATTCCATATTCAAGCTGTTGTCATTCAAAGTCCACAGCTGCTGCAAGATGGGAGATAGCTGATGAATTCCAACCTTATAAACAGTTTACTCTTAAAATTCTTTATTCAGCCACCTCCCTTCCCTCCCCCCACCCCCCAGCTTGCCCTAGAATTCAGGGCAAATTTGCAGCAAATATTTTAAAAAGAAATCTTCTCATCTCTCGTGAGCAAGTGTACAGAGGGAGGGAAAATCTAGGTTTGAACCAATTTTTCTCACCAAGTGAAACAATATGCACAGAAAACCAGTGACAACATATGCCTGGCTCTATTAGTGAGCCACCCTCTGAAAGCTGTCCCTTTATCATGTCCCAGGATGTCCTCTTTCTTGAGGCTACTGCTGTCAGAGCTTCCTGAAAAGCTTGCATCCACTATCACAATCTATGCATGTAACCCCTGTGTCACTTTGCATGGCTCGACACTCCTGGCAAACTGCACTAAAAGAAATGGCACAGTATCTTATGAGCAATTCACAGATGAGTCTACAGCCAAGAGGCTGCAGGAGGATGTTAATGGCTGGTCTGTCTGCAATAGAGGGAACATGTGCCTTCTTAAGGGCACACATTACCCCCACATCAGTCCCATACATTATCCTGGCCAACTATCCAGCAGCACTGACATAGTCTGGCCTCCCTCCATGCAGATCTGGTGTTAAATCTTCAGTGAGGAAAGGAGAAAACACAGTGCAAGAAAGAGGAGAAGCAGATCTAGGGTTTAAATCTTTGTTATCTGCCAATACCCTCATTCCCCACCCCCAAGCACTTCCTGCACCTAGTCTGTGCCTACCAGTCCACCCTATTCCTTCCTGGTTTCAGCATCAGCAATTTTCACTCTGTTGGGCTGGGAAGGAGTCACTTGGCTATTCAGACTTTGCTGATGGACTAGCTATCCCCCATCTCCTCCACTGAAAGTGAGACTGGACAGAAGGTTTCCAATGCTGGATTCAGACCCCATGCACACCCTCAGTTAGACAATGTTACTGTACACTGAAAGCCAGAATAAATGGTTGCATAAAGCATAAACCAGAAAATGGGAATTAGAATACCTAATATTCCAGCTCAACATAGGAATTTCCCCCTGTTTACAAAGGCAAAACCAGTCTCACTTCACTTCAAAGCAGAAGATGTTATGTCATTTGAGTACTAGCCAAGGTCATCAGAAACTCCACACCTATTCTAAAAACCAAGCCCCTCCTTTGCCAGTAACATTATAGCAAATTTCTCAAAGAAAAAGATCTTTCCTGAAGTCTGAAAGTTAGCACCCAACATACACCTTGTTTCTCAGTGTCTGCCCTGACCACTGGAATGTTGCTGTCATTATGAGCACTGACTGTCCTTCAGGGAATGAGAAGCCTTTATGAATAGTGCAAGACAAGTAAAATTAATATGGAAAATTCTGATTCATGGCTTCAGCTCTCATACCTCTGTTATCTAAACATTTCCAGCAGAGCCTCAGTTCCAAACACAATTTGGAAGCTGTCAAGCTTGAATTCCCTTCATATGAAGAAGGAATCAGTCCCTTAAAAGCAGCTCACTCTACAGAACGGGCATCATTGGCTCCAAGCAAAGTAGGATGCTCAGGGTCCTGCCATTCCATGCCAGAGG
The DNA here is from genome assembly GCF_029582105.1 of Oenanthe melanoleuca. Lineage (NCBI taxonomy): Eukaryota > Metazoa > Chordata > Aves > Passeriformes > Muscicapidae > Oenanthe > Oenanthe melanoleuca. The sequence goes on from NC_079334.1 coordinate 12,971,558, forward strand.
AAGATTTCTTGGACAATAAGTTTGTCACCTGATGAGCACTTCTGCATCTGAGGAAGAAGCATCAGAGATGAGAGCCAAACACTGCAATAACCTGACAGTGTGTGAACAGCAATTAGCAACTCTGTGGACAAAAACAGATTTTCTGGCAGGTCTCATTAATCTCTTTATGCAGATTTAACACTCATGAAATAAACTGTGTGAGTGGCCAAGGACATTAAGTCTTCTTCACAGGAGGTACCTCAGCAAACACATGTTGTGGACGCCATTGAAGCCTCAGGCTGAAAATGGCGAGGGCTTGAAACTTTTCTCATGCAGGGGAAGCTTCCCAGGCTGAGACAGTTTCTCTCTCATGCAGAGGAAGTTTTCCCAGGCTGAGACAGCTTCTCAGTTCCAGCCTGAGCCTTTCCCAGGATGATAACACTGGGGAAAAATAAAAAGGAATTAATAACAAGATTAACACCTGGGCTTCAATGATAAACAGTTCTCACGGTTTGTGAGAAAGTTTTGTTTTCTTCAATTATCCAATAGACTGCTGTTCTGTTTGTAGTTTGCGGACCACACTATAAGAATGTGGTCTGGCCGTTCAATAAACTGCTTCTTTAGCCACCTAGCTAGAGGAGTCCGTGTCGTTATTTTGCGAAATACATCGTGAGTAGCGACAACCTGTGATCAAAGACTGGGCAAAGAAGCAGGGATATGCTGCTCTGGGCTTCACTGACTCCCTGCTGGACTGTGATGGTTCCCTTGTGTTTCCATTATCCTGTCTGAAAACGAGGGACAGGGGCTTTCATCCGCCTTCCTAAATACATATCTGCACCAGTCTGTAAACAGCTTGACTTAAAACTTACCAAAAAAATGCACCTTCTAAAGCAGAAGGGAGATCAAATTATGCCCTACAAACCATTTTGTCCCTGCTCTCCACTACAAAACCAGCAGTCAGGAACCCTTCCCAAGGGCCAACTCAAACATGGCTGCTTGCTGTCAAACATGCCTTCATCCCAAAACTCCATGGCTTTTCTGCAGATTCCTTCCTGCCTGACACAGAAGGATGAGATTCAGTCGTCATTCCCTGGGAGGCTGACTGGAACAAGATGGGAATGGAAAGTAAACTGAGCCAGGAGACAACCTGAGAAGGAGCTGTATTTCTGAACTGTTTCTCATTTTCCTTAGTGGTATCCAGGCCCCTTTTGCCAATATGAGCACCTGGATTTATTGTTCTATTGTTGGTCCATGCCACACACTGGATCCCACAGGTGGATGATCTGAGAACAAAACACAACTAGGACTCCTGGGATGTCCATCTGTTTGGCACATCCAGCTGGGCCACCCCAGAGTAAACTGAGTTTACCTAATCCTTTTAGGGTTGATGGGAAGAGCCTGAGCAGATAAGAAGCTGCCCATCTCCTGGAATGAACCATTTAGAGAACTATGAGCTTTGCTGGCTAGCACAGCTGTGCTTTACATCCATGAAAGCACATGGATCTATAAATGCAGCATGATCATATTCTGGTCAGCACAGCAGCTCCACCTTTGATTCAGATTTAAAAGGCTTTCCCCTGGCTATTCATTCTTCCTATCTTCCACAAATAACAGGAGCCTACAACAAACCTGGCACTGATGCCAGGTCTTCACTGTATTTGTATATATCTTCACTGGCAACCTCTGATATGTATCTGAGTAAATGTGTATCCTGTTACAAAGCCCAGGTCTCACAAAATGGATCACTGCAACTGCTATAAAAGAATGGTGTGTTTGGTTACAGGGCTGTTTTAAAATTTGTTTTATAAGCCAACTGCTGTCTTAAAAAATGAAGCTTAACTCTTGTTGTTTTCTTCCCATTGCTACTGCTCAACAAGCCCACTGTTAGGCTGCTTCTTGGATTGTCTTATTCCCCAAACATTAGTCTGCCTTAACCATAATGGAAGGTAAGACAGTCTAATGAATCCAAGAATCACACCCTTTTACCTCATAGGGTGTAAGTAGATCTTCTCAGTTACTGAGCTGACCTTCATAAAAAGAAAATACAAATAAGTCATGTTTCAACATTTTATCCAATTACTCTATTTTGTCTTTTATTCTTTTCAAAAGTCTTTACTATTGTCATTGGGAGTGAGTAAAAAGTGCTATGAGTATGTCTACAGACCAGATTTCAAGTTTTTTCTAAAAATATCTACAGGAATGCATAGGCTGCCAGGACTAGGTGGCCTTGCTTGAGCAGAGGCTGATCTCCAGAGGTCCCTCACAATTTATGCCATTCCATGATTTTGTGAATTCTCCTCAAGCTTTAAAAAAAATTGCAACCCAGACCTGCCAAGGTAGCAGCTGCTTTCATTGTGTATTTGCAACACTGCCAAGACTTGGATAAGTCATCTCAGCATTGCAAATATCCAGAGAGTAAGAAGAATTTTACAAATTACATGATTAGATGTGGGGATTTAAAAGTCTACCTACAGTGTTTAGCAGTCTCTGCCTGGAATGGGGTTGGACAAGGTAACACTAGATGACTCCCTCTCAGTTGGATAGTAAATATAACCATCTGGTGTAAGTCTACATTACTGATTTACAGTACTTCATTACTGGATAGTACAAGAGAGCAGAGACTAAAACTGGTAAGAGATCAGAATGAGGAAGGAAATCTTGACTGAAGTTTTAAATAAACCACAATCTTTTAAACCACAGGATGAACTTTTGCCATAGAAACAGTGACAGGCTCAGCTCTCTATTCTACACTGAGCCTCATATCAGTGTTAATCAATGTCAACCTGCTGCATGAAACAGGCAGGGCACTGAAAAATTCAGCTAAGGGTATTATGAGTACAAATTCACCACTGCTACTAATTAGAAATGCTGCTCTGAGCATAAACCCAGGCAGAAACACCCTCTCATTTGTAAGTAAGGCCTGCCAAGAATAGCAGAAGTAATAATTATCACACAAGAATCAACACCCTCCCACAATATAATACAATAAATTAATTAGAAATGTAATAATACATGTATTTTTAGAGAATCACAGAATGGTTTGGGTTGGAAGGGACCTTAAAGGTCAGCTGTTTCCAACCCCACTGCAATGGTCAGGGACACTTTCCACTAGACCAGCTTGTCATTTTCACATGTTTGCTATCCTCATAGAAAAAGCAAAAAAGGTAGAAAAGTCACAGTGGAACATTCTAGTCTGAAAAATTAATTTCTTTTTCCTTCTAAATACAAAGAATTCATACCCCCCGCTAGGCAAGCCAGTTATAGGGGCTGGCACAAATGAAGTTTAAAACAATAGTAAGATTTCCTGTTCAAAAATTTCATAAAGTAGCTAAAATTTCTTATTTCAAGACACTTGAGAAATTTCTTGCATATTGTTTCAAAACTCATGTGAAATAGACCCTTAATTTTAGTGTGTAATTTAATTAAAGAGTCAGAACCTTAAGGGTCTGATTTTAGCACCTGTCCTGCCTCAGTGTGAAGTGCACAAGTGATCCAAATGCATAGATAATTGCCAAAATCAGCACTGCCAAATCTAACAGCTGTATGGTCACATACTCAAGGGAGGGTGTTAAAATTACTCTATTGGAGATCTTTTATAGCCCCACTTTACAGCTCCATCTTTTATTAGCTGTTAAAAACACAGTTCAACATTACAAGCTGTCTACACACTCTGATCTAGCTTTGGATTCTAGCTTTTCTGAAATTAAACTTATGGAAACCTAAGCTTATTTTATGATTATTTATTATTATTTATTTTATGATCAGATGCCTAGACAGTCATGTTTTAGTTAACACAAGTAAATTCACTGAAAACTTTCAGTTTCACAGAGATGACAAAAGTAGCAGGAGGCAAACTTCAAATCAACACACCATCCCTTGGTATATCCTGTGTGCTGGTGGAATTCATGAGAAGTTTTTGTGGTTCCTCCTAGTCAGAAAACAGAACCAGAAATTGAAATAACTGTCTTCCTTGTTTACAAATAATCACAACAGTCTGTCATATCCTAAAATGCAGACTTCTCTGCTGTGTGTTTTCTCCATTTACATTTGGAAGAATTGGAACACACCAGGAGCATCACAGAGAGTAGGACTTCTTTCTTCACTAAACTGTCTCCCCTGACACCACCATCCACCTTTTGAGGTCCTCTTGCCCTCTTGCAGAGGAATTCCTGCTATTAAGCTCGCTGGTGGAAGATGCAGATGAACTGCGGCCCCTTTAGGCCACACATTACGTTTATTTGAATCTCTCTATACCACAAAATCCCACCTGGGGCCAAGGGAAACCATTAGAGGAACACTCTGCAATCACAACTCACTGTCTTGGTTGCTCACAGACCACCTTCAGAAATTCAACTAAGTCAGAAGACAAAAACAAAGATTTTGGGGGGAAAAAAACTCCAAAACTTGTCTTTTTCTCCCTGTTGTGTCATTTTGAAATGCTGGCTTCCATAAATATTCTACCCATTTTGCCTTTACACAGCTACCTAATTGTTCATTCTGCCAGCCTGCATACAAGAGAAACAGACACATCTATACAATAAAATCAGAACATTTACTCCAGAGACCTCTTAATGAACAGTAATGAGCCTGTGGGTAGAGCTGCTCAACACTTTCTTCTCCCACTTGCCAGCCTGTAAGTTTAAAAACACATTCTAGAATGGTCAGAACTAAGATGTTCACAAGGATTCTTATGGAACATAAATCAATTAGAATCAGCAACTCACAACCTTCTGAGACACACTTGGAAATGTGTCTTTCATATCTTGCACACCTTGGCTTTGAAAATAGGTTTTAATCCCTGACAATACTTCTCCCTCAATGACGATGCCATTTAACTTCTTTGTTACCTCCCAGATAACAGGGCCTTCTGAGTATGGAGTTATTTCTTCAATGTCTAACATTTCCACTCTCTTTCTGTAGACTAAACTAAGTCAGAGACTGCTGATCTTTTCTGCCCTTAATTTTTTACACCCCCTACCCTGACAGAATCGTAGAATCATTAAGGTTTGAAAAGACCTCTCAGATAATCAAGTCCAGCCATCAACTACCATCATTTTCACCATTAGATCATGTCCTCAAGTGTCATATCTATGCATTTTTTAACACTTTCAGGGATGGTGACTCCCCATGGGTATCTGTCCCAATGTTTTAAAACCCTTTCAGTGAAAAAAATCTTTCCTAGTATCTAACCTAAGCTTCTCCTAAGGCACTACTTTGCTTTTTTTGCCATCTCCAAGGAATATGTGGAAAAAAGTCCCAAAAATTCTTCCTTAGTGGTTCTGATATTGTACTGGCTATTTATAAACTCCTGAAAAAACATTTCTCAAGATCCATCTACCTTCTGGTTTACCTAAAAATCTCTAAAATTTGTGAAGCACTACAGTGTTCTACATGGGAGGATTATTCCCTTAAAGGGATTATGCCCCTAAAGGTCTACACATGAGAGTTTCTCTCTCCATTTATCCTTTCTTATCTCATTCTCAGCAATACCCAGCTGTTTTAATGAGAAAACAGACCCAAATTAATCCCTCTGCCTCTGACATGTATGCTTTAACCTAAAGCTTTTGGCCCACTGCCCATAAGGATCATTTCTACACTCTGTGCCCATCTCCCGAATTTGCAAGTTTTCTTTTAAGTTTATGGGATCACATGGCTGCAGATGTTACAAACTGTGAAAGTTACTTAGGGACAGGAACAAAAGAAAAAGTGGAAATGTCACAATCTGACTAGGGAGAAGTAGCTGTTTTCTGTGTTCTCATTATCTGCAGTCATTCAGATTGCAGGATGCCTTGTATCTTCATTTGAAAGAAATATATATATACATATACATATACATTTGTCTTACAATCAGTATCTGAAAATATCCAAGAGATGCAATACTGGTAAAAAAAATATCTAGGTTAACATTAGAGACTGTAAAGAAAGGCTGGTTACCTAAACATGGATTAGGCACTTAAAAATCCAATCCTGGGTTGTCCATACAAGACACTGAAGTATTCCAATTGACTTTGAAGATAATGGTCACATACTTAAATATAAGGCTCTTGATTAACTTCCACATATTGGTAGTAGGATTTAGAAGTTCTCATATCAAGTCCTACTGCAGGAATATGAGGATGAAAAAAACCTCAGTTTAGTTAAAAGCATTATTTACTCAAGGGCATATACAGCTTTCCCATTTCACAGACCTAATAATGGAAAATCAGACAGCTGGCTGTCTCTGATAGTGCTGGCAGAGTCTTGGATACAGTGGTCTGAGGAAGACACCAGGAGGTGGGAGAGGGGGGAGGAATGAAAAGGAACTGTCTTCCTACCATAGCTTGCCAAGACAGTGAAAACATGTGAGACAATGTGTTAATGAGTATGAGCAAGCACTGGTGATTTCAGTAAGGCAAAGATTTTGCAATTAAAATGTCATTAAGGATGGAGACAATGATGATTATCATCAAAATCCCAGACAAGAAACTTACAAGTGCATGTGTAAAGTAATGCATCCTATTCCTCTCCAATCCTACAATAAACACATTTGAGGATATTTCAATCACAGATCCAAATGGATTATTTTAATCCTGCTATCTTCTACCTCTACTTTATGACAACTACTAATAAAACATTTCTTTTTAAGAAAAAACATCAAATGATGATTTCATGAGATCTGATTTATAATTTTCCCATTTCACCCACACATCAATTTGTCCTTTAAATTACTGTAAGACCGAGACTTCTGCAGGATCTCTGGGAAATTCTTCCTAACCTCTAATAATTGCTTTTGCCGATGAGTTATCATTCCTAAGCGTATCCTCAGAAAACTCTTACTGTTCTCTGTCTTTCCTTCTCCCTTCTTTTCTCCTACCAGATTAAATAACTTTCCCTCCAAGTTCCTATTTCCCCAACCCAAAATTTCATCCCATTGTTTTTCATCTCAGCAACAGCACCTGACCTTTCTCTCTGGAGCCAATGGTGCCTTTGAGACACCTCTAAACCCAACAGTCCTTTCCTTGAGGCTGAGAGCTCCTAGATCTCCTTCGTCCTGCTCACTGCTGTATCTTGTGCTTAAGAGGAGCTGGATAAGACAGTAAAAGCCACTTACTTAAATGGGGTCAAAGCATGGCTATAATAACAACAAACTGTTACAATCACAGCAGGACTTTTTTCCAACTCCATGTATTTCTGTTCATCAGCTAAGAAAACACAAAAGCAAACCAGAAATTCTGGAATTTTCCTCTCCTGGCTCTGTCTTTGGCCTGGTGCTTGCACTGGTCCAGTCCCCTCCATCCCCACAGTTTTGCTTACTTTTCTGTTCAAACAAGGACAAAAGCAGATGTTCTACACAAAGAGAAAGTAAGGCATCATTTATAAATGTGAAGTTTTTTAAAGAAACTTTGTATTAGAGGAGGGAAAAAAATTATTACCAACAAATGGAGCTTCAAGCAACCTCCATATACAGAAGAGTTTATCAGAGGCTTGCCTCTTAAGAAGTACTTCCCAGAAATGTTATCCCTTTGTTGTTGGCACAGATGTTCAGAGATTCTTGTAGAAGAACGTCATATGTGAATTAAAATAATTATTCTTATCGCTTTGGACTTCTTATCAATGAAATAATCTGAGATATATTTAGATACTCAGAATGAAAATAGAACCTCTATATGAAGTATTTAAAATCTGGTGACTAATAGACTTTCACAGGGAAAGATCTTCCCATCACTTGACTTGTACAGAAAGGACAAGATAAGCATGAAGGGTTTTCCTTCAAGAACATATTTTATCAGTGGTTTCTACCTTTCTTTTTCTGATTTTTGCAATTACAAATAATAATGTAACTACCTAGGAACAGAATATGTAGTTTTTACATGGAGACACACTGAAGGTGAATTCACATGAAACATTTTCAGCAGTATAAGCAACAGGCATAACATTGTACATTTGTTTAATCAAAGATGAAGGAAGGTTTTATGAAATAAAATTATTGTTTCGATTCCATCTTTTTATTCCTAGTAGTCCAAGTCAGTTGGATTCAGAAATGTCTTCAGGACTGAATCCAGGAAAGATTATTAGTTACTTCTAAAATGTAGGGGACACTGGAAATTAAATCTAAGCCCACTCAAAATCCATGAGAACCTAACGAATAGCAGTGATATTTAACTGGCATTTCCAACCTGAGAGGCAGAATCATTGCATTTGTTAGTCTTTAGTCTCATTCCTTCATCATGATTTAGTGCAAGACACTGCTTGCAGAAAAAACTTGTCAAATATCACAGAGATCAAAAAGGTGAATCAATTTACTGAAATTCAGTGATGGAATTTCATACTTCCGCACAGGCCATAAACACACAGCTCATGGATAAAATACTCACCAAAAAATATTAGCTGGATTAAAACTCCCTGAATGCTGGGAAACACTCTTTGGAGTACTACATCCATGTTATTGACAATAAAAGTGTGCATAGGTTAGACAGAAAAGAAGACATGGCACTAGAAAGGAATACTACTGCAAACAGCATCTGTTTGTAGATTTAATTAGAAGTTTAGGCAAATTATTATTGTATGGCATTTGCAGGAGTTGTTGAGGATGATTAGGAATTAATAAAATTTTCTTCTCCTAAACAGGCCAGATGCAGTGACTTTAGAAACAGATAATACTCCACATCCACAAACTCTCTGTATTTCTTAGATAAAAGTCAAAAATTATCACTGTCTCTTAAACATTTTTATGTTCACTGATTCGTCCCTCTCCATAGCTGTAGACAAGAGCTCAGAATATGGATACAACCTCTGTAAGTGACATAACCTTGCTGATTTTTCCCAGTCTTAAGAATGGCTGTAGGCACATCACAGGTCTCACTATGCACTGCCTCTTTCCTGTGAGTGACTTACCGTAGCTACTCTTGGAAAGAAAATAAAACCCAGAACAAATATAAAGTAATCTTCTGCCTACAAAGTGGTTCCCTGCAGATGAAGCCAAGCTGAGTAAGTTGGAAGGGGAGTGAACTGGAAACATCAAAGATGTGGGACTGCAGCCCCAATACTCAGGGGTAGAGGGTGGAAGAGGTCACCTTGGCCCCAGGAGAACTTTTATGCAACATTTCAATCCCAACTGCAACCTTAACACAGGCTTTGACAGAAAAGTTAAATTTTGAATGCAAAATGGAAAAAGGAGTTTCACACAGGAGTGGAAGACTGTGAGCTCCAATATTAACTGAAGAGAGATGTCTGTGAAAAATTTTAGACGAGAAAAGAAACTGGGACAGTCAACACACATCCTCTTAGACTGGAAAATTTCTGCAACAGTACATCTATTGTCAGTTCTCCTGAATTATACTAATTGAAGTTAGGGCAGGACATTCCCAAAACCCAAATGAGTGGGACATTCAAACCTAAATGAGAATGGAATAAAATAAAGTGAAAACTGTACTACCTGCACAGTCACATCTCCTGCTGAAAACAGAGTAGGAACTTGATCTCTAAGTTTTGCAAAAAGCAATGTTTAGGAGCTATTTTTAAAGTGAAGGTACTCCAAGTTTAAAATTATGACTCTTCCATCCTAAGGTGCTAAATCGATAGGGAAATGGTGGTATCTCTGCAATAACTACTGCCGACTATTTCACTTTCTAAAGGCACTAATTCTGGTTTTAGAACCACACAGGAAATTGCTTTCACATCCCTGGTATGAAAACTTTGTCCTACTCAACATGTGTCACTACAAATTATCTGGTAAGGGTAAATCTTTTAGAAACCATGAATGGTGTTGCAGGACCAATTAATGAAACCTGCCATAAGACACTCGAGAGATAATTGAGATGTCAAGCCTCATCAATATCAACATACTTCAAGCAAGGACAAGAGGAGGTGAAGAATGACAATGAATAATCCCAATATGTGATGGTAGCTAAATCATAGCTTAGAAACAGATACATCAGTCACAAATTTGAATGTCTCTGAATTTCATGAAAGTCTGGATGTATAAGCAACCTTAATTCCTACAAAAGCTTCTTTCCATGTGAGTAATGACAAAGTTGTAGTCTTTTTTTTCTGTTTTAACTTTCAAGATATAACCTTTTTTTCCCCCACTCTAACTTACCACACAGGAGATAAAATAATGACTTTGGGCAGCACACAGGAAACATCAGTCAATTATTTTAAAAAATTTTAAAATTAAAACATTTCTTCCTGACCAGGCAAAGGAAGCAAAGCCTCAAAGGAGGCTTATTCCAATTTTCAGTGCTATGAATTTGTTCCCTGTGTCATTCTCAGTTACTGGTTGTGTATCTCCCCCTAATCAATACACACGCCCATACATTCCACTATACTCTTTCATCCGAGGTCTTGCATCACAGTTACTGTTCACTCACTTTGAAAGCTGACATTAATCACAATCCTGTTTCCTTCCTCTCTTTTTTCCCCATTTCCCACTCCCCTCCACTCCTCCTTGTGATATCCACCCCTCAAAAAGTAGCATATTGCTCTCTCCATCTGCTTCTTCAACCATCTTCTCACTCCATCCTTCCCCTCTTGCTGGAGAATTCCATGGTCTCTCCAGTGTGGCTCCAGGGTCTCCTTGAAGCATCACTAAAACTCTTTTCCTTTTCTGTTCAAAAATAGTAACTACAGTCAGCTTTCTACTCCAGACCTTGATGGAGGGAGGGCACAAAACAAATATGCCTGAGTTAAATAGCCCTGTCTTGAAAACTGTAAAACTCTCTGTAAGATTGTGTTTCACACTGCTTCTCTTTATTTAATCTCAAAATGCCATGGCCAAACTGATCTTCCCTTGATGGGATGTTCTGGCCATTTCATTCCGCTTCATAAATCAGTTAGCCATCTACACACCACAGGATTTTCAGATTCCTGCCTTTAGATCCACTGCCCTGACTAGCTCCCTGGTTTTGCCTGGCACCTGGTGCCATTCCCTGCCAATTCTGCTTGGTTTGCTTTGATCTCATCCCACAAGTATTTCTGCGCCTTCTCCTAGTCAGCACTCTTAGCCAGCAATCAGCTCTTGAAGCTCATCATTTCCCTCTTGCTCGCCCCTCTGTTCTACTCTGTCAAAGGCTGTCATCTCTTCCGCACACAAAACTAGAGAACCCTTCAACTCCTGAAAGAGAGGAAAAATAGTACATTTAAATGCCATCAAACATCCATTTCCAAGCCAGTGCCTTTCTTTTTCAAACACCTGGCTTTCTACTACGTATTTAATTTCCCTGCTTTGCTTCCTTTCACAATTGCTTCCCTCATCTTGCAGTACCCATATTACACATTTCTTTATGCCTAATCATTTCCTGTTCATCCCTTTGGTTCACATCTTCTCTCTTGTATTTTTCAGTGAATGTGGCAGGTTACTACCAGATTTTGTTCTGCCTGAGAACAACCTACCTCAGTCCAGATGATAAACAAAAAACATGGCAATTAAAATTCAGGAAGACAAAATCAGAGATAGCACTGACATTTTTTCCCCCCACTCCATCTTCCCCACTCTCATCAGTGACTGACATTTGGAAAATTTCAACCAACTCTAATAAACAACACAAATTTGTCCCAGTTTCCTAAGAAAGCAAAGCTTGTATGATCACATCCTGCCAAGCAGTTCCATCCTAACCCCTTTTATACTCTGTAAGTCAGTATCAAATAAATAAATCAAATCAAATAAAGGCAGTGAGGACTCAGAGGGTATCTCTGCTGAAGCAAAGAGAAACCCAAATTAGCATCCTCATTAACTGTGGGATGCAGCAGCCAGCTAGCCTGACCACCAGTTTGGGGCACCCATCAGTATGCACCTCCCTTAGCTTCCCTGTTTATACTGAAAGGATTAGAGGTTTAGCCTTTAATTATTTCACCTAACAACAAACCATTGCCCATTTCACCTTTTCCAGATCCCCTTCCAGGATGAGATTAAGAACACAACTCTGATGTAATAATTTCTGTAACAAAGATGAAGAATTTTTCTTTTTGTCTACCCCCCAACCAGAAAAGGAAAAATCTGATCTCTACCTTTTCTGAATTATACTGGGATTTGCAGTCACCAGTTGGGTTTTGGATCCAACGTCCTTGCTGTATTCACTGGATAGAGGAGGAAGGTTGCACCTGCACACAAAGACAGTCAAGATTTTAAATAACATTCAGGACTGATAGGTTTCAGAAAATGTAAAAATCTTGTACTATTGGACCAGGCTACAATTGTTCCCTACTGTACCACACCTATAAGCATTTTTGTACCAGATTGTGGGGAAATAGAGAAATAAAACCTTTTGCAGAGATGAGATCTGTGTAGCTGCTAAGCAAAACTAAAGGCTGATTTAACATTTCTGACAGGCTGAAAGGCTGTGGAAGAGGCTGTTACTTTCTATAGGAGAACTTTTTTTTTTAAATCCAAACTCTTCAAAAGTTCTGGTTTTCACTCTGTTTTGTTTTATTTACCAGTATCAGGCTCCAGATTGATAATACCACTCTGTGGTATTACAGTCATTGTAACTGGCATTTTAAATATTACACTGTGGGGTACCATCTTCTTATAGAATTTACTGAGAAAACACAGAGAAAAAAAGTTAGGCGGCTTTTAAAATATATGTCTCTCAGTTCTGCTCACAATCTTGTTCTGGTGGGCAGGATGATGATAGAATAAAGCCAAAGCAATCGAGTAAATTTACTTTGGGAAGCAGAGAATCAAGACTCAAAAAAATCTCAGAATTAAAGGGAAACATCCACACAGTGAACAGTCACAAAAGATCTCTTGTAAACACTAGGAGGAAGGTGCAGGAGATAAAGATGAAGATACATTCAAACAGTATACAAGCCTATGCCCTGCCCGAAAAACTAGTCTGGAGAAATCTACTCAATACATAAAAATTACACTAATAACTGTTTTCCAAACATTTTTCATTTCAAATTTCTCCTTTAAAATAAAGATACAAACAGTATTTGGAATGCTTAAAAGGCAAAAATGAAACCATCATTCTCAAAGACAGCAGAATTTGGATTTTTTTTTCAGAGAAAGGCTTTTAGGTGTTTATGTTGTTGGAGTTTGGGGTTTTCTCTCTGCAGTGTTTGTCAGGTCATTAAAAAAAAAAACGACCAAGCAAACCAAAACCGACGAAAAAACAACAACAACAAAACAACAAAAAAATCCCAACCCAACCAAAACCACTGTGGTGCTGTATCAGCCTCTATCTGCATATAAATAACTGCTCTCAAAACCTGAAATTATCATCATCAAGAATTACCAAGGATAAGGACAGCAATGTCCTACCTACATGGAACATAGATCAATTAAATCACATTCACCAAGAAATACAAAATTTCCTGGAACATTTTCTCCTTTTCATGACTATATTTGTTAAGATGCGTACAATGTACTGAGATTTCAGTCAGGAAACAGCTTCTAGATCACTCTACCATAAATTAAGAGAAGCTAGGCAATTTCAAAAGAAGACCGAAAAAATAATAAAAATAAGAGGTTTCAGAAACTGCAGTCATTGATGGGGAGGGAAGGAGGGAAGGAGGGAAGGAGGGAAGGAGGGAAGGAGGGAAGGAGGGAAGGAGGGAAGGAGGGAAGCATAGGGATATTTTAGTTCTCAGACATAACAAATGATAAAATCTTAACAAGAAAGAGTTCCTTAAAATAAAGTAAAATAAAATGAAAGTCAAACAAGTATTTGTGAAGGAAGATTTATAGCTGATTTGCCTTAGGGTAGAGAGGTGGCATAAATACCTCTGACAGATCACAATTAAATGCTCCCTGCTTTGACTAAACAAAAGCTCATAAGGTATGCTTTTAAGAAAGAAGTTTTGGTTAAAGTTAATTTAAAAGCACTATGAAGGACTAAGACCTCACCCTAGTTTTTATCATCTCAGCATCTAAATAATCACAATTCTTTCATGTGTCAGTCACAGATGCATTATTTAAATACATCCAATTCCTTTCATAAGTGATTCCCACCTTACTGTGCAGGGAAACATTAAGAAATGGCTAGAGTATCCACAGGAAACTGCAGGAAATCTGTTGCTTGACCTTCCCAATTATTTTCTTGGATAGGTCAGCAGAGTGCTTAGTGTTCTGCAGCTGAGGAGCACACCGAAGCACAAGATTCATCCTAACTTTATTTTTAATTCTCTTACTGTTATATCTGGTACTAAAAAGTAAGTATATGAAAAACAGAGATAAAAACATGGCTTAAGACTACTACCCAACACTTCTCTCTTAAAATAAGCATTAGCAGGTAGGGAGGGAGTAAATTTTTTTTTTTTCCTTAGAAATAAGAATTACAAACTTGAAAAATCAGAAGAGCCATTATAACCACAATGCCTAAACATATAGACCATTTGCACCTTTCTCATTGCATATGCAGCTTGCTCTGCCTTAGGGGCTGAAAACTGCCACTCTTTTCATCTCTGTGTTGGAACAGCTGGGTTTGTAGAAGATGCTCAGCAACCAGATGAGTTTAAACTCATTCAATAACCTTAGCAATTACAACATATGACTGCAGCCATCTTCTCTCACATGACAAAGCTTATGGAAATATACATAAGCAAAATCAAAACTCATGTGAAGGGAATTAACAATTAACAGGGCAAAACCTTGCAGGACACTTCACACTGCAGAAATACTTTGAAGATATTACACAAATTTCTTTTCAAAAAAATGAAAAGTGTTATGGAAGTCACCATTGTGATGTTTCTCTCAGCTCTCAGATTAAAGAAATGAGATTTAGAAAACATCAACAAAATTTTCCATTAAAATTATTTCATATGACTAATACAACAAAGCCTGCAGACAATGACTGGGATTCTCCCAATCACTTATTTCTAAATCAAAAAAAGCTCTCTACATATAAAGGTTGGTTTATTATGATCAAGCTAAAATAGCTGCTGTTTCGTTTGGGGGCTTTTTGTTGTTTTTGTTTTTTGTTTTGTTTTTAAACTTCTATTGTTTTTGTAACAGATTTGGTTCTACAGCATTCTAATTTTCTAGGAAATATAACCATAGCATATATGCTTGTTTCTTGTATTTAGTCTATGGAACACCTAAGGAGTTTTGCAGTAATGGCAATCAGAGTGCTGCTCTCTCCCCCTGTGCTTTACATCTTCTCTTCCATAAACATTCTACATATATGTTTGAATTTAATTTGTCCTATTTCTTTGCATTAACCGATATTTAATAATTAAGGCATTTTTCATCTTTGAGATGCAAACCAGAAGTTATAGTAATTGTTTAGAGCAAATTTGTATGGTTTTATAATAAGCCATCAGGATCTAATAAGGAGATGTGTTATAGTGGGAGCTCATTATGCATCCATTAGAAACCCAAAGAAACTCCAATTCTCATCTTTTTTGGAACATTCCTCCAGTTTCTCTCTGACAATGTTTCTCTTGTTCATGTTTATCAGGGAGGAACTAACTTCTGTCTTTCTTCCTTAAGGATCACAGACCTAGAAAGTGCCAAATTTAATCACAAAAGCAGTAGCTGGTTCAACATCGCTCCTGACAGGTTCTTATAAATAATGGAAAGCTGGAGGGAAAGGAAATGTGAAGAATCACAAAAACCTCACATCAACGGAAGAGGTTTGGCCTTTCCTCAGTCAGCCACAGTTCAGTCTTAACAGAAGAAAAACAAAGGAAGATTTTTGTTTTTACCAACTCAAGCCTTGCCCCATAAATCATCCACAACTCATTCTGAATTCCACAGGTTGCATACATGGCATTTAGTTACAGAGCACAGAGCAGGATGAAGCACCCTGGCTGTCCCTGCATAAATGATGAAAAAAGCTGCTCCTCAGTACCTCCCTGAGACACTGCACAAGCTGTCACAACTTTACTGACCAGCAGATTGTCCCAACACCCCACATCCCTTTGCCAAACCAAGCCAAAACTCCTTTTTTGCCTCTACTCATACTTTGACCCAAATTGCTTGTGTAAAGCATCCTGAAAAGGCAGGGCAACAAAGAAAATTATCAGTGATTAATCCCAACTGAACAGCTTTGAAAAGTCTGAGGCTTAGCAGGTGGAAGGGGGGACAATGTGTCATTAAGGTCTCTGTCTTACCGCATGACAAAATCTGCTTGATCTATTTGTTTGCCGCAGCCACTCTTTTTCAGGATCCCACCGTTTCCCACCACGGAACATTTCTTCAGTGGCAGCTGGAAGGGAGTAGCCTAGCAACACAAAACAAGACAAGTTTTACAGAGGAGAACACAAACATCTTTGTAGCAGCCACTCCTGGAGAATCCAGGGTGCTGTTAGAGCTCAAAGTGGCAGAATGAAAAAGGAAAATTAGGAGTGAAAGAAAGCAAACAAAAAAGGACAGAAATTAGCTGGTAAGTACATGTAGAACCAGTCTGATCCCCACTCCCCAAACCAGGATGCAATAAACATGGTACAGAAGATGATTTTCTGCAAAACCAAAACTGCCTGAAGTCCTGATGCAGACACTGACCAAAGTCAGGCAGTTCATAGCCTTCCAGGCAAGCTGCAAGGACACGGGGAAAAAAACCAACTAGGAAAACAGGGGGGAAAAAGCCACATGAGAGTGATCTTCCTGAGCTGATATACAAATAACACCTCTGAGGAAGAAAGGAAGGAACAGGGAATGCTGTAATGACAGAAGTATATTGGGAATCTGGAGTCACCCTGGCTTTCTCCATGGTTGTGCTGCTGGGACAGGTCAGTCCAGAGCCTTAGGCAAAGATATTTGGAGCTTAACAGCAGCTCCTTAAACAGCCAGCTGCCCAGACACATTACAAATTAGAATTAGCACGAATTAAAATTAGAATGGGACCATTTTAGCTGAGGAGCTCTTGTAGCTGCTTAGCAGGGCATGAAAATGCAAAGTCAAATGGTCATGGGATCCCGTGCACCAAACACAGTAATATATTAGATCTGTATAGTCCTCATTCCAGAAGATCTCAAAACTACGGATGGGACATGTTCCTGCCAGCCCCAAGCCATTTTGTGATCTTGGGGCAGTCATAAGCAGCACACAGCATTTCAGAGCAGCCCAGCATATGAAAAATAAAAGGTGGTAAAGAGACATTTGAATTTAAAGCAGTGTGATTTAGTTACAGAATATGATTTGTCTACAATACAAGAGTTTATATTCTCCTCAGGCAAAAAAATTGTTCAGGGATTTTTATTTATCAAACTTGCAAAAGCCTGACTTTGCAGCAGAGACAGGAGTTACTGCACAGGTCTCAGAGAATACAGATGACAGGGAGAGAGGATGCAGCATCACAGAACAATTCTCTCTGGGTCTGGGCCTCACTTGCACGTACAGAGCAACATCTGACATTGCATCATAAATTCACCAGGCATTGCCCTACAGGACATGGTCCAGCAAACAGACACAGTATTACAGAACAGACTCTGCATTTTTTATAACTTACTCCTGCTGTCTTATACCTTTCTCTGCAAACTAGACCATTCAGCTTCCATAAAGTCACAGCCTGTTTTTTAATAAAAAAAACCTAACTCTGGATTAAAATATGCTTAAGCAGAAAAGTAAATTTTAGTTTCCTGAGACCCAGCAATGGTTAGGAATGTACTGACAGCACAGCAGAGCAGTACTGAATATGCAGCTGAATTCTTGTCCTGCATCTGCCTTCTCAAGAACATTTTTTAACTTACAGTTTTCGAACCAGGAGAATATCTTGAGATTCAAAGGACGTCTCATCTCTGAGGTGACCCTGATCAGATGAGAATTCGCATTCTCCATAAAGGGGTGGGGTGGGAAGCAGAGGAAATGGAGACTAGATATGTTCTATATGTAACAGTACCTTTCTTGAAGATGTATCAAAGCTCCTTTCAAGACAGCTGGTTATACAAAGGCCATGCCAAAATACAAAGGCAGCAGACATTAACTCTTGATTTTAAGAGTAGTGGGCACTGTTGCATAAATTCTGTGCCTTTAGACCCCCAAATAGACATTTAGTAGTTACTAAATGCTTCCAAATTCTATGAGTTGCAAACAGCCTTTAATATTGCTTGAGATTGCTTCAAGAGAGGCTTCTTTCCTGTTCTGCTCAGAGATGACAACACCAGTTCTTGTTTGCATACGTACTTTGGTTTCCAAAAGCTGATGAAGTTTTGAAACTCTTGTCCTTCTGTTATCCTGAACACAGGCTTTCCACCTGGTGTGTACAGAAAATTCCCACACCAAAGTGAGGTAGTTCTATATTTTATTTTAGTTTGTGTGAAGTAGGGAGCATGCTGGGAACTCACAATTTGTGTAAATATACACAATTTCTACATTTTAACAAACAATGGCATCAACATATATTGGTTCCAAATTACACTCATTTTTCTTTACTTAAACTCTTACTTGCTATCTATATCTCTTGCTTATCATTCTAATTCTTCTTGCCCCCATTTACTGCTTAGTCCTGTTGACTAAGCTGGAGGCTTAGTCCTGTTCACTTCTGGTGGCTCTTACCCAAACAGCCTATTCATTTCAGAATAGCATGCCCTTTCCCTTAAAACAAAGGATTAGCCAAGCCTATAAATTTCCACAAGTTTCACAATGCAACACCTGCCAAGCTATAGCTGCTGATTAACAACAAAATAATTCCCAAGTTTGTATCACACAAGTCTGGACTAGGTATCACTTCAGGAGTCTAAGAAGCAAAAGAAGATGATCAGGGCTGACAAGGTGATGTGAAGAAGCCAAAGGAAAGTAGAAGGGGCACATTATATCATCATGGTGGTTGTCTTTCTGCCTAGTCTATGAAGATCCACTTCTATGGACACAGGAGGAAAACCAGGCTGAACACAGCTATTTGTGGAAAGCCACCATGCCCACCATGCCCATAGACACTTTTGCCTCCTCCAGTGAAGTACTGAAGATTCAGGACATGGCACAGACATCAGAGCCTACACATCATACTTTAGCTTGAAATGTACACTGTCCTATTTTCCAGAAGAGTACACTTTTAAACCTTCTACATACATTAATCAAAAGACATAATTCCAGTGCCATTACCAGCATGTAGGGGGTTACAAAGTCCAAAGGATTAACTGTCTCTGTTGCTTGGTGCTTTGAGCTTAATGAAGAGCAATTACTTAGGATGACCTGGAAGAAATCTGCATTTGTTATCTTACATGTGACTTTTTTTCAGACATTACAGATCTGTGTTATTGCTGAGATTGCAGGGACATTCCAGGAACTCTTTGTCCAAACAAACACAAAACTGTCAGGTCACACAAAACTTACACAAATCCTAGACTCAAGTGTTGCCCATTAGCAACTATGAAATATATGTCTTTTTTTCTCTCTGCAAAACCTTCTAATGCTTTCCTTCTTTACTTTCCACATCACAACACTTTGCTAGGCAAATTACCAGTTCATAGTTGACAGTGTGAAGGGACCCAGCTGTCGTTTATGCTAAATGATCACAAAAAGCTCAGCTGCTTTTCTCCTTAGAATTCTAAGCTAGCCTAACAAATGCTGGCTTTAGGCAGCATAGCTGTAACAAAAGCATTTCCACTAGTATTAGCTTCCTGTTATTTTCATTGTTAACACATATGTTATTTTTTTCATTCATGAAATTTTTATGAATGGCCAGAGTCTTGTGGGTGGACTGGAAAAAAACAGCCTCAGTTTATTTTGTCTGATAGAGAAAATGTACCAGGAAACCACCAATTTATCCCCATTATTAAGCAATAATTACCATAGAATTTACAAATACTTTTAAATAGTAACACCTTGCACATTGGAAATAAGCAGGATGAATTCCCTTGTAAACATAAGTCAAGTAATTTATTAAATTAATTGTGTAAGGCATTTTTTTAAAAGGTATCTCCCAATAAAGCCAAAGATAGGAAGGCCCCATTGTCTCATTTTCCCCTTTTTAAACAATGATACTCTACTGACAATCAATGAAGGTGTTCTAGTTCATATTCATGTAAACAAAAGAAGAACCTGCACTTCCCCCTGCAAATTCAATGACAAATAAGCACACAGAGCAATAGATTAAAGGTTCCCAATTGAATATAGGACTAATTTAACAAAGCATCTCTCAAGCAGTTCACTGATTAGTTTCATCATTCATCTAAGAAGAAATAAATCATTGTCATCAGTTAAAAGAACATTACACATACTAACAAAAAGTAATTTTAGATAATGCTACTTTAAATCACTTTGATTTCATTGTTAGGTTGTTAATGCACTAATTTTTTGCCCACTCACTGCCAAAGACTTTAATAAGAAACCAAGTTCTTACTGGAAAAACTACGGTATTCAGCCTCTGATTTAATGCTGAAGATACAAAAATCATTGTATCTTCACTAAGAACATAAATTAGAATAATTTATCTTTTAAATAAGCATTTTTAATCTGAAAGAGATGCTGTGATTTTGCTATCCCTTTTGAGAAGGCAGCATCCTGATGGGAAGAGTGAAATTCTACTGAATTTCTTTGAGGAACCAGCAAAACGCTGAGAGGTCACAGTGGTTTTTTACACTGTCAGATGCTGCAGGGTGGCACAAGCTCCTTCTTCATTGTTTACAAATCATGTTCGGTCTGATGAGCCCCTTTGTTCCACCTACAGAGCTGTCAAGACATGACAGCTTGAGGACAAAAACCCATCAGTGTCAAGAAGGCGTATTCCCAACAGGGTAATGGGAGGGGGGCTGTGGTTCTTTCCATTTCATTCACTCCTCTCCAGCCAGTTACCAATTACATCCTAAGCAGGTGCAGGAGCCCAGAGCAAGGAGTGGCCCAGTGACAGCAAGGTAACAGACACAGAATCACAGAATGGTTTGGGCTGGGAGGGACCTTAGAGATCATCTTGTTCCAACACCTCGGGCAGGGACACCTTACACTAGACCAGGTTGTTCAGAGCCCCATCCAAACCTATCTGGCCTTGAACACTTCCAGGGATGGGCCACCCACAACTCCTCTGGGCAACCTGTTCCACTGCCTCACCACGCTCACAGAAATAAATCTCAAATTCCACATATGTAGTCTAAACCTACTCTGTCTCACTAGAACAGGTGGGACTCTGATTAAAATGTGATTATTACAAGAAGAAATGGTGGCAGTGATTATGAACTAGATTAGGAAGAGATCCCACACTGGACCTCCAGCTACCTTCTTCAGTTTGTTCTGGCACTGCCAGCTAGTACATGCTGAAACCTGAAGCTCACTGTTTGTTCCAGGTGAGACAAGCCCCTCTGTAGGTCCACGTGTCTCAGCCAGGACAGCAGTGTTTTTATTTAGCCCTGAAGTGGAATTCAACATTCAAGCTTATGCAAACTTTGTGCTCTTCACAAATATGTACCTTAGGCAGTACTGTTTTTCATGAGATTAGAACCTCAGGAGCTATTTACACAGGGACATAGGGACCACTTAGAAGACTGAATGCATTGCTGTGCTGCTGCAGGAAAAGCTCTGCTATCCAAAAGGATCCATGAACTGCAGAGCAGCCACACACTAATGAGAGAACACTTTGCAATATTATTCACATAAACCACAGAGCAGCAGTGACTAAGCTGACAGTCACTTTTAGCTGAAGCTGTACTTAATGTAGGAACTTCAAAATGGTGTGATTTTAACAGCTTCCTACCCAGGATGATGTCACTGCAAGGCAGCACTTGTTTGGAATTAAAAGAAAATTTTAAATTGCTGATGTGGTATTTAATTCAACAGAGTCAGCCTCCATACAGCCAAGGACAGCACAGTGTGGGGACTGTGGAAAAAATAAACAAAACCCCCCATCTTTGTAGTTTGGAACAGACTATCGACTGTATATTATAGACAGTATTTTAAACAATAAATGCTCTGGGTATTCTCACTGAGAAGACAAAAAAAATAAATAGGTGAGAAATTCCAAAGATCTGCAAGATTTCTGGATCCAAACTTCATTATCTGCAGTGCATTGGGACCCCAAATTTTGAATTAAAACCTATAAAACAAAAATATCATTTGGTGATACTCTGGGGCTGGAGAGGGCATCTCATTCTGGGAAATGTTACAGTTTCCAACATTTCCACAATTGGGAAGCCTCAAGAAAAACTGACATTGCCTCCTAAATAGCTGCATTTAAGTGTTCTGTGGAGTCACCCAGTCACATGTAAATGGTAGAAAATGGAAAAATAGTGCACAAATTCCTTGAGGACCAGCATGACCAGTATCCATAAACAACCACCTCTGTTGGCTTCCCTTATCACTTTCTCTTGAGTGATTCCTTTCATTTTTTCTTTTTAAATCCTGTGTGATAAGGCTAAACATCGAGCCATAGGACAAAGCACTAAATTCTTCCAAGATGCACAGAAACACTCATCAAATCCTTTCTTTTCCCAGATCTCCTCACTACACCAGATGCCATGAGGCCCAGAGGGCACCACCATCCTCTGTGTGGGATTGTCAGCCCTGCTCTGCTTTGCCAGTATCTTTGGAGGCAGGTACACAACAGCCTTCCTCTCACATTTCAGCTGACTCAGGTTAAATGTGGGCACTGTCCAGCATTCACACAACCTCCCAGATCAGGAGCACTAGGTGGCAGAAAGACATGTAGGAACAGCACGTATTCCAGCACTTATTTCCCTGTTTCTTAATCTGCTCTAAGTCTGAGCAGAAGAGGAAAAGCTGTGTATCAATCTGTGAAGACTGTGGTTGCCTTAATAAAATGGTCTAAGCTTAAGCCAAAAAAAGTGCACCAAAACCTTTTCAAGTTTTTCATGAAAACAAGAATGAACACAAATCATCACTACTGGGCAGAAAAATACTTTTTTAATGTCAAGGAAATCTATTAAACAACACAAGTAGTTATATTATGACAATTTAACGAGTTTTTCTGCAGGTCTGGGAAAATGCAGTATAAACTTAAAGGCAGTTATCTCCTTCCTTGCAGTGCACAATATCCTGGCTGAGAAAGTTACTCTCCATAGGCACACACTAACTCTCATGCACAAAAACCTTTGTTAAAGTAAGTAACTGTTACATTCCAGGTAGAGAAACAAACACAAAAACAAATAATATGACTGCCAAGTGACAAAGTCCTCCAACTTTGCCTGTACTTTCTCCCTCCATGATTTCAAGATGCACAGTTTGAGTAGCAAGCAGAAATCAAAAGAGAATAGGGAAAATTGCAGGGTATCTGCTTACTTATATCTGGCGTAGGAATAAGTAAAGAATGTTGAATTGTTCTCTGTGGCAGTATGGGACAACACATAGTCAGCAAGGAAGATATCTGGAAGTTTTGCAAGACCAACTATTGCTCAGTAAGTGGTAGTGTTTACTTTTTCCAGTTTTACAAAGGGTTTATCAACAATTTCATGTTCTTCAAAATCTTATTAGCAAGACACAGGATATGCAATATATAAGGCTAGCTGCAGCTCATAAAAAAAAACGGTTTCCAATTCTACTTGTAGAAAGGAAAATTACACTTACAGAAAGGAATAGATCTCTGAATTCCTGATCCTATTGATATGAATAAGCAGGTACAGTAGAGGTAATTATCAACTTATATAGGCATCAAAATATGGATTAAGTTATCATGGGAGGTATCAAAGTAGCAGCACACTTCCATTTTGATAGTACCTCAGACAATGAACCTCTACAAGGAAAAGATCCTCTCATCAACAAGTGATCCTTGCTTTTCTGTTACCTCTGAATAGTTCCCATGAATCACTGACATCTTTTGAGATTCACTGGTTAAAAAGACATCAAAGACAAGGATTGAGCTGTTCAGGATATTGCAATTAGAGTTTGAGCAGAGTTTAAACACTGAGACTGGTTTCTCAGCAGCGTGGAAAGACTGCTTATGCTAACACGTACACACTTTCATTTTTTTCTTCTCTATTAATGAGAAAAATCAGGCCTCGTAAGAAAATTTCTCCTTTCAGATAAGGAACCAAAACATTAATTTCAGACTTCAAAAACTCCAAATTTTAGTTTATCCTTCATGCAGAAAACTATATGGCACATCTGGCTCATGTAACTAACAAGACATGAAAAGCTGACACATGAGACTTGAAAAGCAAATAACAGCACACAAAGAAAATAACACAAAGAATTTCAAGGACTGCACATTAAGCAATGGTGTAGGTCTACATTTAGAACACTTTCTTCAGGGACAGTCTTCCTGCAAAGAAGTAGAGCCAAGTTAAAATCCCCTGCTGGAAAGTCAGAAAGGAGGTAAGCATCATCAAAGGATTTACATATAATGAGAGACTACCAATGTGTTTAAAAAGCCATGTTTACCAAATAAGGAAGCAATTAGAGGGAAGTGCAGTGCCATGTAATGTCATGTCTAAAGGTTATGAAAACAGAAGTTTAGAAGGCCAAGGAGACAAAGGAGAATAACTACTGCATTTACAGAACCAATGAAGTTTCCATTAGCTATTTATTTTTTCTGGTAATGAAAACAAAACACCTTAAAACCTATTTTCACACAGAGGCATGAGAATAATTAATGAATAACTTATCATGGCTGAATTTATTATAAATTACTCACCAAAATTGGAATAAGGCAATTTATTAGTTCGTTGATAAGGAACAGGCAAGCAGCGCTGGGGGTGTGGGGAGTCTGCGCTCCACCAACACGTCCATCCCACCTTTGGTCACTGCCCCTTTTATAGGCAGCTTCTTGGTGGGCTGTGACATGCCCACTGTGCTGAGGTACACGTCCAAGCAAGCCCAAACACGTTGGCTAGGACTCAAGCAGCAGTGGCCACAAGCCCCACCAGGTCTGGACAAGGCTCGAACATGTTGTCAGGTTACATTCCAAGCAAGCAGACAGCAGCAGTGACAAGCCTGCTCATGTCCACAAAAGCTTGCGTTTTCCTTATACATAAAAGTGAATACAATTCATAATTATAGTAAGAAAATAATAAAAATACATAAAAATAAAAAACCCCAACAATTTACAGCAAAGTGATTTAAACAAATATAATGAAATCATTAGATTTTCCTGTCTCACGTCTAATGCTTTACTTTGGATTCAGAATTCTTGTTTATATTGATTTCATGGTGTATTTTCATAATGATGTATTTTCATAATGAAAATGTAACATCTCACAATTTGAATACACAACAGTCACTTCTAAATCAATAATAAAACACTTAGTAACATAAGATTAAAATTAGAAAAAGTGACATTTCATCATATAAGGGTATAGCTTCCATAAAATGTAATCAGAAAATGTAACTTGTTGCAAGCTTACACGAAGCCTTGCCCAGAGAAGAGAAACAGAGTTGGAAAAGGGTCTGGAGCACATGTCCTGTGAGGAACAGCTGAGGGAGCTAGGAGTGTTTAGCCTGGAGAAAAGGAGGCTCAGGGGAGACCTTACCATTCTCTACAAGTACCTGAAAAACAGGATGCAGCCAAGTGGGGGTTGGGACCTTCTCCCAGGTAATAAGCAACAGGGCAAGAGGAAGTGTGCCAGGGAGGGTTCAAGTTGGACATCAGGATGAATTTCTTCACTGAAGGGCTTGTCAGGCACTAGAATGGGCTGCCCAGGCAAGCGGTGGAGTCACCATTCTTAGAAGCAGTCAAGAAACACCTGGAAGTGGCACTCAGTATTCTGGTCTAGTTGGCAAGATAGAAATCCTTCAAAGATTGCAGTCGATGCTCCTAGAGGTCTTTCCCAGCCTAAATTATTCTGTGAAAGTACTTTTGGGGCTCACTCCTCTACTAAAAGTGCAGCCAAACAGGGGGGCCAGGCCTCAGGGACCCAACTCAACCTAAGACCAAGATAGCACAGTTCTGCATTAGAGTCTGAGAGCCAATTTTATACAAAGGCCTTTCCTTACTGACTCGGTGCTTCTCTTGCTTTTAGCATCACAGAATTCACATAATCTAGTCCACCTGCTCCAGCCAGAGCCACCTGGCCACTCACTATTTGCTGTTTCTTACATGTCAGAACCCTGGACAGCTCTGGATACCACTAGGGAGCCAGCTTTCCCTGCCATCCTTTGCTAGGTGTAATTCCCTGAGGTAAGAGGCTGAAACAAAGGATGTGCCACCCTCTGTTCGAGGCTGCAATTTGGAGAAGACAATGACAAGTTTCAAACTGCAACTCTCTTCTGGCAGCTGAATAAACAACCATGGAATAAAGTTTCAGAAAGAATTTCTCCACGGAGAAGTGGTTAAGCATTGGAATGGACTGCCCAGGGAGGTGGTGGATTCTCCATCCCTGGAGGTGTTCAAGAAATAACTGGACATTGCACTCAGTGCTATGCTTTAATTGACAAGGTGGTGATTGGCCAAAGATTGGACTTGATGACCTTGGAAGGCTTTTCTAACCTTAATGATTCTATGGTTCTATGAAATCACAGTAGGTACTAGGACATCATAATATTTTGTTATTTTTAAGATATTGTCAGACCCAGCAAGTAGATTCTGAGTTTCCTATCGAGCTGAAACCAATTTTATTATTCACTTAAAGCAATTCCCAAACCTAATGCAAATCCAGGGCAAACTAATGAACATCCAGAGCAGCAGGAAGCTGTTAACACAATGGGAATGCACTGGATTGAATATTCCCTGAGTAATAAGCAGTACACAATGGCAAGCTACTTGAGCCTGGAGCCTTTCCCTCCACTTTGTTTTTGGGGCCTATTTCAGCCCCAGTTTAATGGCTAGGCTGAGGAGGGAGTTTCCTATCAGCAAACATTTGAGCCTTGCGACCTGGAAGAGGATGGGGCAAAAGAGCAAACACCTTGAAATGTACCAGCAGGGAATATTTGAATCCCCAACAGGGATGAGAAGTCGTTAATTAGGCTCATGCTGAACCCACTCTCAGTACGTGCTAACATATAACAGTAACACTCAAACATGATGACTGCAGTTTTCATGCAGCATTTCCAAAGACATATCCTTGGGCCAGACTTGTTTCTCTGGATGTGAAAATTACTTCATTCTGCCTCTTATACTCACTCTGCTGCTTTAGTTTTCATCCTTCTACCAAGACACAAAAATTGTCATGATCTTTCACCTTTTTGAAAATTGAATTGTCTGATTTTGTTAGCCCCCAAAATTAAGCTTCTAAATTTTCCTTTGGCTTTTTTTATTCACATGATGAATCTTATGGAAGACAGCACAGGTTGGCTGCTGGCTTTTGATAAGAGATATATAAAATCATGGAATGGCCTAGGCTGGAAGAGACCTTAAAGCTCATCTTGTTTCAACACCTTTCATTAGATCAGGTTGCTCCAAGGCCCAATCAACCTGGCTTTGAACACTTCCAGATGGAGCATAGGAGTGTCTCCGAGGAACCTGTGCCAGTGCCTTTCCACCCTCACAGTGAAGACCTTCCTCCTAATGTCCAATGCAGACCTGCTCTCTGCTAGTTTAAAGCCATTCCCTCCTGCCCTGTCACTACATATAACTGTGCCCTCTGTTTCATCTTCCCACAGTATCTCTATATTTTTTTTTAGAGCTCTCTAAGTCAATTAAAGAGAGATACTCAAGTGTTGTTGCACTCCACATGTCTAGATAGCCTTTAAAGGGTGGAGAAAAATGATTGCAAAATTACTTTTTGAATGTTGAACAACATTCTTTCACAACTGTGTCTAGCCAAAAAAAGTCATACTTAGAGAAAATGTTTTTTCCCCTAGGCATATAACCTGTTATAATATGACCTGTAGTTATAAAGTCAGATTAGGTTATTTTTCTCTTTTTTGTATCACTGGTAAAGATTCTACACAAGTAGACCACCTAGACATTCCATTTCTGTCTTGGTCCTCTGACAATGCCATTTATGACACCTGGAAGCAGTAGATATTAGACCATCCCACCACTAACAACCAAGTAGCAACAATATTGTGCCCTTTTTTTCCCAATAAATAAGATTTAAGCGACTCTAGAAGATGCAGAGAACAAGTAGATTAAACAGATTACTTTTAACAGCATCCCTCTTGTAGTCTTACATTTCCATACCTTTCAACATAGATCTGTACTCTTTCCACTACAAACGAATATGACTCTGTCTTTGCAAGAGCTTACATGTCCTCTTCTTTTTCATTTAGCTTCTCCTTTTTTCAGCAAAGCAATGGCACATTTGTGTGTTTCATTTCAGAGTTAAATCCCAAAGAGAAACCTTACCAGAACTACTGAGTTTCATTGAGCTTTTGTATGAAAATCTTGGAGTCCTGTGAAGTTTGTAATCTTTCATAAATCAATCAAGATTCAACTAAGAAGTTTATAGCTATTAATAAATTAATGGCCTGCATTTTTCATTCATGAAATAGTTTGGTGGGGAAGTTTCCACTTAAGCAGTGCGAATTTTCGCCAAGGTTTCATTAAGCCTGAAGAGGACACTTTTAGATACAACTGACTGGCAGACTGCACTCCAAATATTCCAGTGAAGAGGAGGTTGCTTTACAACACTTTGCTAAAGATAAATTAGCAATGATTCTACATCAGAATTCAAAACGGGCAAGTCTTTCACAGTGAATTTGGCAAGTGGTGGGTCACAGGCTACACTATTTTGTTTAAATCACTTCTCCCACTCCCACTTAAAATTCAGACATCCAAATTCAATACACCAAAGAAATGCAAGAGCTCTACTGAACTTGCAGTAATTCATAAGTAACAGGACTCCACAGAGAGCTCATTCCACTACAGAGCAAGCACAAATCCCACATGTTTCAGAGCAGAAGCTCTGCTCTGTCAGGTCAGCCAGGGGTAGAGATTAAACATTCCCTCGGTCTTTCAAGCCTCAGATACTATGAATGCCACTCATCCCAGGGAGTGGTCCAGGGAATAGCTCCACACAGCTTCGTATATTGGGTGAGTAAAAGGTGAAAAAATCCCCTTTTCAAGAGCATTGCAAAGGAGGATGCAAGATTTCAGGCAGCCAGCATTCAGCACTTCTCCCTTTCTCCCAGTTGCCACACACAACAACGTATTCCAAAAATGAAGGCACACAAAAAGGTGGTTTTTTTTTGTCTGTCTGCCTGTGACAGAACAGGTTGCTGTGAAGAACAGACCTCAAACACAAAAGCTCACACCGTAGTCAGATAAACCCCCCCTGTAATTGCTAACATGAAACGTGTTCACATAAAGAAATATCAAGCCCTAACCTGGAGAGTTTTCAACAGAGATAGAATATTTTCAGCTACTTCCAAAGTGCTGAATGATGTAATTGTATATTGTTATGCACCACACACATCTCCAAAGAGAGACTACAGCAATAAAAATGCAATTAGAGACCATGACATCTGGGAATAAGTAATAAACAGAGAAAACAAACTGCATACATGAATGAAAAAAATACTGCCATAATTTTGTAATGAATATGTGAGAAGAGCAAGTGCTCAGTGCTGACCCAGCAGATGAGGTAATAGCCTACACAGCTGATTGGAAAATCCTGAATTCATTTTCTCTAAACGTTGTTGTAATTTATATGCATTTTCACAGCCACAGTGGTGCCTTAAAGAACCTAAAGCAGGAAAGTACAGCTCAGTCATTCCATTAACAGCCCAAGCACCTGTGAGGATAGAAATTGAAGTTTCTCTCCTACATCCAAATGAAACTACTGCAATACCCAAAAGAGTGAGAAGAATATCAAAGTACAGCATAAATTGCTCTTGCACACCAGCAAAGTGAAAAATAATTTTCAATCAGCTCATTTTTGCAGAGACAGCTTTTTTTATCCCTCAAATAAGTAGCTAGACATCCAGTGAAGGCAAAACATAAAGACATGGCAATCAAAAGACAAATTTTAAAGTGAAATCTGTGTTTTTTAAATTTACTCTTTCTGACAGGAATTTGAAGTGCACTGCCAGTAAGTGGTAGTTAGGTGTATGTTAATGAAAGGAAAAATACTCTGAAAGCATAATTTCAGAGAAAATGCTTTTTGAAAGACCACGAATTCTGATGGAAAGGCTATTAATCAAAGCCAAATGTACACCTTCCACATTTTTGCAAGTTGTACTGTACTTGGCTTCTTTGAAAGTACAACAGGATATTAACATATTTGCCATAAAATGACAGAAACTTCTTAAATTTACAGGGAAAAGGGCTATGAAGTGACTGACTTGGATTGCTACCAAATGAGGAATCCTGTACAACTTACATTATCCATATTTACTCAGGTTTTAAGGAGATTTCAAAAATGAACTACACCTGACCCACTAATGAGATATTTAACAAAGTAATTTTATATGGCTTCCAAACCCCTGATCTGTAGAGCATGAAAATAACATGAAATTAACTTGAAAATTCCACAGACAAATGTCATCACAACATGCTAATTGAGAATGGAACCAGGGTATTTTTGTGATCTGAAAAGATTAAAATAGCACATAGAAACAAATGGAGAGAGCAAAGGAAAAACATAATAATAAAAAAATTTAGGATCAAAAAGACCTCCAAGGTCATCCAGTGCAACATTTGAGCCATTGCCAGCTTGCCACCTAACCCAGAGGGCACTGAGTGCCACATCCAGTTGTTTCTTCAACACCTCCAGGGGTAGTAACTCCACCACGCTCTACACCATCTGAGGTCCTCTTTCACCACTAAATTTTACTGGATAAGATTAGAAGCAACTGTGGCTTAGATTAGGCAAATCTACAAAAACCTCATACAGGCATTTAAAACCTCAAAGAATTGTGCACTTTTTCCTTCAGATATGGCAAACCAAACATATAATGCGTATCATATGACTTAATTCCACTGGAGTTCTGCTCTAGGTTACAGATGCACAACCTGGCTGAAGTAAGAATAGCCCACACTAGGGTCATGTAGTCCCACCTCCCAGCTCATGCAGGACCATCTCAGAGCACATGGCACAGGATTGTGTCCCAATGGTTCTGGGATATCACCACTCAGGGAGACTCCACACCCTCTCTGGACAATCTTAGTCACTGCACAGGAAGAAGTTCTTCCTTATATTTCAGTTAGAACTTCTTGGGCATTAGTTCCTGCCCATTCCTCTTCCCATTGCTGGGCCCTGCTCTGAGCCCTCCCTGCAGACAGGGAGAGACAGGGATGAGGACCCCTCTTAGTCCTCCTCTCAAGGCTGAACAGCCCCAGCTCCCTCAGCCTTTCCTCGTCAGAGAGATGCTCCAGGCCCTAAATAATCTTTGTTGCACTCCAGCAGTTCTGTGTCTCTTCTGTCTAGAGGAGCCCAAACTGGATGAGGCACTCCAGGTGATCCTCACCAGGGCTGGGCAGAGGGGCAGCATCACCTCCTGACCTGCTGGAACTGCTCTTCCCAATGCACTCCAGCACACCATTGGTTTTCTTGTCCTCCAAGGCACTGCTGGCTCACACACAGCCTGTAGCCCACCAGGACCCATTGGTCCTACTCTGCAGAGCTGCTGGGGCTACTCCTCCTCAGACACATGACCCAGCATTTGCTTTTGTTGATAGTTAGATAGTTGTTCTCTGCCCATGTCTCCAGCCTGTCAAGGTCCGTCTGAAGGGCTCAGGACTAGCCACTCCTCCCAGCTTTGTGTCACCAGTGAACTTGCCAAGTAAGTAAACTCAGATTCTGCTAATCCCTCAGGTAACTGCTTGCTACCCCAGCCCCAGAAGAAAAGTGAAACCTGTGTTGTGGGATCTGCAGAGAAGGAGTGCCCTGCAAGAGCCAAGCATACCTTGCTTTTATAAAAAAATACTTCCTCTCCTGATAAGGTTTGTTTTATCTGTGTTCTTATACCTTCAAAGCCACAACAAAGCTATTAGAATAACATGAGAACATTATTACACAGTGTTACTACAGGGAGAAAAAAGCCATCCAGACAACAAAAGAATAGGCAGCAGCAAAACAACTACATCTCCTACCTGACACCAATGATGAGCAAATCATTTTACATTTTGAATTTCACTCCAGGTGTGCAGATTACTCTGGCATTGGACTAATGGAGTAGCACTTCCAGGGAAGGGGGCTGTCTCATCTTTATGCAGGATTCATATGCCCACAGCAGGATAAAGCAGAGATGCCAGAAGCGTTACACTGTAGGAAACAGGTGCAAAGTGGATTCATGCTTCTTCCCTGCATCCCTGCAATGACACTCTGCCTCTGAGGTCTGTGCTAAGCTGCACAGACTCCACACAGCGTGACAGCAGCCCAGAAAGCATTCGTGGGGAGTCAATTGATCCCCTGACCGTGATTAAAAGGCCAGCTAGAAAGAGATACCAATAAAGACTGAGGAATAGCAGCAGTAGGTGGGGACCTGGGGGCTACCTAGGAGTGAATCCAGAGACAAAAAGGTGGTGAGAAAAGTAGGATAAAGAACTGAAGCAGCAGACCAGAGAGCTGTCATCATTCTCCATCAGAGAAGGGGACACTGAACCAAAGGAACACTATGGGTAGCAGATGTCTTTACCAAAAGTCAGCACAAAAGTATACCAGAATGAGAGAGCTTTGAAAACTCTCGCCCTCTTACCTGTAACAGAATTAACCACAAATACACCTTTAGTAGAATGTACATGCTAGTTCACCTTACTTCTGTATTACCAAAATACCAGTTGCTATCAACAAGAGGTGTAATTACTGTTGTTTTACAGTTTTTCCCCCTCTCAGTCAGATACCAGCTCGAAGTTCAGCTCGGGCATGGAAAGATCCAGTCCCGACTGACAAGCCAGAGTTTTGCTCCTACAGATTTAAAGACAAAGTGTCTATTACAAGAACTTCTGAAATAAAGACTTCTGTGAGGTCTCTTGGCAAATCAGGTTTGATTTTGATCTGTCTTGTACATTGTCATCTCCACAGAGAAGTAAGGCTAGCAGAGTCATGGAGAACATTAGCCCTCAACAAATGTATGTCAAAAAACCAATTAAGCTGGTGACACTATTTAGGAGTAGGGCAACTTACAGCCCAACCTGTTTTTATGTAGCTGGAGATGCTCTGAAGAAATGAAAAAGTAGCTCATCAGTGGGAAGATAAAACGAAGTGGGATATGAAAGAAGCAGCTCTGCTGAATAAAAAAAAGGTAGCATTTTTGCAAGCTCACATATCTGTAAATATCTATTCGTTGCATGACTTGACAGAGCTGTTACACCAGATCCCCTTCACTGCAGCTCCCCTCAGAACCATCAATCCAGAGAGGGTACCACCGGACATAACATTAAGGTCCCTGCCGGGTCAAGCTGGCCTTTCAGGCCACCTTACCCTGGGCAAATATTAGCCTCAGCTAGAGCTGGCAGAGAGAATCAAGTGCAGTGTTCCATAAAGCAGAGAGCCAGCAGTATTCACAGGAAGGGAAAGAAAAGAGAAAATATAGCAGGGACATAGTCATTAACATGCATTTTACAAACCAAATGAGTGTGAAAATCAAGTTTACATGGTTAGCAAGTGTAATATTGCATGGAGGTAACCAGCATATCAAACTTCAGACCAAAAGCTTATATTTAGAAGAATAAAACCAGGTATTATATCTTGCATAGCTAATTACTGTGAATGAGGAGTTCCTTGCAGGATCAAAATGCTAATAGTGAAGCAAGCTGGAAGGATCTAATTTACATTGGAGTAGAACCACGCTGAACACTTTCTAACTTTGCGTCTACGTTTTTCATCTCTGATGAACAAAGACCCTTTGAAAGCACAAAAAGCAAGTTCCTGGTCTACTTGGAAACATTATTTTGTAGACTTCACGTAACAGCAGTTTTCAGAAAAGCACTCAGCCTTACAGGTGGCTCAGTGGGAGCAGATATCAAATTTAGAGAGAACACAACATTGCTAATTATCACTATATAGGTTTTCCCTACAACTTCTTCATCTCTGGAAGATAGATGGTCTATTCTCAAACAAACAGATATTCAATATAAAATTCGCAAAACATAGGGACTACCTTGGCACCATGACAACAATCTGGAACAAGTGCATACCTGAACAGGGTAGTATCTGATCGCAAGAAAATGTTGCAGAAAATAACGTAGAATCAGAGAACAGTTTGGGTTGGAAAGGATCTTAAAGACTATTGAGTTCCAACCCCACTGCCACGGGCAGAGACACCATCCACTTGACCAGGTTGCTCAGAGCCCTATCTTTTAATAGTTCCAGGGATGGGATATGCAGAACTTCTCTGTTTCAGTACCTCACCACCCTCATGGTAAAGAATTTTTTCCTAATATCCAATCTAAACCTACTGTCTGTCAGTGTGAAGCCATTCCCCCTTGTTCTGTCACTCCAGGCCCTTGTAAATAGTCTCTCTCCACCCTTCCTGTGGGCTCCCTTTAGGCACTGGAAGGCCACAATGAGGTCACCCCACAGCCTTCTCTTCTCCAGGCTGAGCAATCCCAATTCTCCCAGGCCTTCCTCACAGCAGAGCTGCTCCAACCCTGTAATCAACTTCAGTGTTTCTCCTCTGGACTCACTCTAAGAGGTCCATGTCCTTGCCATAAAGGAATCCTCCTTCAGTCAGACTAGACAAAGAGAACTCGTTCACTACACAAAAACAATGGCTAATAAAGGCTGAGAAACTGGGGAAAAGAAAAAAAAAGTAATTATTTGTTATCCAAGAAGCCACAATACCAAAATTTTGAGTGCTAAGCAGAACTGCACTTAGCAAAAGGGTATTGTCAGCAAAATTCTGGCTGCGCTGAAGTCAGCTGGAACACTTCTGTTACTTCAAAGTAACCAGGCTTCACTTCCTCTATTTTACCACATACTTTGTTACTCATTTCCACGCCAGGGCTTTTTCTGTATTCATATACTGGCCTGAGTATCACAGAGGGTCTCTAGGTCTCACTCTCTCTTTTTTTTTTTTTTTCTCCTTCCCTTTTTGTGAAGGAAAACAAATAGTGGTCCAGCATCTCTATCTGTTTACAGTATGGTAAAAAGGGATTTTGCAATACTTCCTCATCACAAACTCTACCTGAAGAAACCCCAATTTTAATTTTTTCCAGAGGTCTCCAGGCAGAAAATTACCTGTGCAATAACAGCACACACTGAATTTGAATGACCATGAAGTGCCCAATGGAATTGTTATAAAGAGCATCATTCTCACAAAAGAATTATTTCTCTTTGGCTTTTGCATTTTGACTGGCAAAATGCTGGATCACAGAACAGATCTGTGTAGCCTTTGCATTTATTGTCTTCTTTCACCTAAACTGTCTCCTATTGAGGCCAGTCTCAACACTAAAATTTGCAGCATTGCTCCACAGTACCAAGCTACACCGTGCATAGAATAATCAGCTGTAGATGATACCTAACCCTAACAGTTACAATCAGCAACACTAAATACAAACTTGTTCAAGCAGAAAGGTGACATTCAACCCTGCTTTGGAGTATTTGGTATTGATGTGTTGTACCATCCCAAAGTATAAATCTGAGACTATATTTCTGAGGGCACTATAAAGTTAAATGGAACATATTTTCCTTACAGACCATTAAAAAACCAAAAATATTTGTAAGTTAAAAAAAAAGAAAACCCAACTATTTGAGTAAAAGACTTGTGGTTGCTCAGCCTAGAGAAAAAGACTATGGAGAGACTTGATAGCAGTCATATGTGGAAAAGATAAGAAAAAAAAAAAAATCAACTCTTAACTTATAGCCAGGGGGAATTTGAAGTTAGATGTCAGGAAATATATTCTGTGCATAAGGGCAGCAATTTACTAGATTGGACAGCCTAGTGGGTTGTGGAATTTTCATTAGGAAGCTATAAAAATTATTAGATAAATGTTTCTGAAAAACCTGAAAGATGATAGACTTAGATTAACGTTAAAAAGAAGTTCTTTACTACTGTTTATTACTGTTCATAGTAAAGAACTTCTATGAACATGGTGAGATGCTAGAACAGGATACTCAGAGAAACTGTGGATGTGGATACATTAGACCAGTATGTTTTACACTGAGGAAAATACAGCCATTGGAGACTGCTTCCATAAGGCAATATTAAAACAGCTCTATACTGCAGCCACCAAACAAGCAGGCAGAATCTCAAACCTCTGCCCTAACCCCACTCACAGAATTTTATAACTGATTTTCAGCTTATAGATCAAGGGCTCACCTAGGAAAGTGTGCAGAATTGTGCAAGCAATAATGTACCCTACAGGAAAATATCCTGTGAATGCCTCCAGCAGTCTCCCTGTGACTGATGGATTGGCCTAAAGTCAGTGAGCTTAAGCCATGATCTTGGACTCAAGTATTCTTTCTTCAAACCATCTGCAAAGCCAGATATGTTTTAATGAAAATTGCTTTTCTCCGCAATTTACCCAGACTGGCACTGCCAGCTGCCCCCAGCTCCAAATGCCCATGGTTGGCAGAAATCTCTAGGCCAGTCTTTGAAAAAGAAATTACAGAAGAAGAAGAAAAAAAAGAAGACACCATTTCTGCATTGAAAAAAACTATTTATTTCAGCACCTGGGATTCACAATTATATTACACAAGTCAAAATTCACTAGGCCACTAAATGTCATATGTTGGCTCAGTTCACAGCTGTACTCTCAGTTTCCTTGCCTTTGCCTGCCACTACAGACAGCCCTTTGGCCACGGCATTCCCAAGTCGCCTCAGGTTGGTAGTTACTGGCCAGTAGACAGCCTGCAGCACCGATTTAATTGCCAAAGTTCTCCTTAAAGACCCCAAAAGAGTATAAGCTTTGTAGATCAAGAAGGAGAAAGCAGCCTGGATTCTTGGTCTGAGCATCCTGTACATGCAGGATTTATCCAGTGCATCCTGACAGAAGAAAACCACTACTGTGTTATTTTCCCACTGTGTTACTTTCCCTGTGTCCAAGATGTCAGTGCCTGCCACGAGGGAATCATTCAGGTGATAAAAGCAGTTCCAGGAGAGAACCCCAGCCCTTCTCCTCCATGTCATATCAGGTTATAAGGACACTAAATCAATAATGCCTGGCTATGTTAAGTCTATTTCTGAACTGTAACGCAGCAGAGCTCTCATTACATGTACAGCTTGGCTTACACTCCCCCTTAAGACATAACAGATCTCTTGAAAGTCACTATTTAATCTTCCTACAAGATCTGTAACTTTGCTACTCCTTCTTAATAGCTTCAGCAGTGGCATAACCTTCCCTGACTTTGTCCAAGCCTGCAGACTCCACTCCATCTGTGTTTAGGAATATGTGGGAGAAGAGGGGGTGCTGCATCTCTGCTACACAATAAATACCTTCTGAACATAATCTGGTACCCTGCCATATTTCAGTAAAATTTACATAAGTCATATCAAGGAACCAAATCATAATAACACAGAAAACCAGAAGTATGTAGCATTCCATAAATTCCTATTCAGTCTTCTGCTGCCAGGTGGTAAGAGCCATGTACGAAAGGGACTCAAACCTAAGTCTCAAACTAGCCAGTGGAGGTATTAAGCCTATTTTAAGAAGTACCTTACCAAAAAAGCCAACTACAGCAGAGAGAAGATTAATGTAATGTGATCACTGAATAATTCAAACATATACAGTATTCACACATACAGTAAAACATCTTTAAACTGAACAAGATGAATTCTAATAATAAAATTCATAAATAACATGAAAGGATGTAGGCCTATAAAGGATAAAGCTTTCTCAAGAATCAAAGGTTTCACTGCACCTGTGGGAGTCTTCGTATATAAACAAACAAAAGAGTTCACTGCCAGAAAAATCTCTGCAATCTCATTTCAGTATCTTATCAGTTACATAAAACTACAATAAAACAAACAAAGTAAACCTAACTGTGCTGCCTTTGAGCAGATTAGAACCACCTTTATTTCTATTTTCACACCCCCAGCAGGGCAGCTCATATGCCCTGAAGTCACTTATAGCCATCACAAGTTTGATGTCCCTGTGGCTTCTCATCTGTGCCCACTTCCTTTGATTATTCTTTTGCTTGCAACAGCTCCTGCTTCTAAAGCAGCAAGTTTATATCATCATAAAACAGATGAACATTGACAAAAAAAGCCCATAAAATTCCCAGGGCCTCTCTGTCCCTCTTTGCTTGCACTTCCCACTTCCTGTTTGAGTTCAGCCTTTTAGCTCTGTACTTTGCAACCCCACAGCAGAATGTTTGCAGCTGTGACCTGTAGGTAAAGTAAAGATAATACTTCAGGGAGAACATTGCAGTTGTACAGCCAATGAACAGAAACACGAGCTCTTGTATTGCCTAGGAAAGAGAGTGATGGATGCTCAGTCACTTTGGATTTGAAGCACAAAGGCTGAGTAAGGGCAGCCATCCTCTCTCTGCCTGCGGGCCAAACTGACACTGCAGCCAGCTCGAGTCCTTCCCTTTCTCTCTGTTACATTTGGAAAGGTCAGCATCTCTTTATGTGTTTGCACCCTCTCAGACAAAGCCCGTTTGGCATCTGCATTATTGCAGATAAAACCCACAAAAA
Source organism: Oenanthe melanoleuca (assembly GCF_029582105.1). Taxonomy (NCBI): domain Eukaryota; kingdom Metazoa; phylum Chordata; class Aves; order Passeriformes; family Muscicapidae; genus Oenanthe; species Oenanthe melanoleuca. Next base: position 13,009,740 of record NC_079334.1, read on the forward strand.
TCAGGCTCATCCAAGACAGCCTGGCTGAGCTGCTTGGCTGGACACATTCAGCAAGCCCAGACTGACCAAAGCCACATCAACAGGGGACAGAAAGCAACTCCTTGGTCTCAACTCAACTCACTTCAATGAGGGCATATTGCCCATCCTTAACAAACTAAACACATTCCAGCTCAAATTGTTTAGCATGAATTCGATTTTCACCATCATGTATGTTTGCATTTTGTCTCTACGGAGCAGTTTCGGAAAAACTGTGGCTCTTGCTTAACTGACCAGCCAGAGTAGAGCTTTCCTAACATGCCACACAAACTGCCTAATTACACAGCTCTTAATTATTCAGGATGGAATCATAGAAAATGTAGGGGTTTCTCTTAATTAAATATTAAGCCACATTTTTGTTTTGATCACCCTGATGCCAATGGCTAGAGATTATCCACGAATGAAGGTGATGCCTTAAGTTTTAGCTTTCATATTTTCCAGATTCTGTACTGCATTAGTATGTAACTCTGAACTTCATATAGAGTGTTATCAAGTTCTCCTCACAGTTTAGTCAGACAAAACAATCATTTGCCAGCCCAAAAATCAAGGACACCATTGCAGCTTCAGGCCAAAAAAAGTGCGAACAACAGCATATTGAGGAAGGCAAACAGAAGATGGGACTTCATAGCCTGAGGCTGTAATTGGATAATTAACCCCAATATGTAAATGGCCCAAAAGTTATAAAAGTGTGAAAACTCGTGACCCGCCATCCATCTTGGGTGTAGCCATGGCCAGGCTCTTGTACTGCCCAAGGTGTATCCTTTGAAGGCCTTTTTAATAAATACCAACTTTAACACTGTCAAGCCTCTGTTCTAGGTAGCCTCTCAAGGCATCAAAGTGAAGACTCATGCTCCAAAAGAGCACAGTTTGTCAGGTCTCTACAAGACAGTATTTCATCTTCCAATTTATGAAAAGCACTGTGTAACACAATAATAAAAAATATATTACTCGCTTTCCACAACTTTTATTTCATAATATTTAAATACCTCTTCACCTTACAGTATACAATGTTTTTCACATTTCCAATAACTAATGTTTACCACACTTTCATTTTCAGTCAATATATGCAGCCCCAATCAAGAACAGAGTTTGCATATTAAAGTAGGCATAGGGAGCAGGAAAAAAATTAAGGAAGAAAAAAAAAAAAAAAAAGGACCAAAAGGGAAACAACCAAGAAATTTTCCCAAGTGCTAAGTACAATTCAAAGGCAGACAAGGAGGTACTATTCAGACAGCAGAATTAACAAAAATAGAAATAAAAGCTGCTTAATAGAATGTCTGTAGACTTAAAATTTATGTCCATATCCAAGACATCTAGAAAAAAACCACCATAAATGACAGTTAATATTCCACTGTAGTTCTCCAAGCAGTTATTCATTAGAGCATTACCGAGAACAGAGTACTCTACTAGCAAAAATTGACCACAGCACATCCAAAAATCAACAGCAAGGGCAGTAATTCCTGCCTCCTGGCAACACTGCAGCCCATCCATCAGATCCTAACCCACATTGCTTCAGGCGGTTTCCCATTTTACACACAATTTTTGGATCACCTGCTCTAAAATCGGTCCAAGACAACAGAGCATTTGCCCTAAGGAAGGAAGCATTGTCCTCTTAAAGGGATTGACTTTCTTTACACAGCTTTAGCTTCACATTCCACCCTGGATCTGCACAGCAGCTGGATCTCATCTAACCTTTCCCAGAACCCGCTGCTCCTACACCTCACCTTTTGCTAGAACCAAAGTGCCATTTCCTTCCTTGGGATGTTTTTCCTGTTATTCTCAGCATGCAGTTAGGGAAAAAGCTTGCAGACTCTATACCAAACTCCCAACCTGATTTTTGTTTTCCTGAAATAATTAGAAATTATTCTACTTGCTGAAGGCTATAACTGTAAGAGCAGGGAATTTGCTTTGAAACAGCACCAGCAGGATGACACAAAATCTCTGGCTAAATGAAAGATGTTGTGAGCATCCAAGAAATACCAAATAAGCTGCCAAAATTTAACAGGTACCCTGAACAGAAAGCACAAATCATGCAGCACAATCATCAAATAATTCACTGTTCCCTAATACACCACTCAAAAAATTCAGAAAATGTCAGACAATGTCTCCATTTTACATTTACAATTCGAGCAACTTTTCCCCTGCCTTTATATTAATGGTGGGAATTTCAACTTCAAACAAACATTTATATTATATGTGTGATTTGGAAAATATCATCTTTCTCCTGATCACAAAGTATCCAGAAACAGATGCAATACTTCCCAATTTCTTTTTTGTGGCAGGCAGTTAAATTCTTTGGATTTCTCCAACATCATTTGTGATGGTCACTCTTGTAACTGACAGCATCTGCAAGTGAAACTTTACAAGTGATTTGAACAGCTGAGGAATTGTATTTCAGTAATTTAAAATCATTTACTGGTATTAAAAGTGTCTAACTGCGTCAAGTTAAATACAATGAAACTATAAATTTTTTTTCAATTAATAATTTTATTTTGCCAGATTGAAAAGGTAAGTTTAGCATTTTAAATGTCTTTTGAACTGTATTCATTCCTCTACCCTCTAAAACAATACATGGCAGAGTGAAAAGTTACATTTGATTTAACTGGGGTTTTTAATCTCTTTGAGGATGGAGAAGGGTGACCTCAGAAATTTACCTCAGTTCTTCCTTGCTATAGACTTTTGCCAACAAGCACTAAAAACCAGATATTTACACAAAAAGTTAACTATTGGGGTAAACAGTTTCTTCCTCTCTAATGCTAAAATTTCAAAAACAAATTTCAGACAAAGGAGGAAAAAGACAGCAAGGAGGGAAAAATTAAAAAAAAAAAATAAATTTGAAACTGGGGCTTGATGCATTCTCTATGTCCAAAGCAGATGAGTGTCAGTTCACTTTTCTCTCACATAGTTTTGAGTTACATCCTAGCCACTCATGTGGTTACATCCTGATTACTCAGAGCAGCTAGAAATGACTGCAGGAATATATGGAAACCTGGTTTCTCCCATCCCAGTCAGGTGGTGCAGGGTGGGAGATGCCAGTCATGCCTGACTGTGCCTCAGTGCAATGCTGCAGGACCAGAGCTGATGGCTCAACGTCCACACTGTGGGAAGTGTGTGTCTGTCTCATCAGGGACAGCACTCCTGGGCACTCACCAACAAACAGTTCTGTGCTCTGTTTAACAGAGGTCCACAATGGTGACAAGATACATTTACAAGCTGCCCATGACCTTTGGTGGCCAGTCTGGCTCCTCCTGACTGCTGAGTATTGACCAGGCTCTCCACAGGAGGGGAAAGATGGTGCAGTCAGTGCAATATCTCATTTCTGCTTCCAAAAATTTTAATTCTCAAAATCAAGTGGTAAAATAACACAGAGGGATAGACTAAGAGAAGCTGCTTCCAGCATCTGGAATTACTGATTCATGCAAAACTCTGCAAACATCAAATTTTCCCCTTATAAAATGAAATGGAACACTGAATGGCTGTTTCAACATAAAAGCTTTTCTCTTTTACAAATTTCTCCCCTGATGGGTCAAAAACTTGAAGAAAATAAAAGGAGTAATATAATTACTCAAAGCCTGAAGAAAAAAGAGGCAGCCACAGAACTGATAAAAAAAAAAAAAAAAAAAAAAAACAACCAACAGCAGTAGTACTACATTAAAAAAAAAGGTTAAAATGAAATTTCATAACACCACCAAAGCCTTTTAACCTTTTCACTTCAAAGAAAAATTGAAAAACTAATGAACTGATACTAAATTTATATTTTCATGAAATAGCATTTTTAGTGGAAAAGCACTCTGTCAGAAAATGTTGACCCAGCTGTAAGAATTTTATCTACAGACAGCTCAGAAGAAAAACTATTGTATTTCATATTGCTCACATTCAGAAATAAGTAACCTTTTGCATGTTAGTTTTGGACATATTTATTTTTGTGTAACATTAAATACAGCAAGTTCCCTATTCAGTTTTGAGTTACATTATCCCATAAGTTAGTCACTGGTTCAGGACTGATAAATCTTCTGCAATCACCAAATTGCTCAAGCTCAACAATGTGGATGGAGCCATTTTTATTTATTCCAGAGGAAATATTTTTTTATTATACCAACACAGCTGTGGCCCTTTACATTCCTGTTACATCCCCTTGGCCCTTCAGAGTAGTAATCATATTTTGTGAATTGTTTTGAGCTTCAGGATATTTTTGAAAGGAATATTCATCTTCAGGAAAATTACTTGTAAGCAAGCTAATAACAGACACCATTCTTCAAAGGAGAAGCCTGAAAAATTTAGGCAAGTACTTCTCTTGAAACAGAGACACAGAAAAATGCATTAAAAAGTTGCTGCAAATAAATCCTCCTTAGCTTCTAAGTCTTCCAGGATTTCATTTGATAAAAGCCTACAAAAATTACTCTGGGCAAAATGCATAGGAATAAAACACATCAAATCAGAGGCAGTGGTACTTGCCAGGAAAGGAGGAGCAGTAGTGAGTAGCACTTGTCAGAAACAAACTGCCTATCACCTCATTAAAGGGACAGCAGTTCTGGGTTGGAACATTCCAGGGCTAGAACATGATGAAAAATCCCCTTTTCCACCACCAACCCTCCAGCAGCATCTACCCACCCCTCTGCAGCCTGACAAGCCTAAGGACACTGAAATCCCAGCTGCTTAGCTCATGCTGTCCCCCAGGAGCTTCTCTCTTCCGGACTACCCAGATCTTTGCTCTTGATCTGGCCAGGTGATAGGATCCTGGGAACCAGTGGAGCTGCAAAGACTATTATTTCTCTCTAATCTCTACAAAGGAGCCCATCCAGTAAGCAGCTCTGTGCTGCAAAAGGAGGTAGGACACCACTGTGGCCAAGCAGACTGCTAGGTTTTAATCCAAAAAACCCCCAAACTTGAAATCCCAAATCCATCACAAAACAAGTGACCTTCCTCTGCCAGCCCAGGTGGGGCTTTCCTGAAACCTTGGAATGGACATACACACTTTGAGCACCTGTTGCCAGTATCTTTGTGGTACAAAGCTCACAGCTCTGCCAAGGATGCTGATTTTCTCCAACATAGTAGCAACAAATCACACTAACCATCATAAACAAAACTTAAAACCACTTCTCTGCAACACATCAAAAACTTTCTATCAGTTTCCAGAAGTTCAGTCCAGCTGGGAAACCCCTTCCCAGATGTACTGCAGGAAAAACCCACTTGCCAGGCAGGTTTCAGCATCTACTTGTTTGCTGAGCTTGCTGGGACACAAAAGCTAGGAGCAGGCTGAGGGAGGCAGAGGCCCATCATCCAGCTCATGGCAACAAGGACAAATGACAAGGTAGAGGACCTGGCATCCTGAACAAAACACAGCTGTAACAGAGCTCCTCTGGATCATGTCAACATAGACTTCAGCTGCTCCCATCTCCTCTGCCCCACAGGATAGCTTCTCCTCACTCCTTCTCCATTAAAATAAATTCACTCAAAGTAGTAACTCTGGGGTTTTTTAGATCAAATACTACTCTAAAAAAACCCCTAAAACTTCTTTGATGTTTTATTTGCAGAATGAAGTTAACAATGCAATGCATTTAACTGAAATAGCAACAAATAAGAAGCCCTGTGTGAATGACTCAACACTGGGAGGCTGAATAAATCCCTATACCTTGAATTTGACAGATTAAAGTAGCAGGTAAATCAATTAATACAGCCAGAAGTTTGGCTTTCTTTAAGTGTGTAGCCACATAAAACACTCATTCACAATATAACAAATTCACTATTTAGTATCAGTTCCTGTATTAATTAAAAATACAAGAAGCAGCCTAGATCAGTATTACAAATTGCCAGCTCTAAAAACCCCTGCACTTAATCATGCACCTTTGATATTAATAACCAACCACTTCCAACATTCAAAAACACAGCAAGAATCAACAAAGTCAAGCTGCTGCTTCTCTTACTGGGCTTATGTTGTTTGCCATCAGTGAACTTCCTGAACTTGGAAGTAACTTGGGACACCTTCACACAAAGCACTCTCCCAGCTTGACTACGCAGATCTGAACTAAAGCAATTGCAGGTGAAGGATCAGGCTCACAGTGACTGTGATCCCTGACTGAAATGCAGAAATCACCCTCTCAAAACAGCCAGAACTAAACATTTTAAAAATCAAGACAGGTGACCCAATTTCATCCCTTATGTACATCCTAAAAATCAGTCAGGGAAGTATTAACATTCATACAACCCAAATTTTCAGAATGTGCAAGTAAAAAAAGCAGTTTTGTTGTTTGGTATTGAGAAATGAAGATACAATTTCTTGATGACCCTTCAGCCTATTTATATTCATTTGTATCATGTTATAATTTAGTATTTTAACACTTAAAATGAAAATAAAACATGGTTACTAACCTGTGGGAAGAGAGAGTAAGTTGCATTGTCAATTGTGACGGAATATAAAAATTCCCCGTCAAACCAGAGGTTCTTTCCCATAGGGGAATTCATCTTTGTCATAGCAAAGAGCTGCCCAGGGTCACAGCATTCTTCCAGCAGCTTCCTAGAAAAGGGAACAAAAGAGTAAGTGGTATTAACTGGAGCCTTGTCACACTTTTGTTAATCATCACCCCTCAAATCCATGTTCCTGCTACTCTCAGGTGCTCCACAGCCACACTTCCCAGCCAGCAGATGAATCATGGGACTCTTTTTTACTTACAGAACAGCCAGAAAACCTGCTGTTATTTCAGAAAATCTTAGAAATAGACAAAAAAAACATATAGATCTAAATTTTCATTCAGACTGACACAGAAACAAAATCAAGATTCAGCAAAAGAAACTGCATTCTATACAGCCCGTTTTAATGGATAAAAAACTGGTCTCCAACATATACAGAAATCAGATAAGTTCCTTCGAAAATTTAATCTAAGGTACATAAATATTCAGTATCAAACATTATTTATGAAGACCAGTCCTCCTAAAATCCCACAGTTACATACTTATGTATGGAAATTTTGGCACCTCTCTTCAGTTACTGAATGTCCTTGTGCTACATTCCTAGCAGCATTAGAGCCTGCCTCTTAACTGAAGGGCAGCTTGAGTCATCCCAGTATGATGGATATATATATAGAGTGACTAGACTTGTTAGTATCCCTGCTGAAACTCCATATCCCCTTACTCCATCGTTTCCCAAAAATACTACTCAGCCTGAGTAGAAATTAGAGACTTGGTGAGGTGGTTGAAGGTTACCCTGAAAATTCTGTACCATAGCAAACTCAGCAATTAATATCCTGAAATACAGAACGATGAAAAGCTCTAAAAGTCCAGAATATCCTATCTTTCCAAAGCCTACACCTAAGGAAGGGTGACACTCACAGATGTATGTAAAACACACATTACAGAATTCCACCATTACAATATAATATTATGTTATCATACATATTCCTCATATATTTGAAATGTAATCCCAAAGAGGCTGGACCTTTTCCAGTGGCTGCACAGGAGCTGTAAGCAGAAAAACATCAATTATTCATGACTACTAAAATGCTTGATATAGCTGTTCTCCTCTGCAAAAGAGGAGATTGTATTCAAAACCATAAAGCTATTCACAGAAATTTGAATTTTAGCATTTTTTAAAGTTTTACTGCTACTCTGCATCTCTAAAAACTGATATTTGAAAAAACACATTATTTTTTTCCTATCAAAAATTGATTTTGCCGTAAGTTCATAATTCTCTGCAAATACATGAGCATTATTTTTCAGATACACCTCAACTGAAGTAACAATAAGTTCCCAGCAACAACTTCCCTAAGAGTGTGGTCGAGTCCACAAGGCTGGAGATCTTCGACACACAACAGGACAAGCTGCTGCATATTCTCATCCCTCCTGCAAAAGGCTGGAATAGGTGATGATCTGAGGCCCCCTCCAACCTTGGTAGGTCTGTAATTCTGGAACTGGCTGTTGCAGAGCTGGTTTATCTCCCTCTGAGCAGGACACAGCAATGTGTCAGCCAGAGTAGCCATTCCCATTCCAAGAACATCAATGGCTTTATCTACACCCATCAAGGAAAGGCTTCACATCACCCCCAAATAATGCCTTCATATTAGATGAGATGTATATCCCTCCTACTCTTTCCTATCCCCTAAAACTTCTTTCAGTTCTCACTGAATCCTTCATTAATAAACCTATTATGAAAAGCAGCAGGGGTCTCCTGGAAGCTCCACAAATAGGCAGGCCACTCGTTCAAGTATGAGGCTGTGTGTATGAACACAAAAATCTTGTGCACTCGTGTGTGCTGTCAGAAAAGAATAATTATTAAAAGTCTCTCCTTCTGATCCAAATCTCAAAGTTACCAAGCAAGAAAAGCTTCATAGGAAAATGTCAGCAAATGCCACTGAATAAGGGTACTTATTCAATCATTGCACAAAAATGTTAACATGAGACTTATTATTTCACTACAGTATGACTTTAATGGAGCATTAAAATAATGACTGAGGCTCACATCCAGGTTTGAGATAAAAATAATTTATGAAATTAATTGCTTTAGTCAGACTTCACTCAGCTGTCTGGATTTAGGTGGCATCATGCTAACCTTGATCTAATAATGACTGCAAAACAGAGCCAGGATCTGACAGCACAGCCTGACACAAACCTTCCCTTTACATGGCAGCTCCCATTCGCCTCAACTTTCCTTGTTTTGCTTTGGGATCAAATGAATCTGAAAGCCCAGGAAAAAAAAAAAAAAAAAAAAAAAAAAAAAAGTATCTGGACCAGGGCTTTGCAGAGCTGCTGGAATCCAGAGTACAGGTGGTCACTTTGGAAGATTTGCACAGATCCATTTCGCTGCAATTTGTTAACTGCTTCCATCTACAATCTCCCAGCAGAGGCAGGAAGACCTACCAAGAGCCTCGTGGAGTCCTCAACTAAATCAACACCTATTTCCCAGCATGCACATCCCCTACTGGAAATACTGCAGGGATTAATATCCATAGTGGCTCTGAAACACATCTGGCTTGACCCTCTCTTACAGTCTCAATCTAATAATGAAATTCTCCTGATTATGTCTTTGGTGTAATGTTTCCATAAAAACAACACATCCCCATGTTTTTGCAAGAAGTTTTGGTGGCAGGGGGGAACCAAAATCACTGCTTAATAATATATTGTCTTTATTAACTCTCTTCAGAGTCTGATTTTTGGCACTTCAGGTTGTTGGCTGATTTTTAAATTATTTCTCCTCCCTCCTTTAAGAGATCCCTAAAGGAGGCTGCTGAAATTTCAGCCTCCCCTAAGAAAAAGGTTGGAGTCTCCCAGATTTCTTGCTATGGACCAAGCTTTTTACTTTCTCCATAATTCCTGTGGCTATTCTCTCTTTTTCAAGATGCACCCCTAAATATTTCATTCTAAATAAAGCCTGAAAACATTATTTCTAGGGTAGCTACCCCTTGACAACTACAGGGACAAACTGACCTCTCATTACTCATGCATCCCATGCCATCCAAGAATAGACAAAAAGTCTAGGCTCATATCCCATCTCCCAGAGTAGGCAGCAGCCAATCCCTGCAGCTGTAAGAGACCTCTCAAATACCACATAATGGCTCTACATTTTTTGCTCCAAGCTGGCAGTCTGGGAATTTTACGGGCCTAGAGAATTCTACAATGCCATTCAAAAACAGTAAAATCACTGGTTCTACTACTATTGGTAAGCTTGGAGCTGCAGTTGGCATTTGGCTTCTGAATATTCTGTGAAAACATTGCTGGATATGGGCACACAAATTGAATTTCTCTTTCCTAAAATTCTCTTTTCCTAAAAAGCTCCATCTAATACTTGTAACTGGGGATTAGCTTGAAGAATTCACTGAGACTTGGAGGTGTTCAGAGTGTTTAAAGCACCTTACTACTCCAGGCATACCACCACACTCAAGATTAAATTGAAAATTAACCTCAGCACAACTGTTTGGGAATATGATCTTAAAACCTCCCTCCTAAGATCACCTGGACAAGTACCAAATGAATAAGAGAATGGCCAGTGCAAATGCTCTTGATATCCACAAAAGCATACCAAATTGGGATTTTGGGACAACAGTCATAGTTGAAGCTCTAGCTAAAATTAATTGCCAAATACAACATCTAAATCCAGAATACGTTGCTGTGCCTAGGTTCACTTCTGAAAATACCCAGTTACCCAATGAAAAACAAATATGCAAAGAGTGGATACCACAGAGCAGGACAGAGAGAACCTGATTTACTCCCCAGTCAAGATCTCTGCAATATGGTAAGATTTCATGAAGACTAAAATCATGACCATTTTCCTCCTCACGTTTATTATTATATTGTTTCTTGATGTGAAACTTTCAGCCTATTTCAATGCCACCTGCAGCAATTCCTGGTGTCTGGACTTCACAAGGATCATTTAATATTTCCCCAACTTCCTCAAGAGAAGAAAGTTATCAGGACAACAAAAAGGTCAGACAGTAAATCATGCCTGGCACAGCACCCTGCATGGAAGGGAAGAGGTTGCATTGCAGAGACCACAGAATAAAAACAATTCATGAAAACCATCTTCATTAGTTCAGCAACAGAGCTGCTGTGACTTTTTAAAGTAAGAACTTAACCTATAAATTAACGATAATTTGCTACAAATTGCCAAATTAATAGTTGAGGAGGAAACTATGAAATCAAGAACTTGCACCTTTTCTGCTTCATCAGTATCTTTTTAGAATTTTCTTCCAGGCTTTTTTCAGGTGCCCAGAAGGGAAACAAAGTATTTTATTTAACCTGAGAATCTAGTTTTCACTACCTACTTTGATTTATGCAGAGAATATTTGGGTTTTCATATTTTAAAATCACTGATCTGCTGCCACCCACGCAGCAGAGTTCCCAGTTCTGTTTCCCAGATTGCAAAAGAAATATAGAACTTTTTTCATCCTGTGGGATGATATGGTTACCCTATCCTTGCTGCCTTGGCCTTGAACAAACAAACCCTGCTGCATTCTAGAAGGTAAAATCTGAGCTGTCAGTCATCAAAGCACCTCATCCTATTCTCTGACTGATTTTGTTTAACTCTTTTTTTTTTTTTTTTATATACAAGTGATACATTTTTCTTCCAGACACATTAAAAAATACATTTTTCTTCCAGACACATTCAAAGTGTCAGAGAAAATGGGGGATTTGATTTTGATTGTACATTTAGTCGCATTTAGATTGGAGAAATACAGATGAGGCTAAAATTTGCCAGGGACTACCATTTTGATTGAACAATGTTTGTGAAGTAGAAGGAACCAGGATTGGGATTTTTCAGCCTGGAGAAAAGAAGCTTTGGGGTGACCTAATTATGGCCTTCTGGTGCCTGAAGAGAGGTGGGAATGATGAAGATAGACTATTTCCAAGGGCCTGGAGTGACAGGACAAGGGGCAATGGCTTCAAACTGACAGGTATAGATTGGACATCAGGAAGAAATCGTTCCCTGTGAGGGAGGAGAAGCCCTGGTACAGGTTTCCCAGAGAAGCTGTGGCTGTCCCATTCCTAGAAGTGTCCAAGGCCAGGTTGGATGGGACTCTGAGCAACCTGGCATAGTGGAAGGTGTCCCTGCCCTCGGCAGGGAGTAGAATGAGACGATCTTTAAGGTTTGTTTCAACCCAGGCCATTCCATGATTCTGTAACTGAGTGAATAAAAGTCTACCAGATCACCTGACAAGCTTTTAGTCTATCTTTCCTCCTGTCAATTTTTTTTACTTAAATATGGATCAGGTTTGATCTGAAAAACTATTGCAACACAGAATTGTTCTCTTTTTTTCAGAAAAACACATTTTGATTCATGCAAACTTGTCTCAAATTCCTATGCTCAAACCCTGCTTGCAAGCTTTGAAATACAAATTATAAGGTATGAATTACAGAGTATGAATTCTAGGACTTGGTCAGATGAAATTTTTCTAAGACTCTCATACCAGATGTATAAAAGAGCTGTATTATAAGGAAACCACCACAAACTGTGACTAGCAGTAGCAAAGATATCCAAATTATTCATGCAGTAAAATCTACTGGAATGCAGGATGTCTCTGAGCCATCTATATTTTCCCAACCACATCCAGGAGAGACAGCAGCACTGACTTGAAATCCCGCCTGGGAACTGCAATGAACAGCCACATCACCTGGAGAAGTGAGGAACCTGATCATGAGCCCAAATGCTGGTTTCTGGGTGGCAGACAGAAACCTTACACAATGCTGAAATCCAGCCTTTGCTTTGCTAATGCTGCCGCCACCACCACCATTCCCTAAATACAGCTGTGTCAGAGAAGACACAGGGTTCATCTTATTTACAGTATTTGAAATGCAAACTGAGGTCACTTCAAGCCTTCCTCAAGGAGACCACACCTTTTAGGGTGGGTTTCATCTCAGACTAAACACCTACCTGCTCTCTAATGACCATAAAGGAACATCTACATTTGATAGCTTTATTCCAATCCATGAAGCCAGGTTTGCTGCTCCAGATCCTAGGAAGCAATGGAGGCTTCTGCAGCAAAGGTGAGCTGTGAGAAAGGGATGGTAGCTCTCATGCTTCTCTACAGCATCCCATGGAAGGATCCTATTTGCCAGCAACCCCATCTGATGGATTTTCATCTCTGCTCACACATCCCTCACAGTGTCAGGAAGATGAACTGGAACAGCTGTACTGACGGGTGATATTGTCACAGAGAATTCAGAGGCAAAGGGGAGGAGATTAATTGCCACATGTGCTAGCTCTCCTTTTTTTTTTTTTTAATCTTATGAACCTGGCAAGAGGAGAGCAGTTTTCACAGATATGAGGTGAAATTAATGAACAGCTGTCTTGCAAAACAGCAGAAACATCAACTGAGACATGAAGTTACACTACACGAGATGCTGCTGCAGGAGGGAATAGTTATTCTCACCACTTCCCTCCTACCTTCCAGTGAAATTGCTGCTTGCTTTGTGCCATCACACACACAGAAATATCTGGCCTCAACAAGGGCACAGGGCAGCTGGTTTTTTTCCGGAGATTCACTAAAAATTAACTGAGCAGCTCCAATCTTACATTTGAGCTTGCACTATCTAAAGTGTTGACAGGTCCCACCTGGATCTGAGCAGCCAATTATCACACCTCAGTGACTTCTCCACCTGCTTCTTCAACTCAGATAAAAGCCCTGTAAGTAATGTTCCTTGCAAAACTGCCCCTATCCAAAAAAGTCCGTAGAATGCTTTTCACTAATCTGGTCAATTCACTCATGCCCCTTGATAGAAGGAAATGAGACAGAAAGAAAGAAAAAAAAAAAATCCGTCATTACGCAGGTTTCCTAAAAGCTGAGGCAACAGAAATAAAGAGAAGGAATACTCTTGCACTTGTCACTCCAAGTGGTTTTTGATGCAAAAACTATAGGTGACCCAGCAGCCATGGCCTATACACGTGACAGGGACAAGAATATGTAAAAGTATCACAGGAAAAGACATGAAAAAACTATATCTTTTCAAAGGCATATGAAGGTGCACATCTGGATAAAAGTTTTAACCCATCAAAGGTAGACGAATAAATCTGAAAGAATAGACTGAAGGAAGCCCAGTTTTGAAGAGAAACTTGCTCCTCTCATTTCTCAGAAACTGCTTCCCACATCTCATAACTATCAATTGTTTAGGAGGTGGAATGAGTTTTGGTTGGGAAGCATCCATCTGATGCCTACCAGCCAGCAGGATGAGCTGATCAGCCAAATAGGAGGCCAAACAAAAAAATAGGAAACCTTGGGCTTGACTTCTCTCTTTTCTCCAGTTTTTCATTAAACTGGTAGGAACTCACTACCTGTAAGCCTTCTATTATTCCATTTAATTTGGATGAAATCTGCCAGTGAGAGAAATTTCTTAGAGTGGATTATGATTTGAGATTCCAGTTACATCACATTTGCTACAGACTGAAAAAGGGAAAATAATCCATAAATGCCAAATAATGCCTTGCTTTAGCTTCCTTGAAATGGACACTGACAAAACAGCGTGCTCTTTGTTGCATCTGTACACCCAGAATAATACACCAGTTAAGCTGTAATAGTCTGATTTTGGATGAAAGCCAGGATTTAATGCATCACCAAGCACTGAGAGTGGACTTCACTTACAACCCTAGCTGCTTCAACCATCACCATCACTCCTGTAAACAGCTGACCATGGGCTGGCCGAGGATCCAGAAATATTTCTGAACTGAGTTCAGTGGTCCTTCTGTGTGCTGACAGATGGCTTCTAACAGATAAACAAGAATGGTAAAATTATCACAGATTAATACAGAGCCATTTATCTGAAACACTCCTTGAACTTGCAATTCCTCTGTTTGCAGGTAAAAGCTTAATTTTTGAAATGTTGCTAATGTGTTTTAAACCTGGCCCAAGTGCTAGGTCTATAGAACCAGCTTTACTGATGCAAACACTTTGCTAAAGGCACTAAGTAGATTAAAATAAAGGAAAGACATATACAAATTGGAACCTCTTTTCATTAGAAATTCCAATTCCTAGGATTTTAAGTCTCTTTTGGTGAAGCTAAAGAAAAAAAAGTTAAATGTTAGTCATCTTGCACTCATATTGAACTCCATCATAGTGCAATTCTTTTACCTCTTTACAGACTTACTGAAATAAGATCTCACCAGCTCTGGGTTAAAATGAGTCTGTTCTTACAGGGAAGATCAGCTGAGATTCTCTCACAAATCCCTTTCAGACACCAGTTCCAAGAACAAGAGGCCATATACCCTGCTTGTCTTCACACCTTTCTCTCCTGTAGGCCCAGTGAAACCCAAAAATCAAGTTTATTGATGATCATCAGGGACTCTGTTATGATGAAATAAAAGCAGAAGCAAATGCTGGATTACAGAACTTCTTTTTGCTACTCTTCTACTTCCATTCCCAGTGGCTGAGTGACAGCTGTGGTGATCAATTGTATCAATTGATTTGAGATGGTCAAAGCCCCATTTTGCAAGAGCAAAATCACTCAGTAAAGTGATTTTTTTTTGTGTGTGTCTTTCTGGACATCTCAGTAACAAACAGTACTAGCACCACATTAGAAAGGACAAAATGCTGATGCAGAAGTAATCTTTGGCTATTTGGTCTCAACAAGGCTGCCAGCTTACTAATAACTCTGTAAAATGCCTCTAGTGATTGCTTTAAGCATTCTCAAACCTCTTTGTCTAACAATCGCTATGGCAAAGAAACCTCAGGAGTCTCTAACAGGAGGTGGGGAACAGCCCAGAAGATATTTCCCAAGTTTCATCCCACATCATCTCATTTCTGAGTCACTCCACTCCTTCACTGGCAACCTAACCAGAGACAAGTCTCTCTGGACAGAGTCACAGCACCAATCCACTGCTCACCACAAACATCCACCTGGAATTCAGGATGTACAAAACACAGGGAATTCCCTGGGTCAGACTTAAGCAGTGGGGATCTAAGCACTTCTTGTTTCATCTAAAAACACGTAATCTGCATTTCTATTTTTTAACAGCTGCTTCCAAAGGACATGCAGAGGCTCATCATCTGAGCTATTCCAGACCCTAAAAAGAGCTGGCAGAACTTCCCCCAACCCACAAGAAAGAATTTTCCAGTGTAATCAAGGAACATAAACCTGGTTTCCACTACAAATATTCACATGGTGCTGAAAACAGTGTTTCCAAAACTCACTTCCAAAGCTTCCAGAAGTTCACAGACACCACTACAGCCTGTCAGGGCTCTGAAAGAGTCCTTATAGATTATATAACCCAAACAGCTCCAGCCATCAAGGTCATCACATACTTACAACTTTCATCCCACTGCACGCTGTTTTGCCATTATCATTTAGGAAATTGAATTTGGCAGCACTCACTACAAACCGAGTTTCACAACATGCCACAATGTTTATGGTTCTGGGGTGGGGAGGTTTCCTGCACAGGCACAGAAGAAGAAGCAGAAGTAGAAAACAGAGAGCAGGCAGTGAAAAAGAAGTGAGGACAAGACAGGAAGCATGTTTGAGTCTCCTAATCTAAGCAGGTTACTGTGCAATGCTCTGTGCTGCTGGGAATAAATCAGGAATGCACAAACCCTGCTACCCAGAGCAATCAAACATCTTCCTAGGGGATAAACATGATTTATGTACTAAGCTCTTATAGGCCTGAAGTCCTGGCAGAAAATGTAATTCATCCAACTTCTCCCTTTGCCCAATCTGTTGGCCTTTAACAAGCTAACACTCTATGTGAGATTAGAATTCCTAAAAGCCTGTCAAACACAAACCACCGAGATTATTACATACTATGACTCCCACCCACCTTGCCAAGACGTTTTCTTTTCCATCCATGTCTCCTTCCTCTGCCATCTGTCAGACCTGCCCCCAGCTATACAATCACATCTCCCCTGCACAGCCATGAGTGGGTGGGTCTGGGAAACCCTGGGCTTCCAAGTGCTGCAGAACAGCTACAGGAAATGTTCCTGGCAGAAATCAAGTCTGGAATTTTACCTCCCCCTCTTCTTTCTGACTGTGTTTCCCATCCTTTATAGACTTCTTTATTCTGTGAGAACCCAGTTAGAAGATCCATTAGAGTAAAGGTAGTAAACAGGAGACCTGTTGCTGTTTTGGGAGCTGCCTAGCATACTACAACAAAGGAAAACACACCACGTTGAAACCCTGCAAGAGTTATATATATCCACCACTATGAAATTCTAAATAAAATCCAAGTCTGAAGAGTTTGACATATACAGCCACACATATGACGGGAAACTATTCTGGGTTGAAGTACTGTCGAATTCCTAAGTTTAATTAGCTGCCATGCTCCATTTTTCACAGACTACCCATAATCCAAAAAAATCTAAATATTAAAAATACTTGAGCTGGGTTCTGAAAAGATCTGAGGGAGGAATTTATAAACCAGCTCTTTCAAACAAGACAAGACATAAAACTCACAGACATGCAGTCTCTTAGGCTCATGTATCCAACCTGAGCATACTTTTACCCAGGAATCCACATCCTCAATTCCTAAAGAATGAGGCTTAGTGCTGGGAACAGAAACCTCCTTTAAAAGAGTCAAGGAAATCCCTGGATCACAAACTCTGGGCCCATTAGGAGACTTGTATATATCTCCCTGACACACATAAGAAGGGCAACACAGAGTGATGCAAGCAACCTGAGAGATTTCTGGAGTGTGTCAGGGATAAATTTTGGTACAGGTATTGATGAGTCAGCTTACAGCTGGATCTACTATTCACTAACAAGAAAGCCCTGATTGGGAATATACAATCAATAAAACCACTGGCCCATGAAACAATGCAATTCAGGATCCTGAGGGGAGTGAGGAAAGAAGGTGGCAGATTCTCTAATTTATTGATCCTGAACTCCACAGTTCGGATTGGAAGTAGCTCATAATCCTTTGGGAACACTGTGGAAAATCCATGCTAGAAACAAGAATCCCACAGTCTCTGGCCCCAAGCACCCAGGGCATTCTCTCTTTCTGACCCCTTTGTCCCCAGCTTCTTAGGGCAGCACTACACTTACTTCATAACAAACTGACTGAATCTGTGGTTTTCCTTCCTGCTACTGAGTAAAAATAAAAAACATGCCCTATCAGGCAAATAAATGTCAGCATCTTGACCTGCATGAGAAGACTAAGACTCCCACATTCATACCTACAAGATGTGTACTACACAAAAGTTAACCCAACATACTTCCTTTGACAGAGCATCAGCTCCCAGGACTGATACAGCTGATTTGAGAGCATCCATCAACTGCACAGCCCAACTGCCACCTTTTTAGGTCTCAAATTCATCTTGAAAATTCACCTTACAGCTCAAGAATGCAAGTTACAGAGCTCTACTGAATCATGGCCAATTAGTCTATGCTACTCATTTCAAGAAAATGAAGCAGTGAATTATTTAGAAGGGAAAAAAAAAAAAAAGGATCAGTTCAGAAGCAACAACTGAAAAATTTTAGAGAGCAATAATTCAGTTTCCACAATAATCAAACTGTTTACTACAGGGCTGAAGATGAGCTATTTAGCTTTCAAAAGCATGGTGACATTTTGTCTTCTAGTACAATGTCACAATCTAAAATAATCAACCAGATAAAAAAGCAAATTAGTACAAAAAGGGTGTATAAGCCAAAGAGGAAACACATTTCTTTTAAATTGATTAAGCAGCAATCTAAGAGTAAGACAAATTTATTTAAGAACTAACCATTCCAAGAACACCTGCACTTCCTTAATTAAGCATAATGAAGGTTAAGAAGGAATTGACTGCTTATGTAAGCACCAAGAACACAAAAAGTTGTTGTAAGTAACAACAATAACTTGGAATGAGGTATTAAACTAAGTTAGTGAAGGCTAAATGAAGTCTCAAAATGCTAGGAACCTGAGACATTGATTTATTTGGGAAATCATACTACTACTACATTTATTGCATGACTTTCTCTGCAGAATTTGGTGCCAGGCCTTGACAGAGATAGGAAACGAAACCAATAGGACCTGATAGAGTAAGCAGTCCTGCTAGACACTTTTCTGTGCACTAAAAGTCCATTATCAGTTGATTTATGCTGCGCATCTCTCACAAATCTCCTGGAAATCCCCACAGGATTCCTACAACCATTGGGAAGTAAGCATATTTGGGGCAGAAGCTACACAATGGAAATGCTGCAGAAGAGAGAGAAAGACAACACCCAAGACCCAGAATTTCACTGCTTTGCACCCTGCCTCCCACACAGAAAGATCACTCTGGAGAAGATGCTGGCATTTGACACCCAGAAGTGTAGAAGCTCCATGTCTGCCCCCACAAATCCCTCAACTTCCCAGAGCTGCTCCAAAGCTTGGAACCAAAACTGGCCAAGTGCATGTGGAGTTTTGAAGCAGCCGAATATCCCCGAAACAGTGAAGCTTGGAGTTCTTTCTAAATACACATTATGTATGCATCCATTTAATGCCAACAATGTGTATGATCCTACTAAATATAAGTGAGAAGTCATCTCATCAGAAATGCTATGGATGGCATCCAGACAGAACAAAGCATGCCTTTGTTTTTGAGTCTCACCCCAAAACCATAGTAACCAACCCCAGTTTGAGATATGAGAAATCAAAGAATTGCCTGCTGTAATTCATGATGCCTCAGCCTGAGCTGCTGGTGCCCCAAAGGGCAATCTAACCCTCAGCAAACACAAGTTCACTAGATGTCAAGCTTGTGAACTGTCTATTTGGCAAAATGCAATTAGAAAATGAAAAAAATAGAGCAACAAATGTTGTTTTCCTGTCTTTTCGCTAACCATATGGACATTTTCCCTACCACAGCTCTTAAGTAGGACAGGTACCAGAGATAGCTGCAGTGAGTGGGCTGCACTCCACATATTTCATCACTCCACTTCCAAATCTCACCACTTCAACAGTCATCTCTAGAGCAAAATGATTTTCCTATCTTGTAGCATGAAAACGCTCTCTCCTATAATGGTTTCATAGCCTCTCATATACCTCTGGCCATTGAAACTGGACCCTCAATTTACTCAAGAGATCTGCTTCCATCCGGTACTTGAGCTTCTTCACTGAAATTTTAATTTGCCTCACAGTGTTTTAATTAATCGTTACTTCCTTGGGTTATCTTGCTTAACCAACTGAGCAGCCCTTAAACTGTCCACTTCACAGAATGTTTTACCCTTAATTGATTGCTTTCCTGATTTAGCCACATACTTGTTCTCAAATTTCCTAACCATGGTCTTTCTCTGTTATTCTGCTTCACATAAATGCTTCTTTATTTTATTCTCTGCTTTTTATGTTCCTTCTTCTTCAGTGCCCCTGCTGCTACAAGCTCTTTGTCTCTATTGTGTTAAGCCCTAGCAATCTTCCACCTCCCTCCCAACCTCCCAAGGCTTCTTCATCTCACCACCTTCCCTCTTGCCCTCCAAGAGGATTTTCTTTCCTTTATTTCCTTCTCCATTCCACAACCCTTCTCTTTCAGCCAGCAAGAGGGTTCTGACGCTTTTTCCAACTCAGCTTTTATGTAAGAATATGAATATATAAAGGAAGGCATCCTGCTCCTGAGAGCAGCCAGCAACCAGGACAAGACCAAATGCTGGCAGAGCTCTGCTCCCTGCCCTGCCCAAGCTGGACACTGGAGCAGCACCTGCTGCCTCTCACTCCACAGTCCTGTCACCAGGGACGAAAGAAGTTGAGGGATCTGGGACACAACCAGAGACTAATTTGCACCAGTATTTATAGAACATATTACTCTGAAGTGGGAAGAGTTGCTGGCGATAGCTGAGGTAGTTCTGGAAATTATCCAAAGCATTAAGGCAATCCTTTTCCAAAACACCAGGGCACAGGTTATTCTGGAGCTGGCATGCCTATGACGTCACCTGTAAACTCCCAAGGGACAGCAGGCACAGCCACCACCTCCAGGCAGTGAGGGATGCGAGAGCAGGACCAGAAAAAGGAGGGAAGAAATCCCAAGGATGCCTCCTCACTCCTCTTTTCAGAGGAGGTATATCAGCTTGATAAGGGAAAGCATAAACCCAGAGGACCCGGAGTGCTTTTCACTGTGAATTAACTTTCTGAAGGTCTATGGTCTTTTACAGTATCAACATTTAAAAGCAGCTGCTGAAAAGAGCAAGCAAAAATCCTAAATATCCTTCAAGAAATTCATCCAAGATATCTACTCAGTAAAAATCACTAAACGTAATTCAGTAAAAAAAATTCACTAAAAGTAAAAATTCACTAAATAAATCATTCAACCTACTTAGCCCTGCAACTAGGTATCTTAAGAAAGGAATATTGCCTGAAAATTGGTTTAAATGCTTTTAAAATCATGTTTATGCGCTCAATCACTCGTCCAGTGTGTTTTGGGAGATCTTCCTCTGCAATACATTCAGCCCATTCACTTTAGACCCAAAAAGGTGATGATGAAATGACAATGCCTGGCTATTTCTTCCTTAAACTTATTTAAGGCTAATCTGTTCTTAGCAGCTATCCAGGTTTCTGAGAAATACCTGTACACTGGCAGCAATTCCTGAGTGGAACCAGCTTACTTCTCAGGACTTTGAGAAGTCTTTTTAACTTCTCTAAGGCAAAACAAATTATTGATCTTAAATGGAAAGGAGTAAGAGTCTCACCAGACAGACTGAAGAGCCACATGAGACACCACGTAAAACCAAATGACTAAGCTAGAAATTCTTTGGGAAAGAAGTGATTAAGCTCTAAAGCGCTGAGCAAGCTCATATTCATCTAGGTTGATCCCTGATGTCAAGTGACAGCACACTGCACACGTTCTGCTGGTTATGCTACAGAGAAGAAAGCCCACATCCACTGGAACCCCAGCAGCCCATTTCCCTTCACTCCAGCAGAGGGAACCTCGCTTTTCTCCGTGATGCAGATCTGCTGTTCTGCAGCAGATGAGAAAACAGAACTTGTACTAAATTTGTAAAACCAACTCAACATTTTCCCACAGGTTAGGTGAGGAAAAACAACAAACTCAACCCTCTTAGACTTTCAGCAGCAATGGCCTATCAGACAAGCGAAGCACGAAACAGTTTGATCGGTTTTTTTGAGAGAAAGCATCCAAGACCCAAGGCAAAAATAAACATGTTCTCAGATGCTGGACCCATTAGCATTTATTGAACTACACTAAATAAGTGTTTCCCACTTCTTCTGTTGTCCAAACAGATCTATCAAAACACATGATTTCTCTATTGATATGCTAACTTCTTTGTTATTGTTACCATTTGTGGATCAGAAAGCTCGAAGAGCACACTGCCATTCCCTTCTGGATACTTTTTCTATCCTGTTTAAGCCATTGCCTTTAAATGTATCTAACGTGCATTTTTACTGCTTCATCCAGCTGGGCATACATCAACCTGGAGATGTTCAGCATTTGTCCATAAGGCTCAGCAAAAGTATTCGTGCTAGATGTTTGCCAAGACAAAATGTTCAATAATATACCTATGAAGGAATGCCCAGATTGGTTTTGTTTCTCCTATTCCTTTCACTGTTGCAGTTTCCTTAATTAAAAATTGCATCTAATTACAGGCTGATATGTAATTCTCACAATAGCAATCCCTAGCACTTAAGGGCTGTGAGTCAGGCCCCCAAAATGATGATTAAGCACAGAAATTAGGCATCTGAATTACAACAACCCACACTAGATTTTTACTTGCCTTTTGGGGGACCAAGCCACTATTTACATTTACAAGCACTTCACTGTAGTTATGAGGACTGAAACATTCTGTTTCATATCTATCCCATGAAAGCAAGACTGTCACAAATTCACTTGATTGATGAGCTGGCACAGCTATTACAACGGTGGGCATTCTCCAAGTCATATAAATGCCCCTAGCCTCAAAATGAGTAGTTTGGCATCCTTTCCTGCTTTCCTCTGAGAGGAGTAAGCATCACCAAGCCAGGTGGAATTTTGCAGGGGGATATTCTCTGGCCTGCTGAGCCTCAGAGCTCCAGAACCTGAAAACAGCTGGACTCCTGGTCCTTGGCAAGAGGTGTCCTCCACATACTCCTAAATTAAGATCATCACAATGATAAATCTTTAACTACTCTCCGCATAACTGAGGAACAGTGGTAGCTGTATAAACTTTCTGAGAACTTACACGTGAGCTATCTGCTTTACAGATTTATGTAGACAGACTAAAGTTTCTCAACCCATTTCTTAATTACATAATAAAAATTATAGAGATCTAAAAGCACATTAAATACAGCATGCTTTTATCTCAAATTTATTTTTCAAATCAATCTTTAAGCAAGCTGTAGACAGAGTGCTCACTTCATCATTCCCATTCTTCTCTGATCTAACTGCATTCCTCTGATCCTGCCTCACGAAGTTTGCATCTCCTTGCTATCCCATGTTACACACCCTATATGGATTCATTCTCATGTTCTCTACATTGCCATTAAGCACTAAATGGCACAACAAAGGAGACTGCAAAGAGTCTGAAGCTCGCTCAGACAAATAAGAAGGCAATGCTGCCTGACTGGATAGCAGTAAATCATCCATAATGAGCAAGGATCATCTAAATACTACATCCCATTTAGGAATGTCTGCTGCAGCACTCGCTACTGTTGTCTAGTGACAGAACTCACAGATGAAGCAAAAGGAGAAAATTTGAATTTCACCAGTAGCTGACAATTCATTCCTTATACTGTAAGTAACTGTGAGTTACTACCCAGGAACAGGAATTCATATCCCTAGTGAATGCTACATATGGAATAAAGAGCTCTTCTATTCTCTTTGAAATAGATAAATGCTTCAATGGAAGTCACAGAAAGAAGAAAACAACTAAAACAAATGCATTGCACACTTCACAAGGAGTAAGTTGGTATTCCAGCTTCTAGCAGCAGGAAGAGCCACTACCCACCAATCCTTCAGCACAAGCACTGGATCACTTCTTCAGGGGACATTCCTACAGCCTGTCACTTGCCCAGGTATTCCTCCACATTAAAAATTGCATTAACAGATGGAAAACCCATCCCACTAATCAAAATTCCTAATCTGCATAGCCGGGATCTCACCACACACTCTTGAAAGGAAAATCCTCCAGAGCACAGAATGTCTCTCTACAGCTTATGGTACTTCAGAAATAATAATTTCTGGACAGTGGCAATTACTCACAGAATTCCCAACCGATGCTAGTGGTGACCTAGACCTGAAGTTCAGTTACAAGAGATAACCATGTCATGTACATAGTTTCCATAATTCCCTTTATAACTCTGCTTCCTTTGCTGTACAGAAGTAAATGGGGAATCAAAATCCAGTCCTCTGACAGTTAAAAGCAGGAGTAACCTCAGTCTTCATCCCATTTGCCATTAGGCCTAAACCATACCAACCCACTGAGAAAGGCAGGCATCAATCACCCAGAGCTTTGGGTTCAGCATCAGCTGTTCACTGCACATTTCCAGCTTTTTGCACTAGTTTCCTCAACCCTCTTGGCATTTCTGAGTACTACCTACAGCAGTAGGTCCCTCATCAAGCTGTCCTAGGGTATCACCACACCACAGGACCAACAGCATCAGCAGAACAAGGGAACATCCAAACACTGAGGTAGATGAAATAGAATCCCAGAACTGACATTTGGCCAAGATAGATCATACAGGAAAATATGTAAATCGCTTCACTGGAGAAAAAAATATGTTTTGTCTTCCATCTCTGACAGGAAATACAAAGCTGTTATTTCTCTATTACATCAACAGCCACTCCTTGCATTCTAGAAATATGCAGAGCAAGCTTTTCTCACAAGAAATCAAGGAAAATAGTTGATGATCTGTTTTCCAGCATCCCTTAAAATACAGGATAGCTCTATAGCAACTTTCAAATTAAACCTGGTGGTGCTTCCTCAGAGCAGAGGCAACCTGAACTAGAGCCTTTTTCTTGCTAATATATGAATGCAAAGTCTGCAATTTACCTGGAAAGCCTGATAGCCAACAACTGGAACATCAAGGATGCAAAACAACAGATGCCCTGATCATCAGTGGGAGTTGCAAGACTCTGGAGAAGAGTATTGTTAGTTCAGATGGGGAAGGAGATAAAGGAGTAAATAATTTCACACAAGTTCTTTGTATCACTGCTATGAATGTTAATTGGATAATTTCAAAAGGAGACACCTATAGTCTGGGGCTCTCCTTAAAACTGAGGAGGTCCTCAAGCAGCTTAAGATGGGAATAGGCTGGAGATGGAGGGGACAAAAGAAGTAATAGAAACACAATGATTGTTCAGGAAATGTTCAGGATACTCTCAGCAATCATGAAAGATGTAGATCCCAGCAGTTTTGAAAGCCTCACTGTAGCCACATCTCCATCTGAAAAGGGCATCTCTAAATTAACAAATTAAGGAGGGCATTTTCCAGCAAATGGAACAGAAATCAAAATAAAAATCTGTTTATTTAATGCAACAACAAAACCCCCACACCATTCTGCTAGCCATAAAATATTTTATAACAATCTAATTTCACAACCTTCAGCTTTATCCTAAATGGACAATGGGAAAATGACCTCCAGAATCCTGGTGAAAACCAGGATTTAGTTCTCCACAGTATAATTCACCTTGTTAAAAATTTCAAATATCACTAAGGTCAAGGCAACAGGCACAGCTTCTTCATGAAGTTCAGAGCTTCTGTAGCAAATAGTTTACAGAAAAAAAAAGCTTTGCCAGGGTCCAGGAACTTATCAGTGCCTTGTTCCACCCCATCTGCTGTTTATCTAATCAGGTTAAATTCCAAGACATGGGAGAAGAATCTCTGATCTTCTGTATTTAAAAATTGTGACATGACAAAACCTGAATCTACACTGAAGTTTACAAGCACTACTTAGCTTGGATAATGTGCTTCAGTCTGAATTTAACTGTATGCAGCTACATTAAAATGATTTAGCATTAGGAGCAATTTCCTTGCATTTTGAGAACCCCATGCAGCAAAAAGAAGAAGATTAATGTATATCCAGGGATTTAAAATTTAAGTATTTTTTGGTGCTCAGAAAACTGGAACAACAGAAGACTGCAGTCCAAACAGCTTCCTTATTTCAGTGAGGTTCATCCACACTGGGGAAAGATAAATTCTACAGGATGAAAGACAATTCATTTTCCATGCATTCAGCTCCTAGGAACTAGCCTCAAAAATAGCGATTTTCATATATGTCATTGAATATACGTCAAATGGCAACAACTCTTAGCTGCTCTGAAGATGAAAATTACAACTAGAGGAATAAATCACTCATTGCTACATTATGTGGATGATTCAGTGCCCATTCCATCCATTATAGAGCAAAGAAAGGGAAAACATAAATGGGAAAATACATACATTCGGCAGGGTCTGGGTATGCACATAAAAGATTATCGGGGCCCCAGCTGTAGCCTAAATTCCAACAAAGCCTCTAGTTCCTCCTGCTCCCCAGTGCCTCTGGCTGTGGGCCTTTGGCTGCTCCCAGCTAACAGGAAAAGAATCTCAGGGAGCTGGCTACATCCTCCCATATACACTGGAGTTTTTACAAGTCCAGATATGGACTTGTAGATATGGACAGACTTGAAGATATGGAGCCAAGCCTCTCTACAGCTTGCTTTCTTCATCACAGCCTCCAAATAATGACATGCAGTAAGAACCATTCTTTCCTCTCACCTTTAACCTGCTTTTAAAAATTGTACCTCTTCAACAAAATTTCTCATCTCAGCTGGAAACTACAAATTACAAATACTCCATTTATCAGCAATAAAGTAAATACCACAGCAACAACAAAAATCAAGTAAAATGTTGATGAAAACACAGCCAGGCAGTAGCAACACCTACTCAGTACAGAAAAATGAACTGGATTTGGCTCAACATGTGGACATATCCATTAGTTTCAGGGCAGGGCTTCTCAGGCCATACAGGTAGAACTAACCTGATTCAGCATCTCCCAGGTCTACTCCTAACTCCGTCCTTCATATGCATCTAGTGAAAGCAGGAATAGTTCTGAATCTGATGAAGCTGTTCAAGAAGGTCCAAACTCTTATCTAAAGAGAACCTGAGCAACACAAAATTTAATCTCAGATTTGCCTTGAAATAGCCCAGTGAAGATTCCAACACTCATGTAATTTGCAGTGCTGACATGAAAAGAGGAGAGAAAAAAAAGCCATCTGAACTAAGGAAAACCTTGCTGACTCAGCAACAGCATCTGTCTCACCCAGCTGGAGAAATTACCTGGAATTCTAGTTCTGTGTTAATGCAATCCAGAATGAACAGTGATGTGCACGGGGGATGCTCCTCATGTGATTGCACTGCAGGTACAGCCATGAGCAGCCAGCAGAGAGCAGCTGACAAGAGGGAGTCACAGTGGAGAAAGCCCCTCTGGCACACTGGGAACAGAGCAGGACTCTTGCAGGGCACAGAAAGCCAAGAGTAGAAGAGGCTCCTCAGTCTATTCACATTCATACTGCATACACCAGAGCATGGATATTCTGTCCAATTCAGCCACTGACTGTGTTGTGTGTTTTCAGGGCAGTAGCTTCTCTGCTCTGTCCATGGAAAATGGACAGGAAGACAAATCTGGTGGAAAGGAGTGGAGAAGCCACCAGCCAAGGTGAGCATAGACAGTTTGGCCATGTCAGAGGGGACATCCCTGGAGAGCAGAGACAAATTGCAGCAGATGCTCTGGTCTGGAGTCAGGTCGTGAACAGTGAGTTCAGAGGGGACATCTGCTACCAAGTCACGCCAAGAAGAACCCCTGGCGACCTTACAGAATCACACAAAACTGAAGCAGCAGAAGCAAGAACACAAGCTAAATCTCAAAGAAAGCCTTTCTGCTGTCTTGCAGGGACTGTCCCATCTCTTCCTGAAGAACCCTTAGGACACCAACCATCATCCAACCTGTTCAGTGGGACTCCTGACAGCCCAAAATCCACTGTCCCCCATGAGCATATTCACTCCCTAGAGGAAGTCCACCCTCTAAAAACAAATGAAAGAAGTGCCATATAAACAGTGCTTGAGATTTATAGTTGTGTGGAGCTTGTAAGGCAGATAAAAAGATCCAGTTCTGCCTTTAATGAATTGCAGTATTTTAAATAACACCATCCTAAAGGTATTACTGTATGTAATTTACCTTAGCAAATAACAGACGGGTAAAAACATTTTTGCCTAAATAATCTCAGCAGCACTATGCCCTAAAAAAAAACCCTAAGCAATCCATAAAAACATTTAGGGCTCAATATCATTAACCACCTGAGGATGACAAGCCATTATATTGTAGGCAGATTAGACACATTAGCTCTTAGTGGCTCTAATGATGGTCTTACTCCTATTTTGACCACTTTGCAGTTCTACCATCTGACTAACAGAATATTCAGCATTTGTCAGACAGGAGATATTTTCACAGTATGACTACCCTGAACTTCTAGCATCTCGAAATTTAAAAGCATCCATGGCTAATTATACAGGTATTTATATCTGATAACCAGTTCTGGAAATTCGTTCAAACACAAAACCGCCATTGAATCAGTCCACAAGAACCAGGCCAGTCTGAGTCCTTGCATAAGCAAGGGTGTACAGGGATCACATCTTTCCATAAGGTTTCTGGCTGTACAGAGAAGAGGGAAGCAGCAGTGGAGATTGAAGAGCCACCAGCTTGGGTTGCTAGGGCTTAACTCAAACTATCCTAAATTACCCAGATGGTTTTGTTGAACTCGCTAAGTCACTTAGTGAAGCTGCCCTTGATCCAGGTACAGAAGGCAAAGGGAGAATAGTCTTTCTGAGGTTTGAAAAGTATAACTTCATCAAGTTAATTACCCAACATCTACTTCAGCAATAGAAGTCCAGTGAGTTTACATGAGGAGAAAGTTCCAAACCTATCAGGTGTTTGCTCTGTGTACCAAGAACCTGGCTATACAATACCACAAATGCCACTGTATTACACAAAATAGTGCTGTGAATATTTGTGTATGGATTTTTAGCCCAGTTTAACTCCAATTTATGCTTCAAACTGAGCAAAACCAAAATTGTTTGTTAATCAGAACGTGGCAGAAGTGCTAGGGAGAACAGCAATTAACACTGCTCTTAAAAAATATTTTATTAATAATAAATTAAAGCACATTTAATATTAGACTACCATGGAATGCCATATTACTTGAAAGTTCACATGCAGGTTTTCTGTGAAGTTCTATCCCTCCTTTCCTATTCAAACAGAGACTGATAGTCTCTGGAATTTTCCAGCAGAAAGTTAAACTTGGAGTTTTTACAGCTGGCTTGCTTAGGGACAGCAGGACCAGAGCAAAGAGTTTCTGTTAACCTCAAATATACAGCAGCTTGCCTGACATGGGCTTCAACTTCAAAATCTTTTGTCATGAAGAGAAGCAAATTTAAGCAGCAAAGATAGAGTTCTACTTCACAACTGTTGGAATAACACAGTTTACTAGACTCACTACATATCTCCAGCATACAACTTCTCTGAAAAACTACTTTCAAAGCAGACTGATTTAAAGTTCATTGTATTTAGTGCTGCACCAACTCATCAAGAGACTCAGACAAGAAAACAAGCTCCTCTTATTGCATAAGACTCTCTTCAATAGCACCTCTGAGAAAATCTCTATGCTTAGAGAGTAGAAAAAACATATGGACAAGTAGAATAGCTGATAAGCCACAGTTTTTGTTACTAAACCATGTGGTAGAAAGGGTCTAAAACTGTTTTGTAAAATGAAACTGCAGCAGCACTACCAATCTTGAAACAACATCTGGTTTACTAACATGACAACTAATAGACCAAACTCTTTCCTACATAAGCTATGGGGCAATTTTTAATAAAACCTGGATTCATCTACCCCCAAAAGGCGGGTCTTTGGTGCACAGGATCAAGATTAATTAATGTTCAAGAAGATCAACATAGCTTCTACTGTTAGTTAAGTGCTTTAGGAGAGGGATCCTGCATCTGTACCTTATTGCTAGTTCGGTATTAAAGGGAAGACTTCTTCCAGGCCTGCCTAATGAAATAGTATTAACACACACCTCCTTATCACCTATCATTGCTCAGATTTCCTGCAGGCTTTAGGGGCTAATGACAAATGTGCCTTTCAAGAACTGTAAAGTTTGTTATCCCAGCACACAACATATTAAGCAACCACATCAGCTCCAGTTCATGACAAAGATGAATATATTCAGAAAATACTGAAGAATTTAAAATAAAACTGTATACCACTTAAAAACAAACAAAAATATTTTCAAATGGGAAAATAAGTCCCTTGAATTTTGGCTCTGATTCATTTTACTAAAGAGGATTTTTCTGGAGGCAATTTGATTACCACTCACTCTGATCTTTAATTTGCTACTTGGAGGACAGGGAGAAAAAAACCAGCTTCCCTCTGGGAAAGGGAGGGAAATCTGTCTCTCTTCCAAATGTCTGTATTTTATCCAAACACGTGAGAAATTTTTGAGGGGATGCAAATCTCCGCTGCACACGCTTTTAAAGCGGAGTGATTCAAAAAATCCTCCCCACCGCAGGGACCCGCTCGGTTTTCCACCGCTCTCGGCTGTGGTAGCTTGGTTGCAACATTCGTCCTCTCCTGTGCAGCTGGGCAAGGTGAAGCGGGCCGCAAGGATTATCGCCATTTCCCAGCCACGTCAAAAGCACAGAGGAGAAAAAAGGTGCCTTTTCACGTGGCTTCTATAATAAACCCACACAGAGCCGAGGAGCAGCGCGGAGCTTCCCAAGCGCTGCTCAGGGCGGGCAGGCTGACACGAATGCACATCCACGCAAACCTTGCCTTGCGCATCCCGGGGAGCTCCACAGGCTGGGCTTTCTCCTGGCAGCAAGCTGGCCGTCCCCAGCACCGAGGGACGCCGGGCTGGCAGCCCTGGGCTTTGTTAGCAGCCACAGGGGCTGCCAGTGCCGCTGATATCCGAGAAGCATCCCATTGTGCAGGCAACCGCCGCAATCCCTGGGCATCTCACCCCCCTCGCAAAGGTATCCCTGCGAGGAAAAGCCTCCATCCCTCGCGCCAAGCCCCTTCTCCTCCCTGCAGCGAACGGAGCCACCCCAAAAAAAGTTTTGCTGGGCAGAAAGGGCCCTGCCTGCCTGCCGCCCGCTGTGAAAAAACAAAAGCTCGGGGAAGAAAGAATAAAGTTTGGGGTTCGGCAGGGTAGGGAAGGCGCCCGAGTGGGCTGAGGGCCGCGGATTCGCGCGGCTGCCCGTCCCCGCTGCCCTTGGGCCGCGCACGGCGGTACCTGAACAGGGCGACCGCAGTCTGGTTCCTCCTCCACGCCTTGCCCTGCTGCAGCAGCACCCCCTGCACGATTTCCTTCTCGTCGGGCAGCCGGTACACGGGGAACACGTAAAGCCAGCAGAGGACGAAGACGCCCAGGGCGCTGGCGCCCACGGGCAGGCGGGTCCGCGGCCACTTCCACGCCAGCCCCGCCATCCTCCTCCTGCTCCCGCAGCGCCGCCGCGGCACCGGGCCGCGCTCCGACATCAGGCCCGCGCCATGCGGCTCGGCTCGGCTCGGCCCGGCTCAGCTCAGCCCAGCCCCGCCGCCGCCATCGCCGCCGGGGGGAGCGGGGCTGCTGCTGCCGCTGCGCCGCGGCTCGCTCCTCTCTCGGTGGCGGCTACCGCCCTTCCTCACAGTCATTTGGTCCCTCGCGTTCCCCGCCAGATGATGCTCCGCCGCTCCCCGCCCTCCCTCCGCCTCCTGCCGAGCCCCTCGCTCGCAGCCTCGCAGAAGACCGACCCGGTAAATTTCCACCCCGCCCCGGCTGCGGGGCGCTCCGGCCTCGCCGCCCGGCCCGCAGCCGCCGGGGGAGGGAGAGAGCGGAGACCGAGCTGCTACGGGGCTCCGCTCCGGCGCCACGCCCGCTCCCGCCCCACCGCGGGCGCCGAGCGGAGCGCAGCGAGGAACTGAGGGAGGGAGGGAGGGAGGTCCCGCTCCGGATGTCGCCGCCGGCACCCACCGACCCACCCTCCCTCTCTTTCTCCTTCCCTCCCGGCGTCTGGCTCTCTTCCCCGGCAGAGGCCGCACCAGTCTCCGACGCGACCTGGCGGGCACCGACCCCTGCTCGACGGTGGCGGCGACGCCGACCCGCTCTGTCCCGTCCTCCGTCCCCGCGGGCCGCCCGAACGCTCCGGACCTGCCCCGGGCTCAAGCCGGGAGCCCCGGAGCCGGGATCACCCCGCCCGCCCATTCAAAGTGTATCCCGCACAAATTACATCCTACAAAAAGTACACAGAAAAAACTGCGGGTTAAGATATTTTTGGGAGAATGTAGCAAACCGGGGGCACGACAAACCCAAAACCAGAGCTTGCCCATGCCAGCAGCACCGATTCTGATTCTTATAAGGAGCGGCTGAGGGCACTTGCTCTCTTCAGCCTGCAGGAGATGGAGGGACACCTCGCAGCTGTTCTGCAGCTTCCTTGTGAGGGGAAGCAGAGGGGAAAGCACTGATCTCATCTCCGTGGTGACCCCTGAAAAGATCTGAGGGAATGACATGAAGCTGTGTCAGGAGGGGCTTGGGTTGGATATTAGGAAAAGGTTCCTCACCCAGATGGTGGTGGGCACCCCAGGAAAGTGCTTATGGTATCAACCCTGACAAGGTTCAAGAAGCATTTGGACAACCCTCTCAGGCACACGGTGGATTCTTGGGGTTGTCCTGTACAGGAGCAGGAGCTGGATTTTGATGATCCTTTTGGGTTTCTTCCAATTCAGGATATTCTATGATTTTCTGTGTCCAGTAGCATGGTTGGGTCTTTGAAGAGAACACAGTGAGGGTTATACCCCCGATTGGAGTGTGGGTGGTTGATGGGTGCTCCAGACATCTGGGGTTGTTGTTGCAGTGCTCAGGGTGAGGGAGAGTTGGTAGAGAAGCCGCCCACAAAGCAAGGAGCAGCAGCGTGAACCTTACACACCTATGGCAGTGCCCAGCTCAGGCTTCCCTTTGGGAATTCATCTCTGCACCTGGATGAGGGTGCCACATGCACAGCCGTCAGCCCTCCTAAATCATCAGTGTCATCATTTTATGCCAACAGATTGACTCCAACAGTAGAAAGCACCTCTCTGTGATAACCAGGTAGGCTGAAACGTGATACACATTCAGCTCCTCTCAGTATCTCAGTGGCAGATCCTAGTTTCAGAACCCAGTCCCTAGTCCCTAGCGGATTCAGCCAGGCTGGTACTACCCACTTGTGTTGACCATCTCCAGACACACCTCTCAGACCCACTGACAAACACTGCAGACTACCACATAACCTTCCAAAGAGTTTTGTAGGAGTTAGTAGCCAGCTGCTTCCCAGACTTTCAGCACATGGAGACCTGGCTATTTTGGGGCAACTTGCAGGGTTGAGTAGTAATTAAGGGTATTAAGGGGTAATTGGATGAAGGAAGGATATCAAGAAGAAAGTTTGATATAGTTAGTTTAGTATCTTCTGGCCCTAAGGCAGGAATAAAATAACCATAAATACCAGCTGGGTGTTTCAACATTGTTTTCAGCTAGAGATCCCAACATACTTAGTTCTCAGTGAAAAAATAAATGTGGAAATCTCAATACACTTTCATTGCTTGAGAGAAGGGATAACATTCTCATTCACAGCATGTTGTTGTGTAGAAATATACACTGACAAACAGAACATTTACTTCATGATGTGTAATGAACATAAACATGCAATTGCATAAGAAATATATTATTTACATTCATATTTGATATGCTAGAGCTCTTTGGAGTGTTATAACTGTTTCCTCTGGACAAAAATGAGAAAATAAATTGAGCAAGGCATTTTGGTTAACCTCTAGAAAAAAAATATTTAGAGTCAGATAAATATTTTTGTTTTGGTGAAGAAACTACTTACCAACAGCAGAATAAACCAGAATCTGTTCAGTCACATTTATTAAAAACAATCAGAACCATTCACTGTCTGGATACTAATTCAAAACATAGTTAGCTAGAGCCATTAAAAGAGGTTCAGAAGAGAGACAAACAAGAGGCTCTGTATTGCTTTGGAAAAGAGCAAGTGGAAAAGAATAAGAGAAAGTAGGAATGACTTATTCTTTTAATATTCAAAATGCTTGCAATGAATTAAAGTATACCCAATATACACAAGATTTTGGGATATCTTTTATTTGTGATCCTGTGAGATATTCCTAAGCATTTCCTCCTTTATTTTCTAAATCTGTTTAAGCAGGAAGCCCCCAGGCTGTTCACTGATTTCATAGCAGTCCAGGGGCTGTCTGGCACCAGGGCAGTAACTCCATCACTATATCCTGCCTGCTGCCCTCAAGGAGCCACATGGGTCAAGTCAGACACGAGGCAGAGCTTGTTATGTTGCCACTGACTTGCCATGGGGAACTGAAAATGCCTGGCCTTGATCTGCTCTTGCACAGGTGGGAATTACAGACACCAGGACGAGATCAAAGCCAGGTCTGTTACTCTGGCATCAAATCTGTTTCTATGCAGTGTTATCAGTTGCTGTCCATTTCCTCTGTCAGTGAGCCCTGAAGAACAGCACACCACTCCTCCCTGCTGGGAATAACAGCTGCAGGTGGAGAGTAAACAGGAGGTAAGAATACTCTGCCAAAAATGAATCTTGCTTACAAGCAAATAGCCTGAATTACTTCAGTGACACTTTGCAATTGTTGAGCAGATGTAGAGATGTCGTGACTAACAATCCATATCTTTAAATCGAAGCAGAAAATTGATATTCAAGTATGATGCTACTCTGTTGAATTTCCTTTTACTGAGAATTGATGGTGAGTTTAACCTTACCTCCATTACTTGGTTCCAAGTAAGGATCGCAGCCAGAAATGCCAGGTATCCTGGGCAGGGTCTGTCCACTACAGAAAAAAAAAAAAAAAAATAGCTCCTGAGAGATGCTTTTTAAAAGCAGCACAGATATAAGCAAGGAGTGACAGCATGGAATAAAATACCTTTTAAAGTTTCAGGTGAAACAGCGTGACTATTCACGGACTATTCACAGCCGTGCTGTGATTTTCCCGGCTTCCCTCCAAAATGCCCCAGAAGGATCCTCTCCGTTCCCTGTTGCATTCCTCCTCTGCCCCTGCGGGTGGAGCTGACACTGCTCAGCCAACACCAGTCCCCAGCGACAGAAACCAGGTTTTCTTGTTTCCCTTGCTCCCAGCCCAAAACAGTCGCGAAGATTAGAACTACATCCTTTAAAATATCCAACTTTAGCCTGCGTTCATTTGAAGTATCGTGTATTCCTACAGGCATCCCTTTGTACCTTGTCTTTGCACTCTTTCAGCTCTCTCACTTCCAAAATAACAGGGAATTTCCCTCCACTTCATCATCCCACACACTTTCTGTTCTGCAGAATTTAGCAGAGGAGTTGCACTGGAATCAGTTTTCAGGATATGGCATCCTTTTAGTTGATGAAAATGTTACCATGCCGTATACCTGGCAAATCCGTTATCTTCCCAATGCACTCAGTTACCATCTGACTAAAATTGCTTGCTCTACTCTGGGACCTCTCTTCTGCACCTATTTCATGTTACATTAGTAGAGTCTATATGAAAATTGGATTTTATTCTCCAAGGGAAAATGAAGCTGAAAGAAAAGTAAGCATTCTGTGTGGAAACCTAGCCCTTATTCCCCACTGCCATAAGTAACCGGCACTCCTTTGGTACTTTTTTTTGACCCAATGCACAATACAAAAATATTCAGAAATCATCACCTGTCTGAACTATAACTGTAGACCAGCTTTTGTGTGGTGTCACCTGTGAACAGGCTGATTTCTCTGAATACCTTCTGTTCACACAGATCTAAAAACTGGCATCTGAATCTCCCTCTGTAACAAACACTTAAACTGTATGAATGGATGCAGTCACCCTGATGGCAATTCCCATTGTACTATTCCTCTCTCTATCAGAATTTACTCTGCAGCTCTGTTGAAACCACCCACAAATATATATTCTCACTGATAAAGCATTTTAAGCCCCTAAAGTGACAGACAGTTTTATATAATCCTATTAAAGGGGAGAATTGTGACTGCAATATCAAATTAATTTCTGCAAAGTCATGGTGTCCAAAAACTCATCAGTTTTTACCTGGCTTGAACCAGTTATCCTCTGAAAAAATAATATCAGTTTTTCCACATGTTTTTCCCTCAGCTGTCATGTTGTAATAGTATCATTACTGTGACAACATCTACAGTCATCCTTCCAGCTGCAGAGAGGAGTTAGAATGCACAAGTAAGAAGCATAGAATGGGGGAAAATTATTTACTGATGAAAGACAGAGCTCATTCTCTAAAACCTAAGAGAACCTCTTTAATAAGCAGTGTTTAAAGGACTTGTAAAACATCTTTTTATGCAAACAGTGTTGTTGGCTGGTGAAAAGGTGGAACAAGAATGAGTGAAAACATGCAGGAGTAAGTGACAAGGAATGTATCAAGGCATTAGCCACAGGCACTGCACTTTTTGGTTTTGCATGGAAAAGTTTTCACATAAAATGGAGGAACAGGCAATTTTTTGACAACCTTACCATCACTGCTGTACATAATTACAGTATCTCTAGGGAAGCCATAAAAACCAAACTTTTGTTCTACAGCACTGGCTTCAAGATGGCTCTTTAGTGTGTTTTAATGCATGTAAAGATCCCCATTTAAGACATGGATGGGCAGGAGCTCCAGTAAGGTAAAGATAAATAAGGACAGTGAAATTCCTTCCTCTGCAGCTCTATGAATTTGTCCTTACTGTTAACAGGAGCAAGCTGTGCTGAAAATAATGGGTTTACTCATAAAAACAGCTACAGAAGGGTAAGGAACTTCCTGGATTAGTATCAATTAAGTTCTGTTCAGCCTAGAGAAGAGAAAGTTGCATAAAGACCTCATGGCAGCCTTCCTGTCTGTATGTGAAAAGGCCTAAAAGGAAACTGAAGAAGGATTCTTCATCAGGAAGTGGTGGGAAAAGGGGAATTGGGTTCAGACTGAAAGAGAAGGGAAATTAGTTAGATTTACAGAAGAAATTCTTTTCTAAGAGGATGGTGAGGCCCTGGCACAGGGTGCCTTGAGAAGCTGTGGCTGCCCCATCCCTGGAAGTTCAAGGCCAGGCTGGATGGGGCTCTGAGCTAGCTCTGGTCGAGTGGAAGGTGACCCTGTCCATGGCAGGGGGTTGGAACTGGATGATCTTTTAGGCTCTTCCAACCCAAACCATTCTGTGACTTTATGTATTAGAACTGACATGCCAAAGGTATTATGGCGGGAAGGTCCTACTGTATAATGCACAATTTATGAATGAAATAAAATGCATCTAAAAGGCACAATAGTACATGCACACCCACATGCACAGAGACTACAAGCACATCTCTGAAGCAAACAGGCTCTTCCCTTGTAAGTCCAGTTCCTTTTCCTTGGGGACTCAAACAGATTCTGGCCTCATATCTGACATTTGCTGAAGTTTCAATTTGAGCAGTTGCTGTCAGGAAACCATCATTCATAATTTATTTTGGGTTAAGAATCCTATTCATGAGAAGGTTGTGTCTGATATGGAGGGGAATGTAATAAATTTAGTCTCACAATAAGAAATCCCTCTTGACCAGAATGAAGTGGATAGAAGAAAAACAGAAGAGAGAAAAAAGCTTGTTAATGTTGTTGCTGTATCTTTTTCTTCTTTTCACAAATGATTTTTAGTTCTGACTAGGGAGAAACTTGAATTTGTGTGAGGCATCAGGAGACCTCTCCACTGCTGAGAATTAACAGCAGATCTAGATTATGTGATTTGTTCAGCTGTCCACCCTGGAAAAGGTGAAAGAGAAAAGGATGAATCAAAAAAAGAGGATGCAGGAGTATGTTTAAAGACAACTTTCACCAAGGGTGGCTGAAACCCTCAAAGCCTGGACAGACAAGAGTCTAAAGGAAGCCTCACAAACATTCTGGCTGTCGGTAGCCTTCTCTGACAAACACTCAGACCCTGAGTGTAAGCTACTGCTTTGAAGGGTGCAGGATCATGGGCAAAGCCAGATCCAACATCAACAGTAAAAATGGAAATCTGACTTAAAATTGAGTAAAAGCTTCAGTGATGGGAAATGAAACAGCCTAGCCAGATGGAGACTTCAGGCACAGAACCAGTGCAGAGTGCTGGGTTCTGTGCAGAGCTTGGGTTGATTGTCAGGTTTGCATTAGTCAGATTTTCCATTAACCCATACATCAAAGGCAAAATTTACATACTGGCCTCATAACAGTCATTCAAATATATTCAATGACATATAGTTGTGTGCACCAGCAATATGCATACAGTGATACTGGTATAATGGAACCAGAACTAGGATCTCCTTGCATTTTTACATATGCCTCAGAAGTGATTTAATTTTTTTCTGGAAAAAAGTTGTTAGTACCCTTATCTCCATTTTTACAGAGAAAACAGAGACTTGAAAATATTTGGCTGATGACTGAGGTAGATTTGTAACAGAGACTTCTTCAGACCTAGAGCAGTGCTGTGGGTCACACATTCCAGAGAAATTCAGCTGTGATTTGAACTGTTGGACACACCAACAGCTAATATTAGTGAAGTGCTTCAAGACTATAAAGACTTTTTTATGGCCTCCAAATTTAAATTTTTAAATTAGCATCATGTCATTGGGACCCAGACAGAAAATTTAAAATTTGGTTAATGGGCAAACAACAGTGAAAATTTATTCTTTCTGTTCACAAATATAATTAAGACAAAAGCAAGGCTTGGCACAGAAATGTCCACCAAAGGACAGAGATGAAATTGAAAACAGCTGGAGTATTATTTTTCATGCTGGGTGACAATACAAATTGCTAGTGAAGGAAGAGAGAAATATCCTGTGACTGAGTGTGGTTTCTAAAGGAAAGCAGCCTCCCACAGGGATTTACAGTTATTGCACAAAGACAACATCAACACCATGACTAAAAACTCAAGAAGTGCAGGACCAGAAACCAACCTTCACATTCCTCTGCTGAATTTCAGCCATACTTTGCATCCTAGACCACAACAGCTCTTTCACAGCTGTCAAATAATGTGATCCCACCATGGACTCTACACACAGAGACATCTTTAGTTCTGGAGCTTCGTCATTCTTATTTTTCTCAAGTTGCTTATTCAAATGTGAATCTATTTGAAAAGATTTGAGGGTCTGTGCTTTCACTCTGTTTTGAGATTAGTCCTTTGAGGTTTTGAGATTAAACCATTTGAAAGGCAGGGAAATAAGTTTTCTCTCTTGAGAAGAGACCCAGGAGATGGATGGCTTTGTCTTAAAAAATGATGTGGTGTCTGTGATGCCTGTCATGTTAGCACGGAAGTTTCACAAGGCATTAATTCAGCCAGCTGGTGGGAGAAAGTCTAATAGATAACATAATCTGGTTGGGAAGATAAATACCAACAAAGCCCTTTTATTTGGAGACTCAACATATTTTTCAAACTGCCTATTCACTTTGTGGGAAATATGAGATCATAAGTTTATTACATTTTAACATTGTTGCACAAATAATATTTTTTAGAGAGGGTAACAGAAAATTGCCAGTGTATCAGAAAT
Source organism: Oenanthe melanoleuca (assembly GCF_029582105.1). NCBI lineage: Eukaryota > Metazoa > Chordata > Aves > Passeriformes > Muscicapidae > Oenanthe > Oenanthe melanoleuca. Next base: position 13,048,646 of record NC_079334.1, read on the forward strand.
TGAGCAAGGAACAAAATCTTTGATGTGCAAATAATCAGTCACCTGGTAGCAGCTGTAATTTTACCATCATTAACATGATTTTTGCTGAACTGCAAGGATCAAAATATAGGTTGCTGTGTATAATACACAGTCTGAATTGAGATAACACAATGAATGCCATTCAAAAATCAGTTATTCAAGTAAAGTCCTTACTTGCATAGTATGATGACTTTTGCAGACTTGAGGATTCAGACAGACATGGTATTCCTGAAAAAAAAATGTTGGGAAAAACACATAGTGAAGTGCCATGAAGTGCTTTGAAATAGCTTTGAAATGTAGGTCATTTAACCAAACTACCTGAAACCACCAAGCTCCTTCATGTCAGGACATGAGGAAGCTGTAAATTGTAGTAAAAGCTATTATTTTAGTTACTGTAATCACAAACTGAGAGAAAAAGAAAGACATTGATATCTCTTTCTAGAGTTGTCTTCAGAGAGGGAAATGGAAATGAAAATATTATTTGTGAATCCTCACACTGAAGCTGCCTGGACTCTGCAGAGTATAAAAGAGAAGGAGCCTGTCCCTCCAAGTGAACAGAGAGCCCATGATTTGCAAGAATGAGGGTGGATTAAGCTGACCCTGTGTTCTTCAGATGCTTGCCTTCAACTTCTAGGTCTGAACTAGGTTTAGATTTGGCTGCTGTTTCTAGGTCTTGAGTGTAAACAGGAGGTTTTACACATTCTGCAGTGATGGTGGTGTGATGCCTGAGTGGGATGCCAGCCTACATCATCACCTACTTTCTCTTCCCAAACAGGAGGGGAAAGTCTGTCAGAGAGGTTTCATTGCAACATGATGGGCTGCTAGGGTGCTCTCCCCATTCCAGGGGTCATGATTTATAGCACCTGGTGCCAGAAATGGGTGGAATATGCCTCTGGAAAGGCTGATGGCAAGCTCAATGTCTACATCCAAAGCAATGGAAGGGTGTGAGGGAGGCTTGCTGGCTCCATGCTCAGAGTCAGATTTATCTTACAGTCCCAGCTGTCACGGCTTTGTGACAAAAAGCTGTAATTGACATTGTGGTGTCCCACCAGGAGCAGAGGAAGCATTTCCAGAGGGTGATACTATCAAGCACCAATGTGGATGTCAACTTCCCTCCCTTAGAAGTCAGGGAGTGTGTAAGGAGGTATTTTAGTAGGAAAATGTGCTCACATGCCTGGGATTTGTGGCAAACTTGAAAGTCTCTCTTCAGCAGCAAAAAGAAAACACAACTCTGCCCACATGTAGTTCCACACTGTGGATTGAGCTGTCAAAATACTTCCCTCAGCTGAGACATGGAGGACAGGCAGACAGTCTGTTGCTGCTGAGACCTATTACTGGAACAAATAGTGTGCTATATTTTGCATTTGCAATAATTACAAACATCAAACATCTTCCAAGCATCTTGCATTTCTTTTCCTTCCACAGATTTTTGAAATTGTGAATGTTGAATAAACAGATAAATCCTCGGATAGAAATTTGGGAGCTTTGTTGGCATCTGTAGTTTTTCAAGGATAAGTTTGTTAATGGAGGTTGAAGAGGAAATGAATGTGGAAGGACAGCTGGGTAAATCTGCAAGTGATGCTTTTCATCAGCACAGAACAGATGTAACAAAAGATGTTCTGACATTTGGGTCAGAGGCTTTATGATTGTTAGGTTTGGAGCATGGATAAAGGCTACAGTCAGGCAAAATTTCAGCCATAGGATTTAGCTATAGCTATTGCTGTTCTGCCTTGGGTGCCATCTAGATTAATTGAAAAACTGTGTTTTTTCCTGCATGACACAGATCACAGCAGCAGATTCCCTTTGGTTTTCAGTCAGTGTATGACTAAACAGTGTCCCCAAATTTTTGGATGATCAGTTTAAAATATTCTCCTGCCTAATTCCAGTGATTCATTTTGTGATTATTTAACAAGAAATGCCCTCAGGTGTCAGATTTCCAGAGGGGTTAAATACTCTCAACTCAAATGATTCAGTAGCTCTAAAATACTGTTATAAAACCATAGGAAGTTCATATTAAAACTAGAGAAATTCAGCAAGACATTTCTGAGCAAACTACTCATCATCCCTTCTAATAAAGAAAGGATCTTTTAGACCAACTTCTACCAACTTCTTAAATATTTGTCACAAATGTAGAAAAAAAATGGGAAGCTTTTAGAGTTTAATTTGATTTTCAGTGTCTGTTAAAATTTTCTTTCTCCTGATTGTTGACTTAGGAGCACGTGAGCAATGTACAGCAGCATCCTAACCAACTCACTTAACTCCATTCTCTCATAGGACAGGAATCAACACAAGCATAAGTTTAAATATTTAAAAAATAACATATTACCATTATATCAGTGATTTGCTGTTTTACTGGCTTCTGTGTTACCTCTGTGTCAGACCAGAGTTTGATTTCCAATGTCTTCAGTTTTGTAATGTAATTGTAATTTCCAATGTCTTCAATTCTGTTTTCAGAAGCAGCGGGTTTTGTCCTTGTTTCTCCACAAACCACCCAGTTGTGTCTCTCAACTTTTTGCTGGGTCACCTCCAAGCATTAATTAGAATTTCTCAACAGTTAAAACCTTGTTAAATCAGATGCACATGCTTGCATCTTTAGGTAGGAATTTCCACTGCACAAATATGTTTGCACTGCTCATTTATATTCGTGATTATGTACATCCAGAAATAGCACAAATGTATTTGATAGAATCACAGAATGGCTTGGGCTGGAAGACACCTTTAACATCATCCAGTTCCACCTCCCCACCATGGGCAGGGACATTTTCCACCAGACCAGTTTGCTCAGAGCCCCATCCAACCTGGCCTTGAACTTCCAGTGATGGGGCAGCCACAGCTTCTCTGGGTACCCTGTGCCAGCACCTCACTTTCCCTTAAAGAGAAGAATTTCTTCCCAATATCCAATCTAAACCTACTCTCTGTCAGTTTGAATCCATCCCCCCTTGTCCTGTCACTCTAGGCCCTTGTCAATAGTCCCTCTCCATCTGCCTTCAGGTAGGTACTGGAAGGTCACAATTAGGTCATCCCAAAGCTGCCTCTTCTCCAGGCTGAGCAATCCCATTCCTCACAGCAGAGCTGCTCCATCCCTCTGATCACCTTGGTGTCCCTCCTCTGCACTTGGGCCAGTTCCAGGTCCTTTCTGTGCTGGGACTTCAGGGCTGGATGCAGCACTGCAGGTGAGGTTTCACCAGAGGGGAGCAGAGGGGCAGAATCCCTCCCTTGATAAACTGGAAAGCTAAGGAAGCAAATAGATTTTGTGAATATTTTACTGCCTCATCCATCTAAGACTAAGAGTTAATTTTCAGAAGTTTCCTTAATCCCATAAATGATAATTTTCCAATCTGTTCTAGATGTTTGAAGATTTACAGCTCAGATGTCACTACTCAGAAGTTGTATCAGCAGATGGGTATTTCCCCTCATCATCCCACCCATACATACTTCTATTCTTTGCATGACTGCATTTTTTCCACTAGTTCTTTCCACTAATTCTGGCTCCAGGTGCCTTCAGTCCCCTCATTTTAGCAACCTTAGACTTATTTTGGACATGATGCCAGAGAACAGTCAAAAAATATTTGAATTCCCTGTCATTAAGGTAGTCGGGGCTAATGTAATATGAGATTTTCTTACAGGAAAAGTAAGCATAGCTGGTAAAATGCATAGAATTAAAATTTGTATTTCATTTGATTTCTTGTTGTCTCCATATACAATATTTTCCTTTTCTCTTGCTGCTTCACTTCCACCTAATCTCATGATCTGCAAATTACTTTAGTCTGAGATATTTCCTGTGTGTAAACCGCATTTCATTGGCTGCCAATTCAGTCTTCTGCTTCTGCACTTGCATTTGTATATAGGAAACATGATGAAAATTAATATCATAATTATACCATTCAAGCAAATCATATGAATTAAATCTGTGTCTAGCCAGCCAAAAATATCTGTGGTTGTCATTGGACTGTATATTTTTTCCTTCTCCAGTAGCATCATAAGACAGTGCTGTGGTTTAACCCCAACCTGAGCTGAGGGCCACAGAGCCACTCACTGCATAGGTTTAGTGCCTTGTCTGGTTAGTTTGTTCAAGATGAATAGTGTCACATCTTCTGCAAGCTTTAAGGAAATCAGAATAAATATTTTGTGAGAAAGTTAAAAGATGGTGCTTAAAAAGGTGTCTTGGGGTGACTTTCTGATGCTTGTATCCCCAATCATCTGCTCTATTGGTGTTGAATATTGAGTTCAGCAACTTTAAGGCTGGCTCCAGGTGTGAAGGGGGAGAGAAGGGTGCAGAGTTTATCATCAGAGACTGCACTTGCTCCCCCGCAAGTCCTTCACACAGACTCTGTTGTCTGCAGTGGACAGCAGGAGAGAGCTCTCCTTTGCTCTTAGTTTCTGGCCAGCTGAAGCAGAGAAGCTCCTTGGACTGTGTTTTTTTTTTCCTTTTTCTTGGAATTGTTCCCACCTGCTCTGGACTGAAAACCCAGAAGGGCACCAGGAGCTCACACCTGGCCTGAGCCGCAGCATTTCCCAGCTGGAGGGACTGAGAACAGCCCGAGTGAGCCAGGCTGTGACCCATGGAAGGGACTCTTCTGAATTTGTCGTCTCTTCGGAGCAGCAACAGGTTTTGCTGTTTAGTATTGTTCATTTTTGTTCTGGGAAGTGCTTTGCCTGTTAAATAAACAGGTTTTTTTCCCACTTCTCTCTGAGGAAAATAGTTTCCTGAACCAGTTCAGGGAGGGACTGCTTGAATATGTTTCCTAGAGGGACCCCATTCAGAGGTTTTCTCCCTAAATTTGCCTAAATTTGAGGGGAATTTTCCCTTGGGAAGTGCAGAGATACTGAGAGACTTGGCTGGGAGTCAGGAGTTGGGCTCAGGCCTCCCTTGGGATCAGTGGAGACAGTTCCACGGTTTGGTGCCAGACTGCTCCTGCCCAGAGGATTCGCTGCCACTGTGGAGTTTTGCCCTCTACTGCTTCTCCTTACCGAGGCTGAACCTCTTCTCGCAAGAGCAGCCATGAACCATTTCAACACCTGTCCTCACGGGGAGGAACTCTCACCACCTGCTTGGATGCTTCCAGGGAAGCCTGAATCCATTGGGCCTCTCCAGAGGGAACACCTCCCAGCCGCCTGTGGAAGCCTGGCTCCAGTGCCCAGCCCTGCTGTTTTCTGCCTGAGTCAGGCTCTTGCTGCGCTCTAACTCAACACCCAGCGTGGGCCTGGACTCCTGCGGGCTTGTTTCTAGCTCTAAAGAAACTCACTAGAGGAAGCTGTGACATTTAAACAGCTAGAAATTAAAAGATGGCATTAATGCTTCCATAGAAGCAACTACCACCCTTCAAAAGGAAAAATAATCAAAACCAGCTACTTTAGCACGGTACTTCAGATATTTCATGCTGAATACTTATGCTGGAAACAACCTTTTGTGCCAGATCCAAGATCTTTTGAAGTTATTCACATTCTGCCATTAGCGTCAAAGGGAAACAAGATTTGCCTCACAAAATAATCAAGAGCCGCAGCTATTTAGAGGCCAATTAATTCACAGCAGCTTTGGTTGTAAGAGCTACAGAATTTTGCAAGATGATGTGTTCTGGTAAGTGCTAAATTCAAACACTTCAAATATAAAGGATGATTAACTCCCAGAATACCAGAATTGCAGGGTCATAGAATGGTTAGGGTTGGAACAGCTTTAAAAGCTCATCTGGTGGGAGGATGGGGGAGGTGTTGAGGAGGCTGTTTAGGGGTTGTTTGGTACATGTTGGGAGTGGACACCTTCTAGACCAGGCTGCTCTGAGCTCCCTCCAACCTCACCTTAAACTTTTCCAGGGATGGGGCAGCTACAGTTTCCCTGGGCAACATCTGCCAGGGCCTCATTACCCTCACAGGGAGGAATTTCTTCCTAATATCCAATCCAAACCTATTCTGGGTCAGTTTGAAGCCATTTCCCCTTCCAGATCCTTGCAGTCTCTCCACCTTTCTTGCAGACTCTTCAGGCACTGGAAGGCCACCACGAGGTCACCCCAAAGCCTCCTCTTTTCCAGGCTGAACAATCCCAATTCTCCCAGCCTTTCCTCACAGCAGAGCTGCTCCATTCCTCTGATCATCTTGGAGCCTCCTCTAGACTCACTCCAGCAGCTCCATGTTCTTCCTATGCTGGGACCTCGGGGCTGGAGGCAGCTCTGCAGGTGAGGTCTTAACAGAGTGGGGCAGAGAGGCAGAATCCCCCCTCCCCTGCCGCTCACAGGACTTTGGATATAGCTTAGGATACAATTTTCAGTCCAGGATACAGATGAGGTTGTAACATGCTATACAAAAAATATTCCTCTAAGGAGAATGGGGGTGGGACACTTAGTACACATTTAGTACATCCAGTTTATGCATTTACCTAACGCACATATATTAAGACATTAAATTTTATAAAGATATTTATTGTGCAAGAATGATTTTCATGCTCATTTACAATGAAATAATTAATTTTAACAAATAATCATGCCATTGCTTAATTTCAACATTAAACAGAATATTTACATTCAAGTTTACATCTTTGTTCAAGTTCCATGTACAATATTGCCAGAATTAAGCAAGAATGCATCTTCAAATCAAAGGTTTTTGTTTGACTTTTTTTTTTTTGTTTGTTTGTTTGTTTTTTACAATAGAGTATCACCACCTTTCAGACTTTTACTGGAAATGACAAATTTCCTGTCTGCAGTACCCTTATTTCCCAGTTACAGCACTGGAAAAGAACAAAAAACCCCAAACAAAACCCCAAACACAAAAGCAACCTGCAGGAGAACCAGTGTCACACACATACATCGATCTCCAATTAGTCAGGCATTTAAACAGGAAGGAGGCTGCAGAATAACTTCTGCACAACTGATTTTTGGGGGACTGTTTAGATCTTGCTTGAAACAGATCCTGCCTTAAGAAAATGAACCTTAGGACAATTCTTTCACAAAGTCTTAAATAACAAAAAGACCTGCTTTATCAGTACTGAAGTGAACATCTTGTAATAGCATCAGACATACCCTGGAACTTCTTGTTGTGTTCTGGGGTTGTTTTGGCCCACCACATGGGTGCCCAGGATCACACCCAGCATTGTGGTGTGGCAGCTTTTAAGAAACAATTTTAAAAACAGACAACATCCCCCAGCCACCAAATATAAAAACAACAACAAAACAAGAAAAAATACTTTTAATGTGCAGAAATTCAAACTGTAACTTTTTGGTACTGCTTTTCCCTCTTCACACTCTAAAGTGTAATGCAGTTTCAGAGTCCAGCCCATGTTTTCTTGGCCTACACACAAATCTTTCCCTTCTTCATCAAAGGTTTCCAACACAGACTTCTCAGGCACCTCCCTCCCACCCTGGCCTGAGAATCAGCTCAGACAACACTCAAACTCAGAAATGGTTCGGAATGACAACTTATCACAGTGCCACTGAACAGCTCAAAAATACAATAGAGTTTTTCCATCCACAGTTCCATGTTTTCCTGTCAGTGCCTCACTTGCTGCCTGGTTTCACAGAGGCCAGGAATAGTAATAGAAGAACCAGAGCACACCTGCCAGTTCACTGCTCTGACTTATGGAAATTATATGACAACAAAAAAAAAGTGATTGTCCTGGATTTTGGTTGTGAATGTCATGGAGAGATACTGACTTTGAAGATGCAAACTGAAACATTTCCACATTTTAAATAATCTTTATATTTAGCAGAGACTACTTCACTTGTTCTGCCTTCATGTTGTGACATCTCCTGCAGAACTTGTGGGCTGAGGAGCAACTGTAGAAGGCTGCACTGGCAGCATTTCTAGCTCAGATTCACGGACAAAGATGACAGCATCCCCACTGACATTTATCAAACACTGAGCCTGGAAAAAAGACAATGCCCAATTACCAAACATTAAACAATAATATGTTTACTTATATCTGCTAAATATAACTACACATAAAAATCAACAGAGATTGGGAGAAGGACAAATTATTAAAATTTATTGGTGAGGCAACCTGTGCCACATTTTCTTTTCTATCCACTCACTTGTGTGCTACCAAACATGCAGATGGATTCTTGAAAGACACCACAGATGAAATATCTTGATATCTACACTTGCTTTCAATATTGTTATTGTCTTTACAAATTAAGGTTTGTCCCTTTATGTACAAATGAAGCATTTTACATCAGCAGCTCCAGGTATTTTTACATGGAGATCCTACACTGCAACATCAGAAATACCAAGTAAGTTCTGCACTACTTTGCAACTGTTTCAACTGCAATTTATTTCATTCTAGCAAACTCGGTTTTTTTATCAATCTGGGTATTTATGAAGCATGCTCATAATTTTTTTTTTTTAAATACAGGAACACTCTTGGATTCTTCAAACATTATATCAAGATATCAAGAAATGTTGTGCAGATATGGCTCTACAGCACTGCTGGTTTTTAAAGACATAAAATGTATATTTGTATCATACTAACGACAAAAGCACTTGTTATTTCACATCCTAATGTACCTGATTTTTGTTTGGATTCTCCATGAAAACACATTGCTTCATTATGTATGACACAACTGCATTCCCTCCCAGAGCTGCAACATGAGCTCTCACCATGGCAAACACTTCAGCAATAAAAGCATGGAGGAAGCCACTGACACCACCCTCCTAGAATGGAAAAAATATACATTACATATTATATTAGGTCTAGCTACAAGATGCTGAGTACTTCTTTTACATATTTTTCAGCTGAATAATTTAGCGAATCCTAAATGGTGTGGAGAACTTCAAAGCCATTCACTGTCTAATGAGTCACAGTTACAAATCAGATGGAGAGAGACCATTTACAGGGGCCTAGAGTGACAGGACAAGACAGAATAGCTTCAAAGTGACAGGTATAGATTGAATATTGGAAAGAAATGCTTCCCTGGGAGGGTGGAGAAGCCCTGGCACAGGTTGCCCAGAGAAGCTGCGGCTGCCCCTGGATCCCTGGAAGTGTCCAAGGCCAGGTTGGATGGGGCTTGGAGCAACCTGGGATAGTGGAAAGTGTCCCTGCCCATGGCAGGGGGGTGAAACAAGAAGGTCTTTAAGGTCCCTTCCAATCCAAACCATTCTATGGTTCTATGAAATTCTTGGAAATTCCCAGTAAGGAGTAATCATTACTTCAAGGATTACCATCACTGCCACTTCATGTATGTTAAAGACTGTCATTAGTTCTCAACACCCACTAAAGAAATGATCCCTCAAAATAAAAAGGAAGCAAGGGATAGAGCAAAGACTTGAGCTATCCAAGCCATTCATTTTTTTTATTTTCACCCCTGAAGCGCAAAGGAACTTCTAGCCATCTCATTTCATTTATTATTTTGACTTGATGGTGTTTGTGGGGCATTTTTACTTCTTTGGTGCAAAACTGAAGAATTTAAATTGATATCAAAGGAGAAGCAAAACTACCAAGTATGGATTTTTCTAAAAAATCCTTATGAAAGAATGTGAGCAACTACATTGTGGGGAAAAATCTATTGCACACAAGCCAGGCAACCAATCAAAGAAATAAAAAAATCCACAGAAAATGCTGAGAAAAGAAGCTGATCAAAACAGAGCTCACTGTTGGTTCAATATACATATAAAACTTCAAAATTCAAGTGAAAGGAAGGCAAGACCACTAGACTTCCCACATAAAGCTGTGTGTGTGTGTGCCACTGGAAAAATGGAAGAGGCAGGTAGAAGAAGAGATTGAATTAATTTGAATTTCCATGGGCTGTGCTCATTCCTGAAAGTATAATGTTCCCTGAATAGACTCATAAAGGCATAAAAAAATATAAATCTTGGATGAAAATTTACAAACAAAAAGGAAAGATATAATCTTATCAAACCCAGCATAAAGCTGGAACGAAGTCAAGTGCAGCAAGAAATCAAAATGCAATACCAGTTCATAATTCTAATGGAATTTTGATTTTGTCCAAGTCTTTTAAAGGTACAGCAACTGATGGGGAAAAAATAGGCATTATAAACCTAACACAACATTGGATGGCAAGAGGTAACAAAACATTTGTAAACACGCACCTGTAAACAACAAAGCCTAAGAACAATGGATTAATATGACTTAAAATTATCACTAATTTTTTCTTCTGGTATGTACTTCAGCACTACCACAAGCAAAACATAAAGCAATACAATCAAAAATGCTGGTCATTACTTTCTTGGACGAACTGAACCACAGAGAGGGAGTTGGATATAATGACTGCTCCGTGCTGACTCCATTATAACTCAAGGCCATCCTGTAGTAAGAGTAGTTTGTGACCCTGCCTATGTAGCTGAAATAATTTAAATTAGCTCCCCTAGGTGCTGGAAACAGCACAGTGACAGCATTCCAGGGACTGTGCAACATTCCAGCTTCATGGAAGAGCTGAATCAAACACAAATCCTTGTTGGGATCTGCTGTCACAGATACCAAAGCTTATCAGCTATTGAGTATGTACCTACAGAATGTGTATGTAGTACAGGAATGTCCTGTAACCATTTCCTTGCTCTGACATCCTTTTGAAAACACTGTCCTTTTCACACATGGCTTTCTCAAGTTAAAAGGGAAAGTTAAAAGTAACTTGCAAGATCCAAACAAAACGTTTGTCTGATCCAAGTTTCTCTAGAGAGCTCACAGCCCATTTTCAGGAAACTTGACAATTTTTATTAACATCTGGTCTGTAATTTTAGCAATGTGTAATCAGCTAAAATTTTTATTATCAGCTAATAATTTTTATTAACATCTGGTCTGTAATTTTAGCAATGTGTAATCAGGAAAAAACAGCAAACTCTTCAGCACTGACAAACCAGGCAAGAGGTACACTCTATTTCTGTGGCCAAAAGCACAGATAAAGCTACTTCCCAAAAGGACAGGAAAATTTTAAGGAAGATTGGGCTTGCATTTTGACATGCTGAGAGAATTATTTGCTTTCCCAATGAAGACTGAAGATAAGGGTTTGAATGTCACCTCTAAGCTGGTTGTGTAGTTACAGACTCATGGTATAAATCTTGATGCTCATCAGACGAAGTTTTGTTACAAAGAATGCACAGAATGCAGTGTTAAAAATTAGGATAACATTATCTATGATATGGGCAATATTATATTAACCAAAGAATTTTGAAATCCAAACACACTATGAAAGTTCACCACTGGGTTTGCTGAATGACAGAAGAATAGATTATTTATTTTTTTCTTTAGCATTTAATTTGAATTCAAATAATCCAAACTTCTACCACAGCTAGTCAAAGACACATTTTTTCCATATAGTTCTGTTTAAGAACTCGCTGGTTTAGTGTTCTGTCCAATTCAAACAGCAATGGCAATTGTTTACTAACACCTTCCTAACGGTGCCAAACACAAAACAGCTTTGTGTGCTCCATGACAAAAGCAGTACAATGGAATTTGCTCTGCACTCAGCAGCACAAGTGACACAAATTCTACTCCCTGGCAGTGCCACACCTCAACCCAAATCTCTCGATTCTTACAATTAACAAAAAATTATTCCCTGACATAAAATGAATCCCTGCCATAAAGCTCACCTCACGCAAAGAAGTGGTTTCTCGTATAAAAAACATGTTGATTATCCCAAGATATTTGGTTATTTTGGCCCCAGGGAGAAAGGAAAGAGGTGTCATCTTAACAACTGAGACAGTGGAATTGGTGCATGACGGGACAGAACGGTGCCGTAAGTATCCCTCAGCCAAGGGACTTGCTTTTTCAAGGGAAGTAGCTGAAAAATGAGAAAAAAACAGGAGAAAATAACTATCAAGATGCATCACTGTTCCTCAAAACACAAAAACTCTTCTTTATGGTTTTCCAAATAGCTTGGTGACAACATTCAGCTGCCTGTGATGCTCAGCCATATACGTGAGAAAGGAAATCATCATGCAAAGCATGCAAAAGGAGACAAGAAGCTGAAATGGCATTTATTTGAAAGAGTGGCATTCCTGCAAAAGGAAAACATTGAGGCGAGCAGCTGCACATACAACCATCAGTTATAATGTGAAGGTAAAGAACAAAGTGCCAACATTTTGAAAAATGTATTCTGCTGGAAGAACAAATTATAGGAAGTGTGAAAGTTGTTTCCCCAGTGCAGCATTTTCCATTAAAACAGGTATTAATCTCTGCTAATTTAAGCAAGATAGTCAGACCTGTGGCCAAAGAACTACTGAAAACCAACTCACCACTTGCTAATTTAGTGACCATTGCCTTGACTGTCCCCTTGGTGATTGCTTCCTGTTTCTCACCCCCAATTTTCCAAGATCACACACACACCTACATCCATGCAGTGGATGTTATACAATTAGTAGGCGTACACATGTATGGAGAACTAATTACAGCAACTTTATTTTGCTTTTTATGCTACTGGTTCATCAACCCTACGTGAGGTTACAGAACAATGTCAGCAGTTTTCACACTTGGGAACTCATTCTCCCCGTGATCTGCAATGCTACTGTTGGGCAGGGCACTCCACTAAATCACCACTGGGAAATCAGAGATATGTCTCAGATTATCAGAACGTGGTAGAAACAGCCGCCTACTTGTCTTAATTGATCCGCGCCTTATGGTCTGAGCTTTCAGTTTAATGAGCTCTATCCAGCTGTTGCATCTGTCTGCAAAGGAACTGTAATCAACTGACGTTGCTGGAAACACAGACAGAAAAACAAAAGAAAAAAAAAAAACAGAAAAAAATATATGGATGATGTCTCTTGCTCATCTCAATGCTCCTTTTTGAGGAAGCAATGATTCGTGTCTGAGAGAGAACAACCATCTGTTTGAAGGTCTGTTTAAAAGGAAAAGTTACAGGATAGGTTTGGACTTCTCCAAACCAAAGTACCGATTTCTGGTGATGTCCCAGCTCTGAACCAACTGCCTGAGTGGGACTTCAGCACTGAAAAAACATGCAAATACAGTCATTACGGACTTATGCTATATTAGTTTTTTTAATCTCAATTTAGGCTGTAAGTTATGGCTTTTAAAACCTAATTTAAGCCTTTTTTAATTTTCATTTTCATTGGTTTTTTTCCTTACAAAGAGCTGCTGATCAGGATTTCAATTTCCCAACTGTCTTTATCAATAACTAACCTACAGACTGAAAAAAATAGCTTTGCTGATGAGGATAAGAGTCACAAACTGAAACAACACCTCTGTTTTAAACACAAATGAATATTCCTTACAGAACAGTTTTCCTTGCCCCAACATCCTCCCTCCAACACCCCTCCCATTATCATTACAAGAAGTAAGAGTTGTTTCTGCTATGACTTTTGGTATTAGTTGCAGGGGTGTTTGCATATCTTTAAAAAAATAAAGGGGGGGGGATTGCAAACACCGTTTCTTCATTATCCTGAAGAAACGGGAGGAACACATGCTAACCTCAAATCAACACAGGCAAAACAGCTCTCTTCCCAGGAACTCATTTTCTGTCAGATAAAGTTATATCAATGTACCTGACAGAGAAGCTGTTATTATTAACAAATCTAATTCTTATAATGAAAAATCACATCAAAATATTAAGATATCATTAAGCCACACCAGAGCATGCATTCTCAGTTAAGCAGTAAACACTTCCTGGATTAAGACACATCCAAAAAGAGTATACCAATATCCCAAGAATGCTCATTCTGTTCTGGCAGATGGCTAAACAAGGAAACTCACCTCTCTGAGCAGCAGGAATACCTGTGTGGGAACTTGCACCCTCCAGGACTTCTAATAAAACAAAATTAATTCTGTTCAGATAATCTATTAAGCAGAGTCAGGTAGCACAGGACAACAGCTTCCAAGAAAGATGGCAGTGACTATTTCCAAGGGTCTGGAGTCACAGGACAAAGGGGAATGGCTTCACACTGAGAGACAGTATTTTTAGATTTGATATTAGGAAGGAATTCTTCCCTGAGGATGGTGAGGGCCTGACTGAGATTGCCCAGGGAAGTTGTGGTTGCCCCATCCCTGAAAGTGTCCAAGGCCAGGTTGGATGGGACTCTGAGCAATATTATCTAGTGGAAGGTGTCCCTGCCTGGGGCAGGGGGTTGGAATGAGATGATTTTTAAGGTCCTTCCAACCCAAACTACTCCTTATAAAAGATTTTAGAGTCAAGTATGAAAAAACCCCACCCTCTACACAGTATACTATGTACTTAGATAACAGGTATTTTAATACTAAATCTAATTTACTAAATTTTAATATGTTTCTTTATTAAAGATGACTACTGTATAAGATTGTAAATCAATATTTTTAAAACAATCCTACAGAAGTAAAAATATATTAAATAACCTGCTAAGTAAATGTAACTGCAATGAAGTTGTGAAGAAATGACAGATGGAATAATTGTCTGGCTGAACTGCTCTGTCTACAGCATGATATGGGATGTGGAGAATATCAGGAAAAGGGGAACATGGGAACAGGCTGCCCTCCACTGGTCAATGCCCAGCACACAGGGAGCACAGTCCAGTAATTGGTAGAGAGTCACCAGCAGAAATTTCTGCATAGCTTCTCTTTCTTAAAATAAAAACAAAAATAGCAGTTAAATTGAAAGTTAAGCATTAAAAAAATAAAAATCAATAAGGATATTTTTGCTCAAACTAATCTGGCCTCTGAAAATACAAAAGTAAGTATGGTAAGCACCCTTCTTTACACAACTGATGTAACAGGCAAAAAAGGGAGCTCAAATATTTACAGTAATTCCCAGATATTTAATTTCCTCTCAGTAACTATTTTGGTAGATAATCCAACAAGGGAGAAGGAATTAAAGAGAGCTGATTTCAATAAATTGAATTTCTAATGCAGTCATAGAAGAACTGCGACAACCATTCTTGAAATACAGTTCTATCTCAGAAAATAAAGCAGCTGTTTAACAGCTATGATGTGCTGCACTGTACAGATTATTTACTATACAAGTTTAGGCTCCTTTCACTTAAAAGAAATTTGCATGCAACCAGTATTTGGTAAATACAGTATTACCCATCATGAAAACAATGAGATTAATTATGTGAGGCTAAGAAAACATGGAGGTACTTTATATTTACATTTACAGTAAATGGGCCATTTACAGTATGCAACAAGCCTAATTATTAAGTAATTGACAGTTATGTCAAATGACACCCAACATCCAGTGGTTTGCAGCATCTTCAGTATTCTAAATGCAAAGACAGGAAATACAGACAGAATGATCAGCCAAGCCATCTTCTGTGCTTCTCAAAATATTTGACAACAAGAGTAAACATATCCATTATTCTTAGGCAGCAAAGCACATCTAAAGCCTGTGAAAGTACAGATATTGTACTCAAAGCCTCAAAATCCATAAAAAACAACAGTTTAACATTCTTCCCCTTAACTGACCTTTAGCTGGAGAGAATGGTTGAGAAGAAAGGGAATCAGAGCAAAGTTCCAAGGGAAATTGTAGCTGTTCTTCATTGTCTGTAGATGCTTCAAAAAAGAAAACATGGCCAACTGATAATTAATCCCCAAAATACGATATGCCAGTAATTACAAGCAGAGTCAATTTAGTCAGGTCTGACTTGAACAGGTATTTTCAGCATTTGCATGAAATGATGAAGTTCTGCAGAAACAGCTTTTTGACAACAAATCCAGCTGCAACATTGAGCAGAACTTGTGTTCCACTGAAAAGGATTTGAAGTTTTTAGGAAAAAATAAAGTCCATTCATGGATTTTTATTTTGATTCTGCAGTTGAATCTAAGTCAGCTGTTATAATAAAAATTAGCACTTCTCTCACATGAAAACACTTCACTGTTACCACTGAAGAAGTCAGCCATAACTACTGTTTTAGAAATACATGGCTCTATTCTACTATCTAATTCCATTCTGAAGAATTGAGTATCCTCAGAGTTCTGTCTGAATTCTACTTCCAGCCTGCACACATACATTTCTAACATAAGATGGTACTTCATTAGCAAGGTGACATATGCAGATCACAATAGTCTCTTCTATTCCCTCCATGTGCTTCACTGAGCTCCAAAACTATTATTGTCCTGCTTAAGGATTTTCAGAAGGTTGGGGTTTTTTAAAAGTATTATGAAGTTATTTTCCATCTTCCTAAAGTATGGACAAAATTTCTACTTATAAGAACAAGTATTCTCTGATGATTTACACCACATGTTCCAAAATACAACAGAAATGTCAAAATCTGTTACAGCTATCTTTTAGAGAAAAACAATCAAAGTAGTATCATACACAGAATAAGAAAATACTACAAATTCATTGATTATGTAAAATAAATACGTAATACTTGATAAGTAAGTCATCATGCTGGAGGTCAAGTACATGAACTCTAAAAAACCTCTATGTGTTGAAAGAACATCCCTGAAAAATATGTATATTTGAACCTGATGGTCCCTGTAGGTCCCTTTCAACTCAGAATATTCTGTGGTCTGTATATGTATCTGTGTATGTAACTGAAATTAAAACCCAGACACGTTAGGCACTGAGGATAAAAAAAGGAAAGATGCCTGACAATATTTACCTCTTTGCTGTGATTTTTCAGTAGGTGCTTTGTTGGCTTGTAGTGCTTGGTTTTTGTCATATGTAATAGCAACAGCTGTGACTGCAATCTGCAAATCAGAAATATTTGGCATATTAGGTAAGTTGATCTCTTGTGCAATCTGAAAAGTAATTTTGCAAACAAGCAGTTCTTTACATAGAATCATAATAAGGAAAAAAAAAAAAAATCTAAGAATTCACCAGACATAGCAGTAAATCAAATCCTAGCCCAGTTTACCCTGAGCAGCAAACATTAACTCTAGGGCCATGCCTATGTACTGGAAGTTAAAAGCAGCAATTCACTTACCTGAACTAATTCATCCTCTGGCAGAGCAACAGTAAAGTTTACATGGCAAAGACAGCAGGGAACCATAGACCGGAGTTTAAAATACAAACTCTGTTGAAGAGAGGACATTATTTTGTGTTACTCAGGAAAAAAAGTGTGGTTTATTTTAGAGAAATTAAGAATCAAAACTCTTTTCATAGTAGAAGTCATCTAATAATGTTAATTTTTTTCTTGGAGAAGAATTACATGTGTGAAAAGTCAGGACAGAATGCAATCTACTGTAGAGCTGTCTTTCTAATTCTAGAGTATACTGTCAGTCAAAGGACTCCTTCAGATTCCAAAAGCTCTGGAAATCCCTAATACACTAAAAAAGGCTGAGCCTATCTTTACAGAAACTCACAAGCTAATTAAAGACACCTTGCAGTCTATTTTCAATATTACGAGATACATGTTATTTTCAATGTAGCTGAATTTTACTTGGCTTCTATTTGAACACTTAAAAAAGTATTAGAAATAAGATTCTTACCTTCAATAGATTCTCACAGAGATCATTAAAGTTCTTATTGAGTGTTTGATTTGTTGGGTTAATGTTGCTTAATCTGGACACTCTAACTGCTGTGAACATCTGAATTAGAAACAAACATGGGGTTTTTTTGCCAACATATGCCAATATATTTTATCCAGTGTTTTAAACTCAAATTAATAAAGAAGGAAAATAATGTAAAATATCTTAACATATATATTAACTAAGTAAAAAAATATGTTAGCTAAGCAACACAGTCAATAATCTGTTCCCTTTAAGGGGCTTCAAACCTAGTCAAACCTTTCAAAAAACCAAAACCTTGAAGTTCATATTTACTGTAATTAGTTTCGTATTTCTGTATTAGGTTATCAGTTACATAACAGCATTAAAAAAAAAACTAACAAAGAAACAGGTTCTTTTACCTTACTGTTCTTACCAAAATACTACTTTTATCTCAGTCACAAGGGTGTCCTTTAATTTATTTTTCAAGATATACATTTAAATTACTACCTCATATATCAATACAATTTAGCAAAAAGTTTCAGTTTTGAATAACCTTACTTGAATTTCTGGTGTCCAGTTATTTATACCAGGCATAATTTCTGTGTTGCAACTGTAAAAACCTGTGAAGAAAATATTTGGGAAGAAATCTATTTTATACACTGCAATATAAAAATACTTGTAAAGAAAACATACGTGACACAGCTTTGCAAGTATTTTCCCTCATGTGGTTTTGAATATTGAATAATACACCAGAAATGAGATCAACATTCAAAAAACAAATACAGAATTCTTGCAGGAGAGGTCAACACCCCAAATTCACAATCACTCCACCTATTTCTATTAGATAAAATATGCACAAATGAGGCATCTTTTTTTAAAAAGGTGAGATATGAAAAGCTAAAGAGCCAACCTTTAATAGAAAGCACAGTAAAGGCTGTAAAGGAACTACCGTAGTGACTGAATGCAAATAAAAATCAGAAGTATAATGACTAAACAGCAGAGTAAAATAAGTTACTAACAGCAAATCAGCAATTCTGAAAGCCTGAAGACATAGTTAAATAAGCAGAAAAGAGGCCAGTCTGGTAGGGTCTATATAAAAGCAGAAAATGAAAAGAAATTGTGTAGCAGCTTGCAGAGGGTATAAATATTAATAGACTATCTTTTAGAACATCAAAAGCAGAAATTCTATTGAAGAATCAAATAAGATTTAGAAAGGATATGCAGAAATAATAACATGAAAGCAGAAAACACGCTTTTCTTTTTACAGCAGTGTAATAGAGCTTTCCATAACAGCAAAAAACAAGTCCCTTGTTTATTTGTCCTGAACAAGTGTCTGAGGGAGATATAGAACAAAAAGGCAAATGAAAAAGAAAGATTCTTATAAACCACGGAATAGGCAAAGGATCGAACAGCTAATTCACACTGAGCTCTTAACTTACTCCACAACCAGAGAAGAACATTCTTTAATCTTCAAGTAATAAGGTGATAAAGGACTGGTCCTACTAATCTCCTTAGTACAGGTATCTCTATTACTGATCCATAGCAACTATTTCAGAAAAGGGAATTCATGAGGAGATGGAAAAACAAGAAAGCTCTCAAAAAAAAAAAAAAGCATACAGACAAAAGACCTGACTTATACCACCTACTTTGGATATCAGGAAGCATTTGGAAAGATCCATCACAAAGGTCTCTTTCAAGAAACTAAGAATGAAGCATCATCAAATGAAATGCAAATATAAGATTAAGAAAAGAGGGACAAAAATGCTTAATTTATTTTCACAGTGAAGACATCTGTAATTCTGGATTTTGTGCTTCAAACACATTCATAACTTACATTCAGAAGAGGATAAAATAAGATGATTGCTGATGGCCTTAATTTAGGGCAATAAAATAAACTGCAGCAGAATTAGATAATCAGTAAGGAATAAAAGATTTGGTGATAGTAATAGATAACAAGGATAGTTCTGAGCTCGACATGACTCAAAATTACTAACACTAATATCAGTTACTAAGAAGGAAACTAAGACTTTCTCAGAAGAAACACAGGGAAATTCACAATGACAAGAGGAAGGACAAGGACAAATCAAATCTCCAGAGTAATTTCTATATAATGGACAACTATATTTGCCTCTTATTCAGACCTGTTGGGGAAGGTATGACATAGCTATACAATGATAAATAGCATAATTAGGCAATAATTAGGTCTCTATTCTACTTTCATTTACCTGGAACCTACATTCATAATTCAGTCTAAAAATACTCAGAAATAGTAATATTGTCAGTTCTCTTTGAACTTTTAAAATATTTTTCAATAAAACTAGTCATATTTTGTCATTTTGCAGCCCACAGCATAATTTAGAAAAATGTCGTTGTAACTATACCAGAAGGTGGTGGAACATCTGTCAGTAAAGAATGTACATCTTCCATTGCATCTGTGTCATCAATCTGCAAAAAGGGAATAATTGAGAAAATCACGTTGCTGTGCCAGTAAGAAATTCAAGAAAGAAACAAAATAACCTCTACTTCATTGAAGCTTTAACACTCTTATTTGAGATCAGACTGAGAGCCCTGCTACCGTCTGTAAATAATTCTGGTGCGTCTTTTACATTCATCCTGTCTTACTGACCTGCAAGAAATCCAAATTTACCTCTAACTCCCAACATTTTCTTACCAAGTGTTTTAGAAATGGTTTATAGTTTAACTCCACTATTGAAGAGTTTTCTGTCAAGTTATGTGTCTCCTTCTCACTCTCTATGTAAAAGGGGATGTCTCTGTTTTCTTCAGAAAACAACCCAAAAACTAAACAAAACCAACAGATATATCTTTACCGCTTATAACTGCCTTCTCCACCTCTTTCAGCATATCCTCATTGCAATGAAATTTTTACTACTTTTTCTTACGTAGCTTCAGTGAACAATGATTTTACTCCAGAAAGCATAGTCAGGAGTTTAACTAAATCACCTGGAATATTGTTTCTGATATCCAATAATCATCAACCAAATATCCAATATCTCAAATAAAACAGTAGTAATTGATTCCACAGATAAGTAATTTTTTTCTATAAATGCCTTACAAAATCCTCATTTTTTTACAAAGGTATTTGACCCTTTTTGCAAATGCACCGACCAATCTAAATTTATTATCCCAAACTACCCCAACTGTTATTTTTCCACTCTCCTTTCATACCTCAGTTTTCAAACAAACTGCTGTTACAGTGCTCCCATATTCTTCTTATCTACAACGTTTCTTCCAGATTATCTTCTATGAAGATGTGATTTGTGAAGATTAACAAAGCCTTAAATGTACCTTAGGCTGCAATTACAGGCTGTATTTTGAAGTGATAGTTATTTGTACTACCTGTATCTACAAGATGATCAAAACTTCAGCCCTTCTTTAACACTTGCTGGAGTATTAAAGACTTCAAAATGGACAATGTTCAATCACATCTTTGAATTTTAGTGAATAGAGAGGTAAAAGAAATCTATGCACTTTATCTGTAGGTGTGGTTCTTTCTATTTGCAGCTGTAGAAAGAACTGGAAGGTACTGTCAGAAGTTGTGAATTCTTAAATTGTGAAAAGCAATAGCTGAAATTCAGAAAATCTATTATGTGCTCTCTTGGCACATGCAGTTTTTTGAATGCTTTGAATACAACCCATTCTGGGTTGTAATTCTGTATATACGTATCTAATAATTCTGAATGTTCATCTACAATAGTAATAGCTTTGAAACAGGAAAAAAATACAATCTTATTCACTAAATATAAAGTGTGGCAACATAGAACCTCAGTGTTTATAAAAATAGACTAAAGTTTTTGATTAGTCTGATCTGCTGCTTGAAGCAAGCAGAAGGACATTTCTTAGCAGCTCTTTATTATTTTTCTAGAGATTGCTACACATTCATGAACAGCAGGGCAATTTTTTTTCAGATAGTCTGTACACAGCTGTGCTTTAAGCAATTAGAGTAAGAAAGAGACACAAAGCAAAATCTTAATACTTCATTTTTTCTGTTGGTACAGAAGGGAAAAAATCATACACAATTTAGGAAATGTTCTCGAATATGAGTAAGAAAACTTTTTTTTTTTTTAAATATATATTTCAGGAGAAGGAACGTATGAACATGAGTAGTGAAAATGTTTATCACCTCCAAGACAAAAGCATCCTTCTTCCCATGTGAAAGGTCAAGCTCTGTAACTTCATCAGAGCTTTCTGACTGAGATCTCAATAGCCTGGAACGTTGTCTTGGCTCTGGAATGGGAGACCCAATAATTTCTTCTGGTAACTCCTAAAAAAAAATGGAAGAATTAAGAGGTGTTCTGCCTAGCTTAAAAGTAATTCAACTCCACACAATTTGTTAACATTTCTAAGAATTAGATCATTCTGAAAATTATTCTAAATATATCTAAATAATACCAAATCATGATTTGGCTATGTGACTAAAGAGATCTGAAAATTCCAGCAGCCTTCCAAAATACAGTGAAAATATTCTGTATCTCTATTCATAAATAGACTTATGTTCCGAATGACTCAGTAGGAAAAAATGCGTCTAAAGTGCACAGAATGTTTTATTTTTAACAAGAAAATATTTACTTACTGGTGGATTGATCTCATAAAGTTCCTTGTTTTTTGCTATTGTATCATTTATTTTCTTTTGCATATGGGATATATGCTGATCATAAGTGGCATCATTTGGAGTCTTCCCAGCAATCTGAATACCTCCAGGTGTTGGCAAAGCTGCTAAATACACACCTGTTGCAGACTTTTTAGAAGCCACAAAGAAAAAGACATTAATTCCTAATATATTCACATAAAGCTTTCCATAATGCTTATGCAAAAACAGCATTGTAACATGCAAATTACAGCAGCATGTCTTACAAATAAATAAATGGATCTCTCTCCTCTGTTCACTTATGAAAAAACTTCACTATTCTTTTAAAAAACCCCCTCCTTTTCATTTTTCATGGTGGAACTCTGAAACTTGTCTAAAAATTCTAAACAAACTAAAAATTAAAGCCTCTGCTCCAATATGTTTTGCATAAGCAAATAGTTTTTTACAGTTTTTGAAGATCTAAAATTTGGCCAAACCATTAACAGCATCAGTGAGATTGTGACAACCCTATTTCTATTTACAGGAAACAGATCACGAAGGACAAAAGAAGATACCAGCCAGAATTACTCAAGCACCCTCTGATGCAGGAAGCAGCATATTTCACTATTCTATCCTAGAATGAAAGAAAGGGGTTGGAAAATATTGCTAATGAATATTTCTTGACTTCCTCAAATCTACCATTTCTTTCTTCAGTTCCATCAAAGAAGAGGCAACAGACCTTTCCCTTGTTGCCAAATAACCAAAAGATTTACTGACTTAATTGACCTTATTGTCATGGAACTGCAATTCAATCTGAAGAACAGGGATCTCTTTGACAGGACCTTGAAATAATACCCTCATTTTTCTACAATTTGTGCCATTAAACTGTTTAAAGTTTCTTTTCCTCTCACTCCCTTTTTAATCATCTTGTCTTCTACCATTTTCAAGAGATCTAAATCTTCTACTGGTTATGAAAGACAAGTCAGTCCTGATTTTACAATAATTAAGACACCTTGCTCTTAAAATGATGGTTTAAATATGTCTGGTTACCCCCAAATCCCACAACTTACATGTCTCCCTGAAAAAATACTGTAAGAAAGCAAAAGAATCCCAGAAACCCCTGTACTTACTGCCAAGCCCATCAGCATATTTTCCCCCACAGTGATCTGAATTCTCAGCCCAAAGAGGGCATTCATTCCTCTCAGCTTGAGTTTGTTCATCAGTTGTGTGTGCACTTCATACTCCATGAATGGCAAGAGATTACTGATAGAAGTTGCATTTGCTTCAGCCTGAGCTTTCTTCTTCAGACGGCACAACCTGGCAACACAAACCAGCAAAGACAGAGCTTTAATGGATTTCTGAAGACTGAAAGCCATCACAAGGTATCTTGAATTTTTTTTCCCATTGAATAACCTAATTCAGCTTCTTTTCAATTATTTTAGATTGCTGCAACAGTAAAATAAAATGCCAGTTCTTTACAAGAACTCCTTGAGACAGTGTCATCTGAAAACTTCTATTTTCAGCTTTTCTCCTAGTAAGACCCCCAATGCAAACATTTATTTCTCTTGTTGCAAGCCTCAAACATTTCAGGCATAAGTACAGAAAATTACTACCACAATTTCTGGTGGCAGAATTTTTAAAACTCCTATTAATACAGTTACTCAAGACACATATTGGAAGGAAGAAAAAAGCCCCAAAATCAAACCAAACCCAAATGCCCTCACTAAAGCATTAACCATATTTGTCTGAAAAGAAGAAAAACAAGAGCATAGCAATCCCATCCCTGACTATACATTAGTCATCTTCCACTCTCCGGGTTTAGTTCTACTAGCTGAAATTCAAAGCCCACACCAGTGCATTGATATTTTCAGAGAGAAATTTTATTCAAGAACACTTGCCAATTGTATGTTTTGTAATATAAGATTTGATGACACATTGAATGTTAACAACAGGAATTCTTTCTAAGATCTCCAAAACTTTACTAGATTAAGGAAGTATTTTTACAGATACCTGGCTTGAATAAGACATCCCTTCCCAACAACTACTGCCTCTATAGGAAGGTCAATTGTGGTGAAAAGGACATCAGGAACTTTTTGCTTCCTGCAGTTGTAACAGTAAGTGAGGTGAGCAGGAAAGGGCATGTTCAATTCATCATATGGAATATGGCAAAATCCACAACCTGGTGGTGAAGCTTCTTCAATCCTAAAAATACATTATGGATAGAATACTTAAAATATTTGCATCTTGTTAACCATGGTCAGTAAGTGCACATGTGTGTAAACACCTACAGAGACCTAGTTGAATCATACACCACTAAACTCTGCTCCATTATACCAATGTGACAAGTATTACAATATTTGAACTAGAAGAAGAAAAGGTTGCACACTACTTGCTAAAATGCTATCAATAAAACCTGCATTGAAACTTCTTATGCAGGGATTGAGAAAAAAGGACATCCAGTTACCAAGAATTCATATAAAACTGTAACATTACTGAACTGGCTTTAGGCAGTGTAACTTCTAAATATGATCCAACAAGAGTTGTACAAAGAATTTTCTGTACCAAACAAACAAAAAAAACCTCTTTTACATTCATTGTGTCCAAAATCCCGTAAGAGCAGAATATACAAAATAAACCAATCATCCTTCTGAGAAGCAACATAATTTATATTAACATTGTGAGAAGAACTGCAAGATTGTTTCCTAGGATAAGGTATCAGATAAAACTCATTATTTGCTTAGAACACACAGTTTCTCTCCCCCCATAAGCAATACCCAGGAATGACCACCATAAATATATGAGCAGGAAAAGCACAGGCCAACTGCATCAATGCAAATTTATATTGTGTCATGTAAATAATCCTCAGTGATTTTGAAGAGGTCTATAAACAAATCTGACAGATTCAGAACATTAGTTATCATAAGACTATGGCAAATATATTTTGTGTTGAGCATGAGCTTTGTCTGTTTACCTGTTTTACCTCCCTCTGGCACTTCTAATCTATGCCAAGACTCTTAGTAGCACCAAAATACATACTTTCATAAAAGTGCTATTTTCTTTATATTATGAACATGGTGTTTCTTTCTCTCCATCATTAGTGATTACAAAAACAAGTATTTTAGTTCTGGCTACAGTTTTAAAAACTCTATCTAAACCAGAAGACAATGGTCTTCTGCTAACGAAGTAAAAGAATAATAAATAATACTACATTGACTGGTTTATTATAGAAAAAGCAATGCAAGGGCTAAAGTGTAATAAATAGCCTTGCTTACAACTATAATAATCCCTTGAAATATTTGATTAATATCATGATGAATACACGATAAATTACCAATATGCATTATTATTAATTCTTCAAATTTTATTCACAAGAGCAGAAATAAAGGGAAACTTCATGTTTGGCCTTCAGTTTCATGATTTTGTTCATCAATTTCAACAAACACATACCCATTTTGGGAAAATCTGGCATTTTTTATTGTGTGATACAAAACTGAGAAAAGGGACCTGAAGAGCAGCTAAGGAAAAAACTGAGTTATCTGTGTTAGTAGTCAAATGTGTTACCTTATTGAGACTGTTAGAAATAAAAACAGAGTATCTAATTTGGCGGAGAGCTCCATTACTCCTGTGGTGGTGGTTGTTAGTGAAAAGCAGTAAAGTGGTTGGTCCCGCATCCTGCACTGTAACACTGTAACCTACCCTAATAGAGAAGAACTATCTTGGCTCTGAGGAAAAAAATCAACCTCTCCCTTCTCTGACCCTATGGAAAAGAAGCCAGGCTGCCATGACAACCTTTGTTCCAAACAGCCTTCCATGGTGCCATCCTGAAGGAACCTAGGGTTCAGTACAGCTGCTGTGCCAGATGCGGACAAAATACAGACCTCTTCACTATAAGAGAAAAGAATAACAACAGAGTGAATTCATACTACTTAGTGAGTGCTTTTATATAAAATTATCAGATTAAAATGCTAGTACAAATCTCAATGAAGTTCAGCATCACGACGACTTTGTGCACTTGTGCAATTCTATCCATTAAAACCCACAATCAATCCTCTTCTGGTAATTAAACCATAACCACTAAGTAAGTACAAGATGAAGAAGGATTGAACGGAAAGACTTAAGAGCTTTGCTTCATGTTACAAATAATAGAACAGAAAGCCTAACCAGATTTAAGCATGGTTTTCAGTTCTATGGTAAACAACGCAAAGAAATACAGCAAACCAAACAAACATTTAAAAAAAAAGAATCAACGCATAATTTTTTACCAAAGCAAAAGGGAAGTTGAGAGCCTCAGCATCTTATTGGTACTCAATTTTCAAAATGAAGTTAGAACCCAATACCGGCAAGGGTGCTTCTTGAAGGATAAGAAGTGGCAAACCAGTAAAATTTTACTTGGAAAAACTGAAATAATGGTACATTTTGCATGTAAAGTAAACAACCATACTTAGGATTTAGCAGAGTAAAAGCTCTCAGAATGACCACAGAGCTTTTAATAATTCTCAAGTTGTTAAATAAGGAACCTCTAGCATTCAGTATAAAATACTACACTAAAAAAAAAAAAAAAAAAAAAAAAAAAAAAGAGAAAATCTTTCCCACATTTTCTAGAATGATACATGTGTTATTTTTAAACATTTGTTGTTTCTCTTTCCATAATAATTTTTCATACATAACATGTCTAGCAGTATTTACACACACAAGCTTGTGCTTTAAGCATGGAATAAAGCTGAACTGGCAATAAGTATGGGAATTCCAATAAATATTTCATCAATAATCAAACACAACCACATTAAATTTCTTTAGAGAAACGCAAACATCAAATAACCCAATAACTGATTGCCTGTCTATGTTCTGTACATTCTTAACCAACCATAGTTAAGGCAGAAAAAATAATACAAACTTTCATGTTCTTTACAAGGAGACTGACAAGCAAAGGAATAAATGCTTCATTTTGGTGTGTTCATCCCTCAGTGATGGTGTAATTGAAGTAGATATGGTAAACCAAAACTTTTCCAACTTCTTTCCTTAAAAAAGCAACTCTTTAGTGCTTTTACTGTAAAATATTTAGAGAAAATCAAGTTGAAAGAAAGTAATTTCAGATGTTTGAATTTGCTCGTTACTTCCCAAATGCAATTCAAAATAGTGAACCAGAGTAATTATCTGATTAATATCATCAGACACACCTGGCTCCAGGGCAAGCTTTTTCTGAGCCTGAAATGTGAAGTTTTCCATACAAATTCTGGTCTGCCAGTTGTTATCCAATAATGAAAGTTCAATACATTATTAACAGTATTAATTATTTAGGAAGATTAGGTTTAGAAAACTTCATGGATAAATTAATATTGTTACTACAAAGCAAACTGTAAGCTTTAGTTTAAAAGAAAAAATTGTAACATTCATTAGAAAAAACTTAAAACCCAGATCTAAACATATGTAAAAAATACCCAATACTGAAATTTCATAATCTCACTTAAACTCTGTAAAGTATAGAACAGACAGCACTAAAAACTGCACTGGAATAGTTAATTTTTAATGCTGATGATTAAATAAGTTTTCTGTGGCATTTTGAAAATCAAATCATCATCATGATTTACCAAATGCTGGTTGATTCACTGTAGCCCACTACAGCATGACAACCCAATGCTTTGGCATGGGATTTTATTTCTTGTCTGATTTCTGCCCACCAGGCATCTCGTGTTTCTGGTTCATCTGAAAGACAAAGTATAAATCAGTTCACTATTCTGTACTATGCCGACACAAAGCTTCATGCAATTAACCTGAAAAGCTGAGTTTTTCATATTCAAGTGCTTTGAATATGGACACTTCCTATTTATCGCACCTCAAGGAAACACTAATGGGACTTTTTCACTAATTATCTTGTTTCTTCCCATGTGCGCAGGTTCTCACAAATTACTGCATTCTTGTAGCTGTCCATACGACAGATAACACTAAAAGACGTAGATACTGTCCCAATCTCTACCCATTTTTAGTTCCAAACCACACTCTCAGTTTCCGACAACACAACAGCAGTGTAACTTGCAACAAAGCATCACAGGTACTCTGTAACATTGAAAAACTAAGAGTAACAAACCAGTATTTGTAATAGTAAACTAATATTTTACTTTACTGTACAATCAATATCTTTGAAATAACCCAATTGTTTTTCCTGCTGGAAGCAGTTCTGTTAACCAGAGTTTAAAAATATTTGTTAAAAACTGTATCATTAATCAGACAGTTCTGTGGCAGTTCTAACTGTGAGAAGCCATAGGGATTTGAAAGTATTTCTACATTTATAATATGAAGAAGTACAGGATGTATGTTGTCAGTGGTTTTTTTACTTCAATATGCTGGAAACTGCACCTTCCCTCCATGCCCATGAATGGATTCAAATTATGAATTCAACCTTTACTGTCCTCAAGGTTATATAAATATATCCTGCCTGCTTTTCTTGAAAACGACAAGATACAAAAATACAAAAAAGTGTGCTGCTAGAATAAGTTCATGCAATCCATTTATTTTAACTGCTCAGCAATGAGTTCCCATAACTAAAAATCTTGTATTGCAAGCTTCTTATATATGGAGCCAACAAATACTGAATTTACAACTAAAATTTGTCAGCTGTTTTTTCTCTCAAAACTTACCTGTTTCAATGAATGTAGTTGGCAACTGTGTTAATTATTGGTACAAAAAGGGAAAATCAGTAACAAACAATCCATACTTAGATATTACCAAGGGCTCTGAGTACAGAGATTCTTTTGGAATTTCCCTGAAATTAACTGCACTTAGTACAGATACAAACTTCTGGACACTGAGTTTTCCTTGCTGAATCATAATTTAAGTATTAAGGTCAAACCCTGAAATTTATTTGGAACCAATTTTGTACTACCAGAAATATTAATCAACACAGTGTATGATATTATCATACACTTGGTTCTCTGACAACATGACAAACAAAAATGCAAGATGCAGATATACACATCACTTAAAAGTAACTGAAAAAGAAATATTGTAAAATAAGATGTATTCATTCATGACTTTACCTCAACTTTGCATTTAGAACTAGGCTTTAATTTTTTTAAACTAATCATTTTCTAATAAAAAGGAAGAGCACAGAGGTCTGTGTATTCAATTCTACCTAACTTTAGATGGCAATGCTCATGCAACTCACAGCATTACACTGACCAGCAGCAGCCTGGATGCTCAGACTGAAGTTTATTCAACCTTTGCTTTGAAGAAAAAAACACCGAACAGAAAAAAAACTTACAGTGAGAGTTCTTAGGAATGTTCTCTGCAATCAACAAAAATGTACATGTTAGGGCATAAAACAAGGGATTTCTATGAACTGTATCAATCATGTTCTGTTATATCCAAGTTCCCTTTAGCAGGTTGCAGTGTCTTACTGGCAGAATCTTGAGGTGCTGCACTTAACTCTCAGTGTGAAAACACTGTTTAAACCCTCTCAGCGACCGGGAAAATAAATGCTTAAGATGATATTCAGCAATCCTGACTCAGATTCCTGGAGCATCTCTTCTCAGCTTTGGAAACTCAGGTTCCTACAGAAATAATCCATCACAATACAGGGTTGGAGCTCCCCAGCTCAGCTCTCTGAACCATCTGTGGTACAAATATTGGGAAATGTCTTCTCTTTGCATGTACACTTCTGGACAAAGGCTGCTTCTGCTGCCACCAGGTAACAGCAGCAGTGGTAGTTGAATCACGGGAGGATCTTTGGAAATGGATGGTAAGGCCAGGCTACAGAGTGTATGGAAGACATGAGAACACAAGCACATTCTGTGAAAGTTCTCTCTTAACTCTTTTTGGTGAAATGGACAACGATCTTGCGAGCAATTCCTCTTTCCACCTCCAGTCATGGGCCAGAGATTGTTTTTATAAGCAATGTGTTTCTCCTTATAGATGAAAAGCCTAAGGTAGCAGCAAAAGTGGTTTTCTGACCATGCAGAAAAACACCTGCTCAATGAGACTGGATCACAGGCAGCTGGTCATAAACATTGAATAAACAACCACATAAATTCTTGTTACCTCACAGAAAAACACCCATAAAGAAATAGTCTTTTTTCTAGGCAAAAAGCACCAATTTTTAAAATCGTAACTTTTTACACCTTTTAGGTTCCATGTGGCAAAAACTGCTTCTATTTATCAAGTGACGTTCCTATGTCAACGTGCAAGAAAATGGGAAGTCATGATGAAGATTTGAGAGTTAGCAACAGGTGAAGTGACAGAGGATGAAAACAAAAACGTGCTGTGAAATAAAAAGATTGATAAAGACAAGAATGACATTGAAAAAGAATGTAGCCACAGTGAAAAGTGAAATGGAACGAGATGTTGAAAGGAAACAGGGATCCTTGAAGTGCACATAAAAGGTAGAAATAGTGACGGGTCCCAAATTCTATGCAAACATTTAACCTTCCTCCACAAAAATTTATAGTTTAAACTGTTGAAGTTAAGAGACTTAACAATCCTCTTACCTACCATCTACAAAAATACCTTACCATTATGGCAAACACATACTGTTGGAAGTTGCTCAATACTGTGTCTTTCTAAATCAACATTTAACCCTTTATTCTAACAATCTGCTCAATATCTGAACTAACAAAACTATTAACTATAAAAATCTAATGGAACATTTTCACTCTTATTAGAAGTAAGAAGTATTTTCCAGCCATTGTCTTCAGAGTTAATAGGATCAGGCCCAATACCTTTCAAAGAATCCAACAATTTCTAATTGCACAAGAACAAATATTTCTGTAAGAGTCATGCATAAACAACTGTAAAGATGACTGGGACCTCTGCTTAAGGTATTTGTCTATATTTTGTTCCAGAAAGAGGCCAAAAAATAACAATTATTACGTTTAGATATAAATACTGCACATTCACAGTTAACATGAACTTACCTTTGCATATTAAAACACAAAATAATTGTCTACAATTAAAATCAAACACCATGACATTGCAATAATAAGTTGATACAAAACACTGAATGCAGTGCAATGTGTAGCATTCATATTCTTCTGACAAATATTTTCACAAGCAGCCTTTTTTGACACATGAGCCACACAATTTCACATGGGGATGCTGTCGTAGCATTTACAAGTTTAGTAAAGCTAAGGATTTACATAAACAATTAGAAGAGATAGGGAAGCAGGATGGCATGTGTCCAGCACACTCCATGAGAGTGCCTGTTGGTTTTTTTGCTAAGGCAAAAGCTTAAGAACTAAGGGTTTGCAAAGCAGATTCAGCAGACAGGAGCCAGAAACGGTGGGTATTTTGGCGCATGCTTGGATCAGGTGACAGTACAGACTGAAAACTATGGCAGCTCACTGAAATGGTTACAGAAAGTAATGGCCCTGGATTCTAGGTGGAAGCAAAAAGGCAAGCATACAGAGCACTCAGTCACAAGCTTTTCTAGCAAATGTACCGAGTAGTTTGGACCAAGGTTTCTCTACAACTTTAAGCAGGAAAGTTAGCAGGAAATTCCACTGCTAATTATGCCCCCTTTGTTGGAAACCAAAGGCTGAATATTAAACTTTCTTTCTTAATGTTTCCAAATTGGCAGGATATTTATAACCAAGTGGAAGCAAAGCACACTGTTTCTATAATTAAGGACTTGAGAAACAATGCTGTCAACAGTACAATGTTCTATCAAAATTGTGCCAACTCAAACCTCCTCCAACTGAAACTTTCCAAACTGATTTTATTCAGCAGTTTTGTAAGACACAAACTTCTGTACCTGGAATGTTCTTTGAGTTAGCTCTACACATCACCAAGTCACCCACCACCTTTAAAATACAAGATTTAGCTTTACAATCCATGGGACAATATCCTGCATGAATCTTTCACCTAGATACTATCACTTTCTGATTCATAGGAAGCAACATCTTTCCCAAGTTACTTCCTAGCAGTTCACTTGCACGAGCAAGATTTAGCCAGAAGCTGCATTTTGCTAGTCCATACAGATTTTTTTAAAACTGAAGACAGATGAAGAAGAATGGCCTCCTGGTAACACAGCTCATACCCCAAAGTTGCTATATCCTTAAAGCTGAATCTTTAGACAGCCTAGGAAATTACTCCGAAGCTGAACTGTCTGATTCATTTCAACCAATTTTACATTGTATAATTTAGTAAATATTTACACATGTAACACAATACTCTGACTGGAGGAGGACAATCATCCAAGGAAAATTTTCATGATCTATAAATGACTCATTGTTCTGTTGTTTCAAAAATGGCAATGGAGGCCAATAATATTCTTTCAGATCAATCACTGAATCTTTCATTAGGCAAAGCCATTATCCACACATCCAATATTCCCTTATTTTTGTATGTTCTTAATGAAAAACCTACTAACACCTTATACAGAAAGAAATTGTGGTATTTTTCTGTAGGTTTGGCTGGTTGTTTTCTTTTTAAACAGACACCTTTGTTAGGTTAACAGCAAACTTCCCTGGACCTTGAAGTTTCATTTAATCCTTTCTGGTTATCCCATAAACACTGATTTTATAAATTTCCTATAATATTTAAATACATATATAAATATTAAGATACAAATATCTACAACTCAATAACTGTACAGAAACACAAATCCTCTGGCATAAAGATTAACACAAAATTCATGTAGCAAATAACTAAACCTACACCAGATTAACCTAAAACTTTCAAAAAATTTTCCAAGGCATTCCATCCTTGCTTAAAAATACTACTCCCTGTAGTCATCTTTAAGACTAAAAGATGTACAAATGAAAAGAGAAAGTGAAGGAAGTAGATTATCAGGATATATATGAGGAAAATTAGGATACTCTAAACTAGCAGGAAACAGTGTAACCACACCCAAAGAGAATAGGCACACTTATCCTTACAAAGCTAAACTCCAAATAAAACATCCAGCCTGCAAAATATTATTGATAACCAGTGCTTTTCTGCCAGATGAAATCAGAGGGCAGCACACATCTCACTTCTTAAGCCCAAACTGCTGGATGAGCAAGACAAGACTTGAAAGTTGAAGAAATTTTTCAATTACTAAGGAAACAATTTTAAGAACATTTAGGATTAAAACTGCATTTACAAGATGAGATATTGGCTGGCTGATTAAACACAAACACTTTCATGTGCAGAGCAGTTCTCTACTGGGTCATTCAAGTCAAATCACTACAAGACTCCAGGAGAAACCATACAGAAAATTCCATACATCATTCTCTTCAATGGCAGCTCACTGTTGAGGAGTGTTAGCTTTAATCCCAAAACATACTCCAAGATGGAGAAGCCAGAAAGGCTGTTCCCCTTATGGCTTAATACAGCCACAACAGTGGCTATAACTTTTAATTGTAGATGAAAGTCTGATAGGAAGAGTACAAGCTGAAAAATGGATCGTCTGAAAAGAAAATAATCTTGCAATAATGTCAAAGCAGCAATAATAATTTAGTGTAGAGATAAAAGAAACCATGTGATACAACTTAAATAAAATGAAAATCATAATGTCAAAATAAAAGGCATTTGAAGAAAAAAATACATTCAGAATATATTGAAAATTAAAGTATTAAATAACACTTTAAAATACTTAAAAATGAAAGTTTAAATTGGATCATATATAGCATTTTAAAAGCTCAAAAATACTGCCCAGAAATTAGAAAACATTAAATATAGGAAATAAATTTGCCTCTGGAAAATCAGTTCCATGAATAAATATGTGCCTTTGTTACTCCAGCTTTTAGTGATTATTTCAGTCATTCATCCTAGAATGATGACTCAGCAGGTAATAAAGAAACTACTTATTCTATTTTATGTCTCTGTTGCTTTGTCATCTTGGCACAACAAATACAACCTACTTTACTGAAGAGAAATCTTCAAAGAAAAGCTTCAATTGACTACAACAAAGTGAATGTGGATACACTATGCTGTAACAAGAGAAGGCTTTCTAAACCACATTTCATCTATTTTATTGCTGCAGGGCAGGGATGGCATTATTTGGTATGAAATTACACTGTCTCTGAATTTTCTCTTCCTTGTTTGCACTCCTCAGGAATGCAAAACCTTTGCATTCATTATTTCTGTACACTCATAACTGTTTATTCTGTTTTAGGACAAACTAGGCAGAGAAGCTTCATTTAACTTCTGGATACAAGGAGACTTAGAAAGAAAATCTCTTGTACTTCATATTATCCATTGACATTTATCAATTATTCCTATAATCCTGTCATAGTCAAGTCAGAACTTGTGTTCTCTGTTTGCATATTTTCCTACCAAACTTCCGCAGACATTTTACAACGCCATGTTTAGCTGTAATTATGTAGCAGTTAGGAAGGTGTTGATTCAACCAGAATCATTCTGGTTTCTTCTAACAATGATATATTTTGAGCCAGGCAAATAGTTCTACAACTGTATGTTTGCAACCACAGAAGCTGAAAAAACTCAATGCAATCCATGAAGGAAATTTTATGAAGACAATAGTTTTAGTCAAACCCTGTATTTTGAAATTGGGATGAGTCATGTGCAAAAATACAATTTTTGTAAGACCAATGTTCTCTCTCCTATGTACTATCAATTCAAAACCAGACTACATACCATGAAGTGTAGTTGCGCAATAAACAGCGGCTTTTTTGGAGCACTTGTGCAAGGAAAAGTTTATACTGGCATCCACACCATTAGCCAGAATTTAGGGAGAGCTTTAAAGCAGCATGAACAGATTAAATAGCATTACTCAGGTGGGCAAAGAATTCTAAACAAAGATTTTAAATGGCAAATTTATTTATGAATCTCTGACAACTGCCTTAACCTCCCATTTTAATTCATCAAACAATGATGGACAAGAAGTCAACCTGGAAATTCTCCAAGAAAAGGCAAGAAGTCAACCTTAAAATGTTGGGGGTTTTACTATTTGATCTAACCACATCAGACATCAACAGAAACAACTGACATTTTCTGCTGTGTTCCTACAAATGGGCAACACTTACACCCCAGAAAGTAGCTTGAAATGTAATTTGCACATTCTGTGTTTGTATTTCTTTGGAAGAAAAACATTCAGTCACAGAAACAAAATATAGCCAAGCTTTCCTCTTGCATTTCCTCCTATGCAAAACTAACTCTGAAGAATTTCACACTCCAACAGCAGGACTGGATATCACACAATGAACTCAGGAAATGCTGGGCAAGTTTTTAATAATCTTTTATCTTTCCCCATTTCCAACTACTGGAGCTGAAGATGCACTGCTGGAGCAGCTTCCTGAATGAAAAGTTTAAAATTTAGTTATGTGAGAAACAATATGTTGGTACTATGAAATACCCATATGGAAAAGCAGCCTCTATTAAACAAATTCTTGCACTTCCTACCTTTCTGGTCTGTGTTTAACCTCAGTGCCAAACTTTCAACAAAAATGAATTGAGGATTCCTTGCATGTTTTTACACTACTAGTTCATTCTTTCTCAGAGACAGCACCAGAGGGTATCTTTCACTGTATTATGTGCCCTCTTTTCTATGAATTTTTGCTCAACTCCCTACTTTTATTTTGCAAACTCATCTTCATATCCACCTTTTCATATTTTACAAACACTTAAACAATTCCTTATTGAACTATATGCAATTTCCAGAAATTTAAGCAGCTACTTTCCCATTCATGAAATAGTCTTTACTTCCCATTTAATTTTCAAGCACCTTCAAATCTATAATATTTCCCTACCACTGGATGCTCCTGTTGTATCTTACACACAATTAAACCATTGGCAAGAAAAAAAAAGAAAAAAAGAAAAAAAGAAATATCCTTCTGCGCTTAGGTTACTAAGAAAGTGGAAATGAAGCCTGAACGTTTTTTTCAAAAGGAAAAAAATTTTAGCCCACTTATGGCTACGATTACATTCTCTGTCCACCAGCACATCTAGCAATGCAAAACCCCCATACTTCCAGGAATATTAATGTAACCTGCTCAGTCCCAAACCAGTAGGATTAAGCAGCTTTTCCTACAGACTTACTGACACACCAAGGCTACAGAAACACAGCCAGTTCTCAGGGAGGTATTAACTCTACAACTACTGTGTAGTTTAGACCTCTCTACTCCAACGTACACTTTTAGGTAACAAGCACCTCTGGGTAAACTGTTTTGTATACATATATATATGCACATTCATTTTCCTGCAATTTCTAAAAAATTTAGATGGCAGATTTATATGACAGTTTTGGATATTCTGTCCAGAACTGAACTCCTGACTTTCACTTCGCTTCCTAATCTTACATTGAGCATAAATTTATAGCCTAATTCAAGGCATGTTTAGTGTCTGCACATAAACTCACTCCCTTATTCTAATAAAATTCTTTCAATAAAAGCATCCTACTAAACAATCTGGAAGAAGCTATAATTGAATTCCAACATACAAAAATTTCAACACATTTTTAACACCTTGGATCAAACTATGCTATACCAGCCACAGACCTGAGAATTTTATAATGTTATTTTCATAAGGAAAGTTAATTTTAAAAGATTATCACTTTAGAACAAGCAAAGAAAACCAACAAAATCAGAAAAGCTCATAATCATAATATTAAAGGATGCCTACTGTAACAAGGAACAACAAAAATGAGCCAATAGTTTTAGATTCTCCCTACTTTTGAACAATCTGCAAAATGAAAAATGTCTGTTTTTTAAAACCTGTACATTTAAACTGAATTTTGGAGCATGATAAAGAGCTGGATGGCAACAGTGAATTATCAAGAAGGAAAGTTTCTAGGGGAAACAAGCCCTCAGAGGTCAGCTCTGTACCTTTTTATTGTGCCAGTTTTAAAAATATCAAAGTTTGACAAGGTCCACTGGCTCGGATGCTATATGTAGAGAAGTTATGCCTGCCTCTCTCCCACAGCACGATATCTCCCCAGAGGGGAAACACTGACAGAGAGAAGTCTTTATTTCGTCCAGATAGCATCAACTCACCTTCTACAGCTCCATAAGTTACACACTTGGATTACACTAAGTCTGAATAAAAATATGAGAATATTGGGGTTTTTTTCAAGCTAGGTAATGAAGTAATTAAAAAGTTCAAATGATTATGTTTTAAGTCCTGAAACTGGTTGCATTTTACAATACAAGATTTACGAACCAACGAAACATAACTAACCAGTCTCCCCAAATCAAACCAATAGGCAAAAAAAACCCCAAGAATCCATTACATAAAAAAACCCCAAACCAAAAAAAAAAAAAAAAAAAAAACCCAAAAAAAAACCCACACCTGAAATGATTCCAACTGTGTAAGGAAGAATCCATTCTCTAACACTAAATTACTTCCTTCGTGGATGCTGAGCTGAAAGTAGTTACTAAACAACATCTGAACATTCAGCTTTCCAGATTGATACTAAATTACTCTTAGCAATACTACTTCATACTAAAACAATGGTTCATAATTTTAAAGAAAGTCTTCAACAACATGAAAACATGACATTTAGGCATTTGATGATTAAAATTTAAATTTGAAGCATTAACCTAAACATCCTAGAGCATTTCTAATAACTTCACTGAGCTGCCATAATTTCTGTCAGCATATGTAGTACTGAATGACTAATAAAATACCTGAATTGAAACTATTCCAGTCTAGCAGTTTGTATGATCTTGTGTTACCCATAATTCCGACAAAGGCTGAGTTCAAAACAGCAAATTAGTAGATCAGTTATAGAAGCAGAATAGTGAAAAAAAACTACCAACAAGAACACAATTGACAACACCATTCCACAGGAACTGGAAAGACACAGACAGCAGAGTTAATAAGAGGCTGAAATAGAAAGGGAGAAAGGAGCATGCTATAGCAATCTAGCACTAGGTGACCAAAGTGGACAGCATACGGCAATTTTGTCTTATTAGCAAGTTCTTAATCCACCTTCAAATGTTTTCTCCTCTTCCATGTTCTCCTGATTTATTAATCTGCCAGTTTATTTGCTTCCTTTAATATTTTACAGACTTATTTGACTCAAATACTTCACAATCATAACTATATCAGAATTTGTTTCTACTTCTCCACCTTCCCTCCCACAGCCACGCACCTTCATTCCCCCTTTTGTTCCCACTACTTTGCAATACGAGTTCCAAGGATAAAGCATTTTACATTCACTCGTCAGGAGCAATCTGGAAGTCTCACAGGAACACTGCAGATGTACATACATCTCTATTTTGCATTATGTCTTATACTGCTTCCAGTCAGCTGATAAAAATGAAGGAGTGCATAATGCAAGAAATTAGTTTTAAAAAAACTTCTGAGCAAAATAGATTTTTTTCCCATTCTATCCAACATCTATCACATAGTAAATTTTGCACATAAGAGACCTGTATCAGAAATCTATTGAAAATACAGAATGCTATAATAACTTCATGGCAAAGAAAAAGTCATATATGAATTATATTTTGACATTTCTTTTAATTTTCTCTTCACTGTGTAAATAGATCTTAGAATAGGAAAACAAAAGAGCAACACTGTGTACTAACACACTTGAAAAAAAATCCCTTAAAGTAGGAAGATGTAATTCAAATTAAGTCTTGGATTTAATTTCATGTTGCCAATTTAGTAACTCTTTAGATCTGCAGCAATCTGATATACCTGCATGGAGAATTGCTTGCCTGGGGCCATAGGAAGAAAAGGAAAATACTAGTTTTTTGTACTTGTTTTTAAGGATGTATTTGCATAAACTTCCTTTCATTACTCCTGACTAGTGCATGCAAAACCACTATAGGTGCTACTTTTA
Organism: Oenanthe melanoleuca; assembly: GCF_029582105.1. Lineage (NCBI taxonomy): Eukaryota > Metazoa > Chordata > Aves > Passeriformes > Muscicapidae > Oenanthe > Oenanthe melanoleuca. The sequence continues at coordinate 13,087,265 of NC_079334.1, forward strand.
TTCTCCTCTGCATTTTTAAATGCACTGTCAACTCCAACTTTTTCCAAAGCATTCCTCATCTGGTCTCAGTTATTAAACCAATGAAGTCTTCAGAGTCAAAAGTCACTCAGTTCTAACATTAGAACTAGTACATGCAAAACATACATGTTCTCTTACTGGGGTTCTCAGGAAAAATCACATAAAAACCTTGAAGTATGGTTGAGTAAAGATTTTTAAGAACAGAAACAAAGTTGTAAAGGTTAAAAACCACATTGTGAGCTAAATTGTAGGCATTAGTCCTTATGGATTTCAAGAAGCTGAAAATGGGAAAACATTCATAGTTAAGATCAAGCATTTAATCTCAATTTTATTTCAAAGGAAAACATGCATCAATTTTTAATCACAAAAAGTGGCAAAAAAATTAACCGCTCAATAATTCAAAGCTAGTTTTCAATGCAAAGTTACTGATTCAAGGTATTTTTATTACTACTTTAATTTGCTAAAATGTTTCTCACTAAAAACATAACCTTTGAGTAACTTATTTTTCAAGCTTAAATGGTTATCTGAAATACTCTGCTTTTGATATACTTTGTAGAACAGATCTATTCAAGCACTGATATGTTATAAAGGTTAGATGACAGGCCTTGTGCAAGATGTCAATCCTATGCTGACATACCAGGATTGTGGATGCGGTCCAGGAGCTTCACTGAGCGAGCACTGACCACTCCCCCAACATGGACAAGAAATCCTGGTGGGAAGGTCGTCAAGGTAAAAAACGGGAATTCCTGTTATGATTAAAAACAAACATTAAATGACTGCTTACCAACCACTGCTGACTGTCAGATAACATGCAATGAATTGATCACTTCCCTGAAATACAAGTAAAGCAGTTACACTGGGCCAGACATGTCCTTCAGGATTACTGAGCACTTCAGAACCACATGTCCTCATCGACCCATTGTATCAGAAAATGGGAGGCTCTTAGGCAGTGAAAGAATACTTTTCCCTCAGAGTTGTTTCTCAGCACAACAGTGATAAATAATCAAAACTTTATATATCTAGAAGTTAACAAAAATCTCTATTGATCCACTTTTACCACGGGTGCTAAACACCAGAATTCTTTCATTAGCTGATAAAAAATAAATGTTTTTCTCTATTATTAGGTGTTCTTGTTACAAACTGACTGCAGTTTGATTCTGAAGCACAGGGTGAAACAAACTGAAGTCTTGCAAGAATGTCTTATTATAAGAAAGCACACCTAAAAAATATCAAAGGACTGCTTTGCTCATAAGCTCTAAATATAACAAGGAAATACGCATCTTTTAAAATAAAGCATAGGTTCTGAAACACAACTGTAAGTTCTGAATCTAAGGGGATTCACTTCCAGTTCATAAGTAAAATGAAGAGTTAGGTTTCAGCAACTATGCCAGCTTTAATTCATAAAAGAGGCAAAGTAAGTAATAGCAGCAATTTCTCAAGACACAAATGATGAAATAAAAGTCATATTCAAAGAAGTTGAGCCCAAAACTAGATTTTAATTTCTCCAGAGACGTTCTGTGATATATCTAATATATACATAATAGCACACTTATGGGGGAAAGGCAATTAGCAATTTTAAATGCAGAAAGTGAAAGAAAAAAAAAAAAAAAGAAAAATCATGCAGTCATGATTTGTATAATCGTAACTGATTAAATGGAACAAATAAATACCATATTTTTATACGTGAGAAAGTATAGGATAGATTCCTTTCTCACATACTTGGAAAAAGTACAATTCAACCAAGCTCCTACCTGAAGAGCACACATGCTGCAGATTTAGCAAGGATCAGGTTCTTCCAGCAATACATGGCATTAAAAGTCATCTTAAACTAAAGCCCAATATAGTTTAAAAATTATTACTTCAGGATTCTTGCCATCTTATTATAAGAACTCTTAGAACTTCTTTTAAAAGGTCCTTCAAACTTCAAGTTTTCTGGATTTTCATTTGGCTCAAAATTTCAAAATTAAGAGGCAAATTTTGAAATCAGCAACCATAGTATCAATAACCAGATGAAAAAGCAAACCAATCCCAAAACCCAAACCCTGCAGTTTTGCCATATGATACAATTTTAAAGTAGGAAGATTTCACCCCAAGATTCTGCAAACCTGCTTAACTGATAGGTCTTCAGGAGCAGCAATAGATTTTATAGACAGATACAATACAAATTCCTCCAGAAAGTTCTAACAGATTGCAAAGTGCTTTGCAAGTTATCAGAATAGTCAAAATACTCAAAATACTTGCAGACTGCAGAAATCAATAAAGAAGTTTTCTGAATGTGCCACCTATATGAAATTCCATTAAGTCTATACTATGTTTACATTTTATATAAATACACACACATTTATAATTGTTGAAGCAGTATGGAGTGAACAAAGTAAACAATACTCCATGCTCTAACGCTTAAACAAGTTCAATGTTTTTTTAATCTATATGGAAATTCAGAAGCTTTTCCACTTTCTGTCCCTTTCCATAAGGCTGTGTATTACAAGTAATTTTAACATGTTCAGACTTCCAGTTCGCCTGATTCCCTACACTAGAAACCAGGAATAAAACCTCAAATAATAACAACATGGTTTTATATCAATGCTTCCAAGCCTGAATTATGAGACATGACAAAATAAGGTGTTCTATCAGTTAGCTTGAGCCACAGATAAATCTGGATAACAGACTTCCTGAACCATTCTGACACAGTTCTATTAACAATCTCTCATTCATTCTGACACAGATCATCCATCACTTCATATGAAGACTTTTTTCTTTTTTATCTCATTGAGAGTTTTTTTAAATTTTACTGTTATATTACTCAAATACAAGTTCCAGCCTCAATTACATGTAAATTGTAATAGTTCAAAATTAAAAATCTACAGTTATTTCAGGTAAAACAGAAATTTCAGGGAAAACTAGATGCAGTTTCCAATTTATAAATCCCCTCTATTTCTGCAATTTGCAAAGAATTCCTTTACATCAAGGTAATGTAATCACAAAGTATTTCAGTATATGACAAACCAGGATGATTTCCAAGCTACAACTGAAGATGGTCTATCATTTTATCAATGCCAATTCACAGTCATTGATTGCACAGACCATGAAAGAACTGTCACTTCTAATCCTCAAAACTACACAGATTTTTAGAGTTGGTGTTTGGGGGAAGTTTGATAAAGTTACAATCAAATCCTCAAATACTTCCTTAATACAATGTTTAAAAATGTGTATACATATACATGTATTGCTAGTGCTCTTCCTTTTTAAGTACATTTCATTCAAAGACACACAAAACAATGAAGCAGCACATGGAACAAGGCTACACACACACCCTTTTGTGTAATTGCCAGCTGAACCAGTTCTCTGATTCCCTTCCAGCCATTCACTCATTCCCATCGTGGAACCACTCCCTCAGGTAATGCTCGGGTATGCTCACAGTGCATTTGGAGTTAAACCAGAGCAGGGAATTGGTCCACATCAAGATATTGCTCATTTCCTGGTTAATT